>NC_133776.1:29354367-29475460 GCF_003597395.2 Chelonoidis abingdonii
CCAGGGGAGGAGATATCTTTCAGAATTATCACGCTTTATTTCTTACATGGATGTCATTCTCTCGTTCATAATTCAGCAGTCAAAACCTCAAACCAGAATTTTTTTGTTAAAGCCACGGTTGGTGTGGGTGTGTGGGTTTGGTTAGTTTTTTTTTTTTTTTTTTCTTTTTGGTAAAAAGTTTCCCTTTCCTTTCTGTAGAGTGGTAGACTAGAACTCTTGCCCTTCTCCATTCGTGCACCACAGACAATCCATACTATGTTTGTCGAATACAACCCCATAGAAATGTTAATAGAGAAATTCTTGGCTCTGCCTTAACCAGGTCTCCATTTCAGTGAGAGCAAATATTTCCAGGCATAAAATTATGTCTGCAGTTATTTGCAGCTTTAAAAAAATGACCGCCAGTGTCCGAATATCTGCCCCTAAATATAGCATAGGCACATCCCTACCCTTAACTTTAAAAATGAAATGTGAAAGATTAACTGCAAAGAGAGAAGACTATCCTTGATCCAAGAATTCAGATTTTTTTTAAAAAATGGTTTATTTTTCTGCTTCTAATATTTTGAAGACAGAGGTTTTCTCTTCCCTCCCTTTCCCAGAGGATCTGAATGATATACCGTATATAGCTCAAAGTTTAAAATAAATAAATGTTTGGGCTGTTTCAAACAAATATTTTCAATTTTTTTTAAGTGTAAATAAAATAGTATTAAAATGGAAATGTCAGTGTAGTGCTTTTACAGTGTCTGTCAGATGTGGTTTGGAGGAGTTATATATCTTGTGGAAAATTGTACCATGTGTGAATTAGCCTGGATGAGAATGCAGTCCTCAATTTCACTGGATGTACTTCATAATGGTAATCTTGGAACTCTTTGATGCGCAAGTGATAAAGTAGCTTTTCAGGGGGAAAATGCTCTTAATCTGTTCTAAAATGAAGAAAGTGCTTTTCCTAATGTTTCAACTCACTTTTTTTTTTATTTTATTTTATAGCCAAATGCCAAATGTCCTCTTTGTAGGAATGAACTTCGAGTAGAACATTTGGTAGAATGTCCTCCCGAGGAGTCGGATTCTAGCATTGAGAAGAAGGGTGATCGGGAATGGATATCCAGTTCAAAAGTAATTTCCCACTGTCTTGTGTAGTGAAATCTAGCACGTTGTATAGAAATATTTTTCTAAGCTTTAAGATTGAATTTTCAGTGTATACATCAAGTTAATACAGTACTACTTAAACCATAATATCCTACCACAAGCCTTGGTTGCAACAAGGAAATAGACAAAAGTAGTGCAAATTGCAGCTCAGTAATGTTGTTGACCTAGAATTTCCTTAGTGAAGGGCTGTTTGTGGAGTGTACTAATTAAAATATTGTTTCAGTAAAAGCAGAAATCCTAATGGTTTTTTTCTTTTGAAGATATATTTTGTAACTAAATGTAAGTAAATTATCTTTAATTTATCAGAAATGAATGAATAAATTTGTTTAGAAAATTCTTAAAATTCCTGAGGTTCATACATTAAAATTAAATAAATGAGCTTCTCACATTATATTTCACAAATGTTTTATTAAGAAACATTATTTCACTAGTTTATGTAGCTGATTATGTCTGTCTTTTTTTGTTTAGCCTTAGCCTCATCAGTGTACAACAAGGTCTTATTGCCAAATCTGAAATTTTCCTGCCTTCATTTTGATTTCCTTTTTTGGTTTTAATTGCAGAATTTGACTGTTTCTCAACAGACTTAATTGAAATTTTCAAGAAGGTTACTGCCCTTTCAAAGTCAGTATATATTGAGCCCTTAAAAATATCTCTGTCCTGACAGTTATAGAAGCTGAAGAACAAATATTTTTGGCCTTGGGCGCAAAGGTGGACGGAGGTCACTCTATATTCTTCTCAGCTCCAGAAGGAATCTTTGATCTTCCTTTTCCTCCTCTGATGTTCTATAGCACTGGTTTCCATCCCCGCCCCCCCTCCCCACCTCAGTGTCACTGCTTTGAGGTCCACGTCCTTCGCCTTTGCAGGCTTTCTGGCCTGAAAAAGGTTGTTGACACTTGTCAGTAGGAGAAAAGTGCATTGAATACACAGGTTAGATTGATATTAATTCCTCCAGGAAATTTTTTCCAAATGTTGCCAACCTCCCAATAGCCACCTTTATAACCATAAAAACTGGCCAGTTCTTATTTTCTTTTCAGGAGTTGTTCTAAAAAAAAGTCTTTAGGATTATTACAGGCTAATGGGATAAATTATCAGCCATTAGCACAGTACCTAAGCACAAAGCTTTTAAGTATCCATAAGATTGGAATCATAATCCTATTGCATAAATCTTATTTTTTGGCATTTCAGATCAATGCTCTAATGCATGCTTTGATAGATCTAAGGAAGCAGAATCCAGCTGTAAAGTGTCTGATTGTTTCTCAGTTCACCACTTTCCTATCTCTAATAGAAACTCCACTGAAGTAAGTTGAACTAATTGTAATTTTGTACTTCTTAGTGGCTGAAATGTCTGTGACATGTCCATTTCAAATGAATTGGACAAAATATGCTTTTTCTTTTAGAATGTTAGAGAAGCATATTACTTTTTGTTTAATAGTATAGATGCGTGTATCTTAATTTCTGTTTTGATTAGAAGCATAACCTTTTAAACATTCATAGCAGAGGTCAGGATTTTAAATACACCTCTACCTCAATACGACGTGACCCGATATAACGCAGTAAAGCAGTGCTCGGGGGGGCTGCGCACTCCAGCAGATCAAAGCAAGTTCGATATAATGCGGTTTCACCTATAGCGTGGTAAGAATTTTTGGCTCCCAAGGACAGCGTTATATTGGGGTAGAGGTGTAGATGTATTTCCTGTTGTCATAGTAACTTGATAAATGTTGTTTTTCTTTACTGCAGAGAATCAGGGTTTGTGTTTACTCGTTTGAATGGGTCCATGGCACAGAAGAAGAGGGTACAAGCAATTCAGAGCTTCCAAGACAGCCAAACAGGGTCCCCGACCATAATGCTGCTATCCTTAAAAGCTGGTGGAGTTGGTTTAAATCTGACAGCTGCTTCACGAGTGTTTTTAATGGATCCTGTAAGTAATAGACTTAACACTGATATGTTGACAGTGATCTATGCAAAACTAGTTGTTGTTCCCTCAGGATTTTAGGAAGGGGTGGATGTAAAGCCTTTATTACAATTAAAAACCCAACCCTGGTCTCGGCCAGCTGACTTGGGCTCACAGGGCTTCTGCTAAAGGGCTGTTTAATTGTGTATAGACATTCTGACTCAGGCTGGAGCCTGAGCTCTACGACTCTGAGGTGGGAGGGGCCCAGTGTATGGGCTGCAGCCTGAGCCCGAACGTCTACACTGGATTTAAATAGCCCCTTAGCCAGAGTCATCTGCAGGTGTCTAAATTGCAGTGTCGACGTACTCTAAGAATTAATGACATCAGTGCTGTCTGGGCGAGGGGCAGATAGAGGAAGAAAAGAATATTTTGTGTCTTTCTTTGGTAATGTAGCACTCTTTTTGTATTCTTTAAAAAAAAAAATTGGAAAAGGCAGAACTACTTGTGCAATAGTAGGAGAGCTGGCTGCTAAAAGTCAAATTTAGTGGAATGTCATGTGAGGTACTGACATTAAAAACTATCACTGTTGGTTCTCATACATTTTTATTCCTCTTTTCTATCTGTTCTTTGTGTCCTGCTTTCTATGTTTCTCTTCTTTGAGAGGTATCAAAGAGGGGAATAGCACTGTGTTTGAATTCAGAAGTCCTGTACTTTTTGTATCAGGTTGCAGAGTGCAGCAGACTGGGGTTGTGCATGAGCCATTTTCAGTCTAAACATCTTTGTTTGAGTTAGCACTCCTGATATGAAGTGACTGCAGATGGAGGAACGCAAGGTTATTCTTTCTGTGTTGTCCACACAGATTCCACTCTTGGAGCACATGCAGCCCATGTCATGAGATCAGATTTTTTTTTTTTTTTTTGCCCAGCAGTTTCTTTTGGGGCTACTTCTATACTCTCTTGTGTCCCCCACTGAGGGCATAAAGGGTGAAGCAGGCTCACCTGCCCCATATTCCTTTTTGATGACAATGGCTGCAAGACGAACTCCTTGGCAGTGTTTGCTTCACTTGTGCATGATGTGATTCACCTTGTATTTTTAGGATTAGCTTAGACAGGAGCTAAAGTTCCTACTCGCCTAAGTATCTTGAAAATGAGAGCAGTCTCCTAAATCCCTTAGGCTGTTCTTCATACTTTTAAAATCAGTAGATCTCGTCCCCTCTTTCATCATTTTTATTCATAGATTGGAAGAGAGACATTTTCCTGCTTTTTTTTCCAACTCCCAGTCGATTTCTCAACTTTTGAATAAATAGTTCAAATGAAGAAAGTGGTGTTTCTATGCCTGCAGAAGAGGCTATTGCTGTCAAAAGCTGATTTAGCACTTCAACGTTCAGGTGTTTAGCTAGGGACTTACCACAAGTTTGGTGGTGTGATGTTCTTTAAAATATCTTCAACTAACATGTATTACTTGAATGGTTCACCTCCAGCTCTGAAATCTATTATGGTTGGCATGATTGATGAGATTAGATGCCATGTCATAGCAGCAGCATCTTCTTCAGTAGTGAGATTTACTCTAGTATTTTGAGTTGGTAATATTGGCAAGAAATTGAGGTGGAGTAAGTGCTTGATCCATTGCTTCACTACCTGCAATTTAACTTTTGTGTGGAGTCTTTCTTCAGTCAACTGTATCAGCAGTACAGCAGTAATTCCTCTGCAGTTTGTCTAAAGTAATGAAAATGGATTTTTTGACATTCAGCATATCTTCTACATTTCCCTTTAGTCTGATTCTGACTACTTTGGCTATGATAGTTCCATTTATTTTGTCCTGATTTTCATCACAGATTGTCATCAGAATAGGCAAGTTTTTTTAATAAATAGCTCAAAGCAGTCAACCCCTGAATTCAACTGTACACCATTGGGGAGTAATTAGTTTGGATCTTGCTCTTTAGTGAAGCGGAGGAAAAGTGATGAAGTATTTTGCAATTTCAGCAACATTTTCATTTATTCCTGGAGTGGTACTTTAAGTCTGGATAAAAGATGCATCAGACGAGAACTGCACCTATATACATTTCGGGTTCCCTCTTTTAGATTTCTGCTCATCTTTGCTATATTTGAAGCATTGCTGGTGACAAAGCTATGTGCTTGACACTTGAATTTTTGTTCAGTTTTGATTATAGCTTTTACTGCCTGTTTTTTAAGTACTCTGCTGCATGGGCGTTTCCTGATGTATCATTTTTTTCTGAAAGATAGACAAACCCATTTTCTGTTGTCACACAAGCACATATTACTAAATCATTGTGTACATTGCTGCACCCATCAAGCCTCATATTAACAAATTTCTCATCAATGTTTTATGTACACTGTTCAGTTTCCTTCTCATTCACTGTATCCAGCAACCTTCCAAAAATGTCTGTTCTGCTGAGTGGAGTGTAGTCTGGTTGTAATGACTGAACCATGTCAATGGAATGTTTGTTCTGAACAAAACAAAAGGCAGAACTGGTTGCATAAATGAACTGAGCAAACTTTTCATCTGTGGAGTCTTGCTGGAATTTGCTGGTCCTGATTACAAACTCATCCATGGTTTTACTGAAAATAGAAATGATTTTTTTTACTTAAATTTTTTTTTTAATCCACCCTACATCTTTGTACAGAATAGTGTGATCGTGTCACATTCCCTAAGAACAGTTATTGATGAAAATAAACAATGCTAATCACTTGGCTACTTTTATCATAGGCCATACTGTTATGGTAACATGTTTTAGTGAATTCATTTTTTAAATTTCTTCATGTCTTAATGTACTGGAAGTGTAGTTTTGAAAAACTAATTGTTCACCAATAAGGTTTAGATTGATGATCATGTATCATTGATAGGCTTGGAATCCTGCTGCAGAAGACCAATGTTTTGACAGATGTCACAGACTTGGCCAGAAGCAAGATGTTGTTATCACTAAGGTGAGCTGTCTGAACTACTATGATTTTGATATAGGAGTGATGTTCTCTTAAACAACTCTTTATTTAAAAGAATTGGGCAGAGGATATAGCTATAGTATAACACAACTCTAACTTTAGTTGGGATACCATTTTTTTAAATGTTCGCTTGGGCTATGTTTTCCTCACTTATAGAAATGTGAAATTTTGTGAAAGTTTTTTTCAAAAATAATGGAGTATGACCCCTTTCTCTGAAGAGATGATATTAATTTTTGGAGCAGAGTTTGCTTGTTCCTGGCTGAGATCTTAAGGTGGGTAGGTGTGATGCTTTCTCAAGGTGCCTAGGACTGCGAGTCACCTTCTTACTCCTCACCGTCTCCAGTCAGAGCAAGACTTGCTGATGCCTAACTGGGTGTTAGCTGCTCCCTGACACCACCAGTCTGTTAGCAATCGTTACAATCTCCTCAGGGCAAGATAAGCTCTGTGAGTTAGTCTCCAGTGACTTACCATTCCTCTGTTCACTATATATATATATATATATAAATTTATTTTGTCTGGAAGAAACCTGTTTTCCTCTTTGGTTGGTGACAGTCTTTATATTTTCACTACACGTACACAACTCCTTAAATATCATCCGTCCATACATGATGCGATGACTGTGAGGATTAGTATGATATAAGTTTTTATTACAGACCTTACAGGATATCATTTATGGATAAATACCATGAAAGCAGTGTGTTTAGCTGTAGTGAATTTGTCAGGCTTAGGAATTGCTGTTACAGGACAGTGAATCCTTTGTCAGCTGGTACCAATGGCCCTTTGTGTCACAGGTTTCCCCTGATATAGACTCAGTAGGATTAGCTGCTGTCTACTCCACAGATCTTGGTTTAAAGTCCCTCTGCCTGGACAGGGTATCCACTTATTAATTTGAACTTCATACATTCATTCAGCTAGTAAACTGTTCCAGTAATCAAACTAAAATACAGTCATAGGTTAGTTCCCATGTTAATTCCCCCTTGGGGAGAAGTGAGGTGTTTCCTTCTCTCATCCCCCATAGGTTCAATCATATCTCTCATGACCACGCTAAACCCACAGATTAAAGGGCACCTTTCCCTCTCCTTAACATCTTCACTTGCCACAGTGGTTATAACCTATTTGGGCTTTTCCCATCTTTACTGGGTAGCATGGATTTGTCAGCATTTTTAGCACCCAGAGTCTGTCTTGTTCCAGGGGAACTCGGAGACACAGCACCTTACAGCCAAACCTAGTTTCCCTTCTCCCAGTGCCATTCTGGTCCACAGCACCTTCTAGCTGCGCCAGTGTCTCACCGTCCCCAGTAATCTTCTCTGCTTCTAGTGAATTTCTGGTCCACAGCATTTCCTAGCTGTACCACTATCTCACTGCTCGCAGCCGATTCAGAGCCACAGCCCCTTTTAGCTGTGCCACAGAGAGACTCAGCACTGACTCAGTTCCCCAGTGAAGGTAGATGTCGAGCTCTCCCCCTCAACCACTGAGTCTGGTCATGACGGACTTGTACCTGGAACCTCATAATTTGACCCCGGTACACTATTACGGAAAACACATCAAGATAAATAATTTTCCACAGTCAGAATACCAGAACAAACGTTAGTGTCCATAGTGATTCAGCTGCAGGCAGAGTGATGGTGTCCATTCCCTCATCTCTTTGTATGCTAGCCCCTGATAAGGCACACGCTTATGTCCTTCCTTCTGGGTCCCATGGGGGTGACTTGATACTCTTCTCCTGTTCGAGCTGCCTGCATTTTGTCCAGGTCAGCAAGCTTCTGTTGCTCCAGCTCTGTCTCCTCACTCTGATGTCTGGCTTCCCGCTCCATCCATGTCTCCTCCATCCTCCACAGCTCTGGATCTTTTCGCTGTAGATACCTCTGCTGGATCATCTATGGCTCCATCTCCTTAGTCACTGCATGCCCTGTAGGAGAAAAAGGGATCCCCTCTGGCTGCTGGTTTGGAGCAGATGACCCATTGTGCCTCATGGCACATGAGTGCACCCTGACCACCAACTCCAATTTCTGAACTGCTTGTAATTTGTGCTTGCTAAATAGCTTTTACCTGAGACAGACGAACAGACTTTCTCTTGCTTTCAGTTTAAAGAGCAAAAGTATAAGCCTTTGCAACAGTGTTGTAAAAATCTTCACGTACTACTGCACTGCCACCATTCTGTCACAGATCCTAGAAAGCATCCCTGCCTGACCAGCCACTAGGACTGCTGTGAGGGGAACCTGAGCTTCTGTGCTCTGGATTCCCAGGGTGTTTCAAGCTCCAGAAGTTTGAATGGAATCTAGCCATTACCCGAATCTGTAGGTCCCTAGGCATGCTATTATTATCTAGCCAACCAGGGTGTTGGTCTTTTTTGGGAGGGACCCAAGTGCTCTTCCTTACGTCACTGCAGGTCTCCTAGCTGCTGATCTGTTCTTCACCAGCCAGTTGTCTATTCCATCCTCATCCTCCAACAACCGGGGGAATCTCATTTAGGAAATTGGAGTTGTTGCTCTTCCGATGTCAGCAGCAAGTAGGAAGAATTGGTTATTCTAATAATCAAAATGGAGGCAAAAGAGAGATTATTCCTTCTTCTTCGAGTACTTGCTCATATCGATTCCAATTAGGTGTGCGCGTGCCGCGTGCACGTTCGTTGGAAGATTTTTACCCTAGCAACACTCGGTGGGTCGGCTGGGTCGCCCCCTGGAGTGGCACCATTATGGCGCCGGATATATACCCCTGCCAACCCAATGGCCCTTCAGTTCCTTCTTACCACCCATGACGGTATTGGAATTGTGGAGTGCGGCTTTCCTGATCTCCACTTCCCTACCTTACTCATTGTTCTTTACTGTTAATTGTGTTTATAGTTCGAGTTTTACAGTTGTAGTTAGTGTTAGTTGTTGTGTATATGTATAGTTAGTGTATTTAGTTGAGGGGGGATCGGGGATTAGCCCCTTTCCTCCACCCCGGTGCTGGGCTCATACCAGGTCACCGGGATTCAAACCGTACTCAGCGTGCCAAAAGCCGATGCCAATAGGGAATCCTCACGATTCCTGCCTCAAGTGCCTAGGGGAATCCCACCTTCCTGAAAAATGCCGCATTTGTAAGTCATTTAAACCAAGGACGAAGAAGGAGCGGGACTTTCGACTGAAAGAGCTCCTCATGGAGGCGGCACTTAGCTCTGCAGTGTTGGTACCGAGCACTCCACCTGCATCTGTGAGGAGCGCTCCTTCGGCTCTGGACCTCTCTGGTACTGCGAAGGAGCCACGGCACCGACCGTCACCGGCACCGACGTCTGCTCGGCACTGCTCCCTGTCCCAGCGGCCCAGGAAGCAACACAGGGCTCCGGCTACTTTGGCACCACTCGTACCACAGAAGGAGCGCCCGTCGACGATGGATCACCCGGCACTGTCATCTGCCACGGCACCGCCGAGTGCGGCACCGTTAATTCTGGTCCCACAAGGGCCGTTGAGTCCGGTGCCTGAAAGCTCCCCGGCTCATGCCGTGGTTGAGCTTGCTCCCCCATACACGCCGGGGACCTTCTCCACCGCATGGGAGTTGAACGCGATGACGGAGACCGTGCTGCCTCAACAGCCAGTGCGGGTCATCCAATCTATTGGCAAGCCTGTCTTGCTGAGGCCGCCCTCCGTGGGAGCTGCCGAGAGGCATCGTTCAAGATCTCGGTCCCGACGCCGCTCGCAGTCCCGGCACCGCTCTCCATCGTGGTACCGGTCGCACTCACGGCACCGCTTGGCCTGCCGTTCACCTGCCAGATACTCACGGTACCGATCTGACTCCCGGCACCGTTCACGGCACCGCGCATCTTGCAGCCACTCCAGGCGAAGGGACTCGAGATCCCAGTCGACCTTCCGGCACCGCTTCAGTCGTAGGTCCCGGTCTCCCTCGCGGTACTGTTACAGCTCCCGGTACCGCTCCCCAGTGCTGTCCCGGGAAAGACCAACCCAAGACGTGGCTCCTTCTCAAGGTCTATCAGCACCACCTTGACCATCGAGACATACCTCAGTGTCATCACAGGCGGGTAGCATTTCCTGTCCACAGGATCGTGACTTGGATGTCCCCAGCCATATGTTTCCTGAGAGCCAGAGCCATGAGCAAGGACCCATCAGTGGTCTTTCTGGACACCGTGGGCGTACCACCAAGTCCAGGGTGTTCCTTCAGTTGCACCACGGTCTGCCCCATCACAACACCAGAGGCAACCGTAACCCCCTCCCCCATGGGTACAGATGAGGCTTCAGTACCACCTGCAGACACCCAGGTCCCACCAGAGTCTGATGCCGCTCCTCAAGAACAGGCGCCCCCACAGGACCCTCTTGTCCCTGGCCTCTCCTCTTCCTCTTCGCCAGACGAGGCTGTGGCAGGAACATCCTCCTCCAGCCCTCCCTCAATTGACCTAAGGGCACATCAAGACCTCTTGAGACGAGTGGCGCAGAATATGAATCTGCAGGTGGAGGAAGTCCCTGAAATAGAGGACCCTGTAGTGGACATCCTATCTGCAGATGCACCTACTAGAGTGGCCCTGCCGTTTATCCGCACTGTTCAAGCAAACGCGGACACCATTTGGCAATCCCCAGCCTAGATCCCCACCATAGCCAAGGGAGTAGAGAGAAAATACGTGGTACCCTCCAAGAGGTACGAGTATCTCTACATACACCCACCTCCTTGCTCCCTAGTAGTTCAATCGGTAAACGAGAGGGAGCGTCATGGCCAGCAAGCTCCTGCTCCCAAGGAGGCTAGGCGCATGGACCTCCTAGGCCGCAAAATATATTCAGCTGGGGGCCTTCAACTTAGGGTGACAAACCAGCAAGCCCTCCTAAGTAGGTATAACTATAACACGTGGACGTCCTTGGGGAAGTTTACGGAGCTTCTTCCCCAGGAGTCCCGCCATGAATTTAGGCCCTACTTGAGGAGGGCAAGAAGGTGGCGAGAACCTCCCTCCAAGCTTCTCTGGATGCAGCGGACTCTGCGGCCAGGACTCTGGTGTCAGGAGTGATGATGAGGCGTATCTCCTGGCTCCAGGTATCAGGCCTTCCTCCTGAATTACAACAAACTATTCAGGACTTGCCCTATGAAGGCCAGGGGCTCTTCTCAGACAAGACTGATCCCAGATTACAAAGTCTGAAGGACAGTCGCGTAACACTGGTCTACAATTTTTGAGAAGTCGTCTGCTTCAGAGATAAAATGTGGTATTTATTATGTATTTTGATGTGCTGAATTCAAATATAACAATTAAAACAACTGATTGGCTACTGCTTCTAAGATATATTTAAGTTTTTACATTTTATGTCTATGTATATTGTGTAGATAGTAGAGTTTTAATCAGAAATTGTAAACCTAGGTCTTTTCATGTGTTTATGGTTGCTTTACATGATAATATTTCACCTGTCCTGTTTATGTAACACTTTAAAAATCAGCAAAAGGGGTGGATTCCTTCTGCCTCCTT
This sequence comes from Chelonoidis abingdonii, assembly GCF_003597395.2. NCBI lineage: Eukaryota > Metazoa > Chordata > Testudines > Testudinidae > Chelonoidis > Chelonoidis abingdonii. Next base: position 29,365,799 of record NC_133776.1, read on the forward strand.
TTTCAGACCGCCTTTCACCGCAATTCCTCACTGCCTGGTCGCAAAGCTAACCTTCAGATCGTTGGGTCCTGCGCCGCGGTGGAGTGGGATACTACCTCCAGTTTGTTTTCAACACCCGCCTTTCCACCCTCCCTCCCCTTCCTCTTTCAGGGACCCCTCTTCATGAACAGTTCCTCTTACAATTTATCGCAGTCGCTCCCTAGCCATGGGAGCAATAGAGGAGGTGCCAAAAGACATGAGGGGCAAGGGGTTTTATTCACCAGCTACTTCCTAATCCCACAAGGCAAAGGGGAGGTCTATGGGACTTGAATCCTAGACTGCGAGAACTCAACAAATTCATGATTAAAGTTGAAAGTTCTGCATGGTAACCCGTGGGACCATTATCCCATCCCTTGGATCCGGGACGAGAAGACTGGTATTTGCGCCCTACGATATTGAAGGACGCATATTTTCCACATCGCAATTTACCCACCACCACAATTACGGTACCTTCCGTTTTGACGTTCAACCCATCAACACTTTCAGTTCACCATGCACTTCCGTTCTGGCCTTTCTAAAGCACCCCACTGAGTGTTCACTAAAATGCATGGCTGGTAGTTGCCGCCTCCCCCCTCCGCGTCATTCGGGTACACCGTCTAACCCTGTTTCCTCTCGTTACGATGTGCTGCTCATTATTCGAGGTCCGGGGTACTCATCCCAGTTACAAGTGGTTGCATCACCTGTGTATTGTCTACCTCAAGATTTGAGGAGCTCCCCAGTTACACATTTGTCACGTCATGGATCTGCCAAGACCTAGGAGTCTAGTCTGTGGATCAACACAGAGAAAGTCATCACTCTGGACCACCCCACGCAGAGATATAGACTTCATCGGAGCCGTTCTGGACTCCATATGCGCCCAGAGCCTGCTCCTCCTACAGTTCATGTTGTTCAAGCAATAGGTTTACAATCCGTATTCGAGCAATGGCTTTCAAACCTTCCCGGAACAACTGGCGTCTGGTGCGGCAACTGCCTTCAGCCTAGTAGGTCACATATGGCCTCCTGCACTTCTCACGTGACCAAAACACGCCAGGCTACGCTTCCGTCCCATTTCCACTACCTGCGTCTGACGAAGTGGGTATTCACCCACGAAAGCTCACGCTCCAAAACGTCTGTTAGTCTATAAGGTGCCACAGGATTCTCTGCTGCTTTTACAGATCCAGACTAACACGGCTACCCCTCTGATACTTGACACCTTCAGTTTGTTTCAACCCCACCTTCCCATCCTCCCTCCTCGTCCCTCTTCAGGGACCCCTCTCACGAGCAATTCCTCTTACAAGAGATCCAGTCGCTCCTAACCATTGGAGCCATAGAGGAGGTACCAAAAGACCTGAGGGGCAAGGGGTTTTATTCCTGATACTTCCTAATCCCCAAGGCAAAGGGAGGTCTACGACCGATTCTAGACCTGCGAGGACTCAACAAATTCATGATAAAGTTGAAGTTCCGCATGGTATCCCTGGGGACCATTAGCCTATCTTTGGATCCTGGAGACTGGTACGCCTCCCTCGATATGAAGGACGCGTATTTCCACATCGCGATTTACCCACCACACAGACGGTACCTCCATTTTGTGGTCAACCATCAACATTTTCAGTTCACGGTCCTTCCATTTGGCCTTTCTACGGCTTTGCGAGTATTCACAAAATGCATGGCTGTAGTCGCCACCTCCTTCCGGCGTCGTCGGGTGCACGTTTACCCGTATTTCAACGATTGGCTCATTCGAGGGACCTCCGAGTCACAAGTGAGACATCACCTGTACATCGTCAAAGACCTCTTCAGGAGCCTAGGCCTGGTGATCAGCATAGAGAAGTCCACTCTGATACCCACGCAGAGAATAGACTTCATCGGGGCGATTCTAGACTCCACTCTGGCCAGAGCCTGCCAGCCACAGCCTCGTTTTCAGGCAATGGCTACAATTATTCAAAGCCTCCAAACCTTCCCGACAACATCGGCTCGCGCTTGTCTCAGCCTACTCGATCACATGGCCTCCTGCACCTTTGTGACTAAACACGCCAGGCTACGCCTCCGTCCATTTCAAACCTGGCTTGCCTCGGTATACTGGCCGGGCCGGGACAGCCTGGACTCGATCCTCACTGTTCCCCCGAATGTTTTAGGCTTTCTAACCTGGTGGCTGACTCCCACCCTAGTTTGTGCAGGGATGCCATTCCACCCACCGCAACCTTCGATGGCCCTAACCACGGACGCGTCATGTCTGGGTTGGGGTGCCCACCTCGACGGCCTCCGCACTCAAGGCCTATGGTCAGCTCAAGAACTAACCTTACACATCAATGTGCGGGAGCTGAGGGCAGTTCGTCTAGCGTGCCAGGTGTTTCGAGAGCATCTCCAAGGCCATTGTGTATCAGTTTCATGGACAACACAACGGCCATGTATTACATAAACAAGCAGGGCGGCACATGCTCCTCCCTCCTTTGTCGGGAAGCCATTCAGCTCTGAGACTTTTGCATAGCCCACTCACTCGATCTGGTAGCATCCTTTCTCCCAGGAGTTCAGAACACTCTGGGAGATCACCTCAGCAGATCCTTCCTGTCTCACGAGTCGTCAATTCGTCCGGACGTCATCCATTCTGTTTTCCGGAAGTGGGGCTCTCTCCACATAGACCTCTTCGCCTCTCGCGAGAACAGGAAATGCCATGTGTTCTGCTCCTTCCAGGGGCGCTCCCCGGGCTCCCTCTCAGACGAATTCCCGATACTGTGGACCAACCGTCTACTCTACGCCTTTCCATTGTTCCTGCTGGTCCACAGGGTCCTTCTCAAGCTCCACAGGGACAGTGCCCACCTGATCATGATCGCTTCAGCGTGACTGAGGCAGCACTGGTATACCATGTTGTTCGACCTCTCAGTGGCAGACCCAATTCCCCTACCACTCCGGCCGGATCTCATAACTCAGGACTTCAGCAGACTTCACCATCCAGACCTACAGTCTCTTCACCTCACAGCATGGTTGCTGTGTGGTTAAGCCGGTCTGAGTTATGTTGCTGTGTCTCGGTCCAACAGGTACTCTTGGGCAGTAGGAAGCCTTCCACTAAGTTGACATATCTGGCCAAGTGGAAGCGTTTCTCCTGCTGGTGCGCTCAACATAACACTGTCCCCATGCAGGTACCAGTCCCTAGTGTCCTGCACTACCTCTGGTCCCTGAAAGAACACAGCCTAGCGATCTCTTCCATAAAAGTGCATCTGGCAGCCATCTCCGCCTCCCACCCGGGGGAGGATGGGCGATCAGTCTTCTCTCACCCATGGTTTCGAGGTTCCTCAAGGGCTTGGAACGTTTGTACCTGCAGGTAAGACCCCTACCCCTACCAGGGACCTCAATCTGGTTCTAGCCAAGCTTATGGGTCCTCCTTTTGAACCGCTAGCCACCTGCTTGCTGCTGTACTTCTCCTGGAAGATGGCCTTCGTCGTTGCTATTACTTCAGCAAGGGGAGTATCCGAGCTTCGGGCTCTGACAGCGGACCCCCCCATATACGGTGTTTCATAAGGACAAGGTACAGCTGCGACCACACCCCACCTTACTCCCTAAGGTGGTGTCTGCCTTTCATGTCAATCAAGACATCTTCGTTCCGGTCTTCTTCCCAAAGCCGCACTCATCGTGTCGGGAACAACAGCTGCACTCCCTAGACGTCCGCAGGGCTCTCGCCTTTTTATATCGAAAAAATAAAACCCTTTCGAAAGTCACCTCAGCTCTTTGTAGCGGTGGCAGACCGGATGAAGGGCCTGCCGGTTTCCCCCCAGCGAATTTCATCTTGGGTGACGTCTTGCATCCATGTCTGCTTTGATTTGGCTCGCGTTCCGGCTAGCCACCCCACTGCCCATTCTACTCGGGCTCAAGCTTCATCTGCTGCCTTCCTGGCCTATGTTCTCGTCCAGGAAATATGTCGGGCAGCTACCTGATCATCGATTCACACCTTTGCCTCACATTACGCATTGGTTCAACAGTCCAGAGATGATGCAGCTTTTGGCTCAGCAGTTTGCATTCTGCAACATCTCACTCAGACCCCAGTGCCTAGATAAGGCTTGGGAATCACCTAATTGGAATCGATATGAGCAAGCACTCGAAGAAAAGACGATTACTCACCTTTGTACCTGTTGTTCTTCGAGATGTGTTGCTCATATCCATTCCAAACCTGCCCTCCTTCCCCTCTGTCGGAGTAGCCAGCAAGAAAGAACTGAAGGGCCGTTGGGTCAGCAGGGGTATATATCCGGCGCCATAATGGCGCCACTCCAGGGGGCGACCCAGCCGACCCACCGAGTGTTGCTTCCAACGAATGTGTACGCAGCGCGTGCACACCTAATTGGAATAGATATGAGCAACACATCTCGAAGAACAAGTGACAAAGGTGAGTAACCGTCTTTTTTTCCCCCAAGACCCAAGATTTGTCTGTTTACTTTGTCACTTGCACTTTTGGCAAAGTAAGTGAATGATAGAGCTGCACTTCATTCAGAGTGTTACCATATTCGGTAAAATTTCCAGAAACTTAGGCCTATATTTCTAAATCCATACATAGGCACTTAAATAAGTGGCCTGACTTCAATGTGCTAAGTACAGAGTAATTCTAATTAATCACTTAAGTGCCTAAATTTAGGCACCCATTTTTGAAAATGTCTGCCTCTTACTTTAAATGTGTTGTTTTTCTTTTTAATGTATGTTAGTTCATTGTGAAGAACTCAGTGGAAGAAAATATGCTGAAAATCCAGAAGAAGAAGAGGGAACTTGCAGCAGGAGCCTTTGCAGCTAAAAAGCTTACTGTTAGTGAAGTAAAACAAACCAAGATTAATGAAATTAAGAGTCTGATTGATTTATAATTTTGTAAGAGGGTAGGTCAATCGTTCTTTCTGAATAAAGGATATAGTACTATATTTGATATGGCATTAGTTTTTATGTGCACACACTCTGTGCGTTTATAATTATGCTGTTAAAGTACTTTGGCGGATAGAATATAGACTGTGAAATCAGCTGAAAAGGATAAAAATTGGTTTGACTATTTAAATGTTAATTAAAATTCTTTAAATATTTTTGTAGTCATTAAACTTTTATAAAAAGTCATATTTCAAACATTACAGCATTTCTGCATACAAGTAGTTTATTTGAGAAGTGGACCAAAAATATCGAAACAATTATATAACTTATTTCACTGTGCATTCTTATTTGTAAATTTCTGACCTATTCTAGAATGAAAATGAAAACTGTATTTTTCTGGCACTCTTTGCAAATATGACCATCTGTGCCCGTCCCCCGAATAGAAACATTAAAAAATGTAAATAAAATGCAGACTAGAATATAAAACTTCCTTTTAACCAGTCAGGTCTTGTTCATTGTGCTTCAGGACTGATAGTTTATAGTAATTGCAAAACTAAAAATGTGTAACTCCTTGTGAAGACTAATATTTAATTATGGATTTATTTTCTGTCAGTCTGTATAGGTAGTTATAAAATATTTTATAAGTAAAACGGAGGAAGACACTTTTGTGTATAATGTACAGTTGCAACGGGGAATGAATGCTCAAGAGTCTCCAGGATTTTATCAAAGTGAACTATTTTAACTGTAAATATAAAATACATACATTTAGTGTTTTCCTTCTGTTAAATAGAATTCCATTTAAGTGTATAAAAATTGTAATTCTATATGAATTTTTTTTGCGCTATGTGGGAAAGAACACGTACATTCTAGTTTTGGCATTAGTACTATTGTATGTAACCAATCCATGTGTTTGGAATATGCCACTATATATAGTTTTGCTGTATGCAGTATACAAGTATGTTGTGCATTATTTGTAACCCCCCCCTTGGAAAATAACTACAATTTCCTTTTTAGGTGGTAAGAAGCTTTATAATTTTTTCCTCCATCACTAAATACTTTTTTATATATATAAGTTGGAAGATGCCATGTGGAACACTGATCTGTCTAGAACTTGATTTACAGGGGAAGGAGCAATTTGATTAAAAATTACTCCAAATGTTAGTTGAGAATCTATGGTTCTGTTCTTTCAAACTTAGTAAGTAGCACTGAAGAGCTGAAGTTGGGTATCACCTCTCCCACCTACCTCCTCCCAGTTGCCTCTATCCGCAGACATGTGCTTCCTTACTGCTCCATTCTGCCCTCCAGTGTGATAGCTGACACCTGGCTCAACTAGCCTGGGCTCAGAATCAGACGCAGGGAATTATGTGTCTGGGGAAATTCAAGAAGGGTTTCTAGTAACAGGGAAGTGGGTCAAAATTTGCTTTTGACATGTTCCTCTTTCCATTTCCCATCAGCTGGTCAGTATTCTAGCTGTTAGTGCAAAATTGTAACTGAACAGCAACTGCACATCCAATGAGATTAATTTTGGGTGAATAGTTTAAATTCTTAAAATTTAAATATAAAGGGTAGAAGTTCTTATTCTGTTCAGATATAAAATAACAGATTCAAATCCATTATATTTATATTTTTCCTTCTGGTTTAATGGTCCTAACAGGAAGGGCTACTTAACATGACTGGATAATTCCATGGTGGTGGCAATATTTTAGTCAGTCTATTATAGTGCCCAAAGGCACTCAATCAAAATCAGGGTCCTGTTGTGCTAGGTGCTGCATAAATAGGTAGGAAAACATGATTCTTGCCCCAGCAGATTACAAATGTAATTTAAAACAAGATGCAACAAGTGTGTATGAGAAACAATAGTAGGGAATGGGGAGGGAGGATGAAGCTAACTGGTAATTCACATTTACCTAGTTATTTGCATGAATTTACCTTCTACCTAGCTATTATCAGGTGATTTCATGCAGGTCTTACTGTACAAATGTGTTTTAGGGAGAAGAGGGTAGGACGTTCATGAATTAGGTTGGGGTGGACGTTTTATGCACAAAGGATGGAGGGGAAGAACTGTATGAGAGCATGACATAAGATACACGTGCAGATAACTTGGAAGGGCCTTGATTATGAGGACAAGATGCTTGAACTCTGTAAAATGGGGAGCCAGTTGAGAAACTTAGAGGAGTGATATGGTGAAGGCAGGCAAAAAAAGCATGATCTTTAACAGCTTTGTTTTGAATTGACTTGTATGGCTTAATACAGGTTGTTAGGGAGAAGGTGGTTGAGGAGATGATGGCCTGGGTGAGAGTTTAAGCTGTGTGGTGAGAAAGAAAAGGCAAGATTTTAGAGATGTTATAGAGGAGGAACTGACAAGATTTGGATGCTGCCTTGATGTGTGGGGCAAGGCAGGGAGGAGTCATAGTAGCCAGTTCTACCACCGCCAGTAACAAAGCCTAAGAAAATAGCTTCAGGAGTGATGACTCTTAGTGTGTGATTCTTAGTATTTGTCATTTAAATAGTATGACCCCAGTCAGCCACAAGCAGGTATCCCATATGACTACTGTATAAACTCAGTGCATTAAACCTCATGCTGTAATAAATGTAGAGCAGGTGTATACAAGCAGGTCACCCGTATGCAGTTATGCCCCTTGGCAAATTAAGTTTTCCTTGATATCTTTGTGGATCCAATTAGTGTGGTTAGAAGTAGGAAATCATTTTTGCTTATGGATCAGAGGTGGGTTTAGCATTGAATCTTCCCTGCCTAACTTTCCTCCTCCCACTCCCAAGAAAACCTCACCAGGTTACACATCAACTGGTGCTATTGTACGCTCTTCTTGATCAGCCTTTTAACCTTTAATTTGTCCTGAGATATGTTGACCTAACAATGCTAAGGTAGAATTATGACTGTTCTGGACATTAGATTATGAAATGACTAGTAGCCTCATTGGGTATGTCTACACAGCAACTAGACACCCATAACTGGCCTGTCCTAGCTGACTTGGGCTCGTGGGGCTTGGGCTGCAGGGCTGTTTCATTGCTGTCCAGACCCTGGGGCTTGGGCTGGATTCCTGCCTCTAGTACCATGTGTGGGCTGGGAGAGTCCTAGCGCTCAGGCTCCAGCCTAAGCCTGGAAGTCTACACAGCAGTGAAACAGCCCCGCAGCCCAAGCCCTGTGAGCTCAAGTCGGCTGGCATGGGCTAGCCATAGATTTTTCCTTGCTGTGTAGATATAATGGAGTGAAGCAGAATAAAATTAATTCTGGTGGCGGGGTGTTGAGTGGTTTTGCCCTTTATTGCTGCTCTTCAAGGGGGCAATATATATTCTTCAAGTGATTGCTCATACCCATTCCAGTTAGGTGTGCGCGTGCCGTGTGCATGTTCGTCAGAAGACTTTTTACCCTAGCAACACTCGGTGGGTTGGCTGGACACCCCCTGAAGTGGTGCCGCTATGGCACAGGATATATACTCCTGCCGACCCAGCCACCCCTCAGTTCCTTCTTACCGCCCGTCGGCCGTTGGAACAGTGGAGCATGGCTTAGCTGACCTCCACTTCCCTAGCTACTTGTAGTTCTCTCGTTCATTATTGTGTACATAGTTGTAAACTTTTTATATAGTTTATACTTAGTTTATCTGTTTATAGCATAGTTAGTGTAATGTAGTTAAGAGGGGTTCAGGGATTAGCCCCTTCCCCGCACCCGGTGCTGGGGCGCATGCCCGGTTCACCGGGTTTCAAACCATGCTCGGCCTGTCGCAAGCCAATGCCGACAGGAGATACACACGACTCCTGTCTGAAGTGCCTCGGGGAATCGCACCTGACAGCTAAGTGTTACATGTGCAATGCTTTCAAGCAACGAACAAAAAAGGAGCGGGACTTCAGATTTAAACAGCTCATGGAGGTGGCTCTCACTCCTCCACCTCTGGCGCCGAGCACTGGTCAATCGACGGGCAGAAGCGCCGCCTCAGCACTGGACCACGCCGGTACTGCCAAGGCCTCTCGGCGCCGGCTGTCGCCAGCACCGAAGTCGGCTCCACGCCGCTCCCTCTCCCCGAGGTCAGGAAAAACTAAGACTCCTGCTGCTTCTGTGCCGCCTGCACCACAGCCAGAAAGCTCATCTAAGTTGGATCGCCTGGTGCCGACACTCGCCGTGGCACCGACAACATCGGCACCGTCGATTCCGGTCCCACAAGGGCCGTTGAGTCCGGTGCCTGTTAGCTCCCCGGCGCGAGCCGCAGTAGAGCTTACTATCCCATCTACGCCGGGGATGTCCTCAATGGCGAGGGATCTGATTGCCATGTCAGCCGACGCTGCCTCTACCCCCGGCGCTGCCGGTGCGGGTAATACAGTCTATAGGCAAGCCGGCCTTGATAAGACCACCTTCTGTCAGCATAGCGGACCGGCACCGTTCACGATCACAGTCCTGCAGACGTTCTAGGTCCCGACTGCGCTCCCAACGCCGCTTGCAGTCCCGGCACCGTTCTCGGTACCGGTCGCACTCACGGCACCGGTCAGTATCTCGTTCGCTAGCCCGCTACTCTCAGCACCTTTCCAGCTCCCGGCACCGCTCCAGGCACCATGACTCCCATAGCTGCTTCCGACGTTGAGCCTCGAGATCTCGGTCGACCTCCTGGCACTGCTCCGGTCGTAGGTCCCGATATCGTTCCCAGTACTAGTATGCCTCCCGGTACTGGTCTCCAGTGCCGAGTAGAGCAAGGTCCACTAGAGACAGAAACTCTGCCCAGGGCTTCTCCGCTCCTCCATGGCCATCCAGACACACTTCAGTGTCGTCCCACACGGACAGGTCTTATGCTCAGGACCGCGATTCTGATGTGCCCACTGGAGTCTTTCAAGAGGCCCAGATCCAGGACCGAGGCCCACATCAGTGGTCCTTCTAGACACCTTGGGCGTACCACGAGGCGCAAGGTGCTCCAGTAGTTCCATCTCGCTCTGCCCCATCAGAGCACCGACTGCCAGAGGCTACAGCTAGCCATCCCCCTCCGGTGGGTGGAGGAAGCACCAGTCCACCCACCGGTCTCCCTGGTCCCACTGGAGCAGGAGGCTGTCCAAGAGCAAGAGGCCACACAGGACCCGCTCGTCCCCAACGTTTCCTCTTCCTCTTCTCCAGATGAGGCGGTGGCAGGAACATTCTTCTCAGGCCCTCCTCCAATGGTCCTGATGGGCTCTCAGGTTATCCTCAGGAGGGTAGCACTCAGTATGAATCTCCAGGTGAAGGAGGTCCCAGAGGTAGAGGACCCGGTAGTGAGCATTCAACATTCTAGAGATGATGCAGTCTTTGGCTCAGCAGTTTTGCATTCTGCCACATCTCACTCTGACCCCACGGTCTAGGTAAGGCTTGGGAATCACCTAACTGGAATGGATATGAGCAATCACTCGAAGAAGAAAAGACGGTTACTCACCTTTGTAACTGTTGTTCTTCGAGATGTGTTGTTTATATCCATTCCAAACCTGCCCTCCTTTCCCACTGTCGGAGTAGCCGGCAAGAAGGAACTGAGGGGTGGCTGGGTTTGCAGGGGTGTATATCCGGTGCCATAGCGGCGCCACTCCAGGGGGCGCCCAGCTGACCCACCGAGTGTTGCTAGGGTAAAAAGTCTTCCGAAGAACGTGCACGCGGCATGGGCACACCTAACTGGAATGGATATGAGCAACACATTTCGAAGAACAACAGTTACAAAGGTGAGTAACTGTCTTTTTTGTAGTGACTAAAATCTGCAGTTTAGCCTTAGGCCTCTGCCTTCCTTCTGAATCTGCTAATTCACATCAGCTGCTGCTGCTCTGATGCTGAAGGATTGAAACCACAGGTCTCGCCCTAGGAAGGATACATTGATTATAACAGTATTGCCTAAACCGAGCTGGGAAATAGCATGTCCCAGAGATATGAATGGGGTGTCAGGCTGGAGCAAACTTACAAGTCACTGATTTGCCCCCTTACCCAAAAGTCAAGAACAATAGTTTAATAAATCTAAAACGACTAGATATTTAGATAAATAAAAACATCTGTTATATCAGGCACAACTACAATGAAGCTTAATCCTTAGACTTAGTAACAAAACCTGCTCACAAACTGACATTCAAATCTCTTTGTGATAAACCATTGCAGGGTTAGGTGAATGACCGGGAATTTTGCACCTTCTTAAAAATCCAGTACTGTACTGCTCACTGTTGAAGATGAGATGCTAGGTGCTCTCATCTCTTTAGTCTAATGCAGAATGGCATTTCTCTGGAACCCAAAAAAGTATTTGATTCTAAAGTGATTGTGCTTTTACCACATGCTGCACAACAAAGGCAGCTTTCAGTAGAAATAATTTAGGGATACAGATGGCTTCAAAAAGGCTACTTTAAGTAATTTGCCTGTAATCTACCTGACCATTATACCATAGGTGGATATGAAATTTTGTCTGCTACTTCTACTCCAGTTGAGCATGTCTTCTTCATAGTACCACCAGTTCATTTTGAATATGGCTACCTAATATTAATTTTAATCTATTGTGTTGCTTGTTTTGCGCAAAGTGTCATAGGAGTGGGGGAGGGTAAATTATGGCGAGACTTGCTCCACTCTAGTCTTGATCCAGTTCTGCCTCCCGGTTGACACCTCCATGCTGCAGCATGAATTTACTTCTCCACTCTACTGAAGTGTTCCGATACAATGATGCTGGGAAACTTTATAAACCACAAGTGAAAGATCTCACCCACGTATTCGTATATTGTTTGGGAAAAGAGAATGGTTAAAGCTTAGGATGAGGGTTTTCTTTTCTGGGCCTGTATTTCCTTCAGTATATCTAGCTAAGATAGCCAACCACAATTAAGACAAGTACCTGTGTGTTGAGTTGGCTTCCCACTTATAAAGGGGGCTGAGCAATGAAAGACTAGGGGATTGATTGGGGGGAATGGGTTCTAAGTGGCTATCCCTCTTGGGAGGGGGGGATGTAACAATGTGCTTCAGTCTTTGCTCTTAAAATGAAATTTGGGACTACTAACTTTTCCATTGGAAGTGCCCCTGGATTCCAAGAAATGAGTAATGGAGCTTTTATCTGATTCTGGAAGAAAGTGTGTAATTCATAGGGGAAAAACTGGAGTGTAAATTTGGGCAACATTAAATACCAATTTAAAATGCCCCTTGCCAGGGGCTTCTCCTTCTGTTAGTTACTCCTGAGGGCATTCTGTGCACAATATTTTAAAATTCTGCACATTTTGTCAATTAAATGTGGTGGCTCCAGCATGGCATTGGGGAGCATAGGCCACTGGCTGCACAGAGATGGGAGATCACGGTGCAGCTCCTTCCTGGGACACAGACTCAGCGGTGAGGCTGCACCCATCCCTAACACAGCGCAAGGACCAGGCCTGCCCCTCTGAACCAGGTGTGGGCAGGCAGGCTCAGGAAGGTAGGATCCAAGTGTAGAGGGGCTTAGTATTGGGAAACCAGGTGTGGGTTGACGGGGTTCTGTGTGGGGTAATCTGGGCGTAGGTGGCTCAGTGGGGGATCTGGCTGCACAGGGGCTGTTTGCGGGGGGGTTCTGGGTGCAACGGTAATGGGATTCTGCAGGGGGGTCCAGGTGAAGGTGGTTGGGGCTCAGTCGTGGGTGGGGTGGATGTGTGGGGGGGGGTCTAGGTGGGTAGCTTGGGAGAGTCCAGACGTGGGGGAGTGGGGTGGTGATCCAGGAGCAGCAGGTGAGGGCTTGGTAGGATGGGGATCCAGTTGCAGGTGGCTCGTTGGAGTGGTCCCAGTGTAAGGGGAGTGGGGTTCATGGGGGGGGGTGAGGCTCAATGGGAGCTTCTGAGTATGAGGGGGTCTGGATGCACAGAAGTTGGGTGGATTGGTAAACAGCTACCTGCATAGTGATCCTGCTTCCTACAGCTGGGGGAGAAATCTGGGGGTGGGTCTGACCCAGCCCTGGATGCTGTGCAGGGGAAGAGGAAGTCCCATACTCCCCAGTCCAGCTGGGACTAGCAGCTGAACCTAGCACAGGGAAGGAGCCACCAGATGGGTCTTTTCCAATTCCATCCCTACCCCCCAGTGATTTACCTCTCTGCTGGCTGCCCTCGGCACCCAAACATACTGCTGGGCAGAGTCTCATGACTGCTCTTCTTCTGGCTTCCCTTTGCTTCCTCTGTCAAGAGTCATTTTTCTGCAGGGAACCCAAGAAAGCTGCAGGGGACACAAATTCTGTGCAAGTGCAGAGGTGCAGAATTTCCCCAGGTGTATGTTAGTGCTCTCTCCACCATCTTATAGCTGTTCTAGCATAAACAGTTCAAATATTGTGCTTTATAAAAGCAGTTACTCTAGCAGGTGGAGTCACTGACAATATCCAAGGAAGGCTGAGATTCTTGGGGCACTAATCTTATGCACTAGTAATCTTTTCATCTTTGATTGCACTTTTATGTCAGGCACATGAAACCACGCTAAACTAGTACATGTTGATAGTGCAGAAGTAGTACTAACCTACAGCATGGATCAATAAAATTTATTAACAAAGGTAGCATATGTTCTGCAAAGACATCACTTGGGAAGGAGGTGTGCATAAGTTAAATCTAAGAGCAGAGACCATACAGGTGCATGGAAACATGCAAGAGAGCACACAGAGGTGTTATATCCTTTTTCTGTTGCTCTGGTGAACCATTAACTTCAGCATTAGAGTATGACAGGAAGATTTAATATTGCATGGTCAAATTCAGACTTTGCAAAATGCTGTGAGAATGATCATTGCACATACTGGTCAACTTATACTACTGCAGTTAAGCTTTGTTCAGCTTTTACACTGTTTCTTGCCATGTGTTGCCTTAATTCTGCTCTCATCTATACCTTACACCTTTACTTAGGGCCTCAAAATGCAAGTAGCAAATTATAACAACTATCTCACTGCACAAATTGAAGTAGAGATAGGAAGGGTGTAACTTTAGTAATACCCAAAAGATGAATAGTGGGAATAGGTATTTTCTTCATCTTTCTGCAGCTTGGAAATATTTAATGAACCAGCAGAGGCTGGGAATGTAGCTGTCTGCTCACAGGGTGTGGTTGGTCAAACCAAAGCCACAACCTTCCCCTACCTTTTAAAGAATTGAAAATGTTTTATTGCCATGTTGTATAGAATTTAAGCTCTAAGTGCTAAATAGCTATGGCTTGCTTCCAAGGCTGGCCCAATAGACCTTTTAAGTTTCACTGAACTATGATAACTATTGATTGAAGAAGTTGCAGTCTACAGCAATCTTCTGGTCTCCAGCTCTCTAGAGCAGTGATGTGTAGCCTTTCTGCTTAATAAAACATTTCCTTAAAATAGTTGTAGTTACTAAATATTTTTCAGGGAAGAATCTCCCCTAAAATTAGAACTCCCGTGTTAGCTTTTAGGCCAAAAGCTTCATTAGTTGTAAAGTTGGAAATAACACACTTTAAACTCTCATTAAAAGATGAAGTCCTTAAACTGTTAATTCAGTAGTATGGTTCCATGGACAATCTTAATTCTGATTGTATATCCTCCACCTAACAGGGTTAGGGATATTTTTTTCTCTCTCAAACAGTGGAAACACTTAACAGAAAGTGGCTACTGTCTTTTCTGTGGAAAACAAGTGAAGACTCAAATTTCTTAGCAAATGTGGTATTGAGCTCTACAGTAAATGTAGCATGAACACAGCTATAGAAGTGAGTGCAGCTCTCTGTTAACTCCTTTGGAAGGGAAAACACCTTGCCCTCAGTGAGCTGGATGCCCAAGGAATGCTGATTCATTTATATCAAGTTCATTTTAACTGGCAGTTTCCTTATACTGAAAAAAGAAAAATTAAATTAAAATGCATACAGTCTGCTCAGATATCTGGCCCTTGTTTTTCAGAGGATATGGTAAATCTTTCCTAACTAAATATCTAGATGCTTTTGTACAGACCTTCATATACCACTAGGGCCCAAACCAGATGGCCATTAAAAAGGGAAAATAGTACTGTGTCATAAAGCGCTGGCTGAGTTTTAAGTCATTTCAGATTCATGTAATGAAAGCTATATAAACAATCTTGGTAGAGAGTGTTCTATTTAAAGGCAGACTAATTGCTGTAGCTACTGTGCACCCATAGTTGCACAGTAACAAACATGCTACCACAAGCTGTATGCACAGGCCCAGTATGTCAGTATTGCGGTATTCAAGCAGAAAATAAATTAGTGTGCAGAGATGATGCTGTTGCAACACTACTGATTGTGTGCCTCCATGGACGATCCTCTGGAGAACTGTTTACTGGTAGTAGGGGATTGGTGGTAATGATGTTAGTCCTGCTACATACAATGGCGAACTCCAGGCTTGCTAGTCCTGCTAAGTAGGATGTTAAACTCAGAACTAGCAGCTGGAACCCTGTCAATACAGTTATTAGCATAGACTCTTCACTACATCTTGAGTAAGATAACATGCCCCTTTAAACATGTGCACAGGCAATATTAGAGCAGTGATCAGGCACTAGCATAGTAGGATGAATTGGTGACTGCAAATTAATGCCATTGGCTGCATCCAAAGATACAGGCTGATATGAACTAGCTGAAGGGTAGGCAATGGAAAGTTCTGGGAGTGATGGTTAAACCCTTGAACCTTCAGAATGAGTGTGCTTCTTTTATCACAGATGTAGAATATCCTCCTCACCCTACCCCTGCTACACACTTCATGAAGCTGGCATGTATCTGGAGCTATACTAGGCTTTATTGCAGTGCCTGTGCTCCTGCCACGTACTGCCTCACCTCTTGTTGCCTTGCTATTCAGGCCAGCAACTAACAATGGAGTAGGTGAAGAGGCAAGCCACAGTACCTTGTCTTACTCCATGCATGGTTCTTATGTAACCCTTCTTCCCCATCGAAAGTATATTAAGTACCAGGGTGCCATGCTGGAACCTGGTGTATTGGACTTTTAAGCCACGGGTTTGCTCAAGGCAGAGATGTCAACTTCTACTGAAAGTGTTCCTTAGAGCACCTTTTAAGGTCACTAGGGTTAGAGATTTTCTTTTTTGAAAGCTAGGGAGTAAACCTTTCTAATCTCTCCCAGCTGCTGTATGCTAGATTGCTTATTTGCCCCCCGCCCTAAAGCAGGCAGACCTCCTGTATGTTCCATCTCCTTGAAGCACTTTTGGTTGATCTTTAAGGGATAAGATCCTCTGGATCTCAGATCTGCTTACCTGACTAGTTTGTTTCAAGAGATACTCCCTACAGGACTCCTCTGCTCCTAGTCTGATGAGCAGAAATGTGAGTGTCTTTACTCATCACTATCTCTCTATCCAGTGGCAACTACGCCAGATAGTTTCCAGGTAGCACATAACTAGGGAGCTTGCCCCGGGCAGCTGGCTAGTGGACTCACTTTTTTTGGAACACTCTTACAGTGTCCCCAAAATAAAGATGTCCATTACATTGTAGGCTCATAGAATAGCTTGTGAATTTAAGATTTGGAATAGGTGTACCACTAACCTTAGTTTTGTGTTGTTTTTTTTTAAATTACTGTAGTAGTCTCCCATCTCTAACAGTCAGAACTTTGAAACCACTGCAGACTTCTCCAATATTTTACTTGGAATGGCTCAAGATTATGAGGTAGGGAAGCCAGAAATGCATCACAAGTTTTTTTATTTTGCAATGAGTGCAATATTACAGGTAAAACTCAGTTTTACTAGTCCTATAGTATACAGAACTAAAAGACATTCTACCATGCTGTATGTACTGTACATAAAAACCTGGTCAAGATCTCCAGTGTGAGACTAATACTGTAAAGCAGTGCCCTTGCTGTTAGAAGTTGTATCACGTTTGCATGTATGCTAACGGTTTAGTACTAACATTTACAGTAAGGCAGTGTTGCAAACACTTCAACTTCTAAACAATCCCAAAAAATATAGGGGCTCCTATATAAGATAGCAAGCAAAAGGAGTAACGCCATTCATCTTTTAAGAGGTAAAGCACAGCCCTACAGGTTTAAAGGAATAAGTGTCAAACCACTGTTCCCCAGTTTTGTTTTTTTTAAAATAGGCATATCCAGCAGTCTTACTTAAAAGGGAAGACTTCATGATTGTGCAGGTACAGCCAGCACAAGGATTTCTACTTTATAGCTTTTGCTCAGTTCTCACCTGTAGTACTGAAAAGATCTTCAGCCTCATGAGTTTTATCAAGTTACTAGGTAAGCTTAACTGACCATATTCAACATTTTCCTAGCTGCGATAGCTCTGGAACAAGTCCTTGTATCTCTGTGAACATCGGCAATAAAAGTGCTTCTATTGGAGGTAAGTGTCAAGTTTTTTCTTGATATTGTCAAAGGAGTCTGCTCCCATGTAGTCAGCCTGGCCTTGCTCCCACCTCTCCTTCCGTTCTTCTGAAGATTCAGCTGGTGGGGAAGATGGTGGCGAAGTTGGCGCTGCTCCTGAAAGTGACATGTGGGACACTGCTTCTGTAACCTCTTCCTGGAAGGAGAGCATAGTAAGTAGACTGTATAAGAGTTATAGGGCCTATTTCTAAGCAAGCAATAAAGGGTGGGAGAACCAATGAGATGTTCTCATGCAAAGCAGCAAGCACACTTTGGAGGAAAAAGAAAAAAAAAAAAGCAGGGTTATACAACTTTCCTAGCCAAAAAGAAAAATGAACAAATTGAGAAGTCAATGGAGAACGCACAGGAAAGTACTGGTCAGTATTGGTTTAAGTTCTTCATACCTCTCTACAGAAGCCACAAGAGAAAGCCAGAGAATAGACCAAGCCCGATAGCTGCAAATAGTTCATTAGAAAGGTGTAAATGGACAAGAGAAAGCATACTCTAAAATAGATCAGTAACTTTGGGCTTTGAAAGGTTGAGAACTTAAAACTACTTTATTTTCTGTTATACTAAATTTAGTATAAAGTTACTGCAAAGCTGCATTCCATACATGCGATTAAACTCCATGTATAAAAGGTTAAAATAAAGAAAACGTTGCCTTAACCTATACTTTCCACTTACTCTACAGATGGAATCTTCCTAGACTAGCTTTTCTGGCTTCTTGTAGATGAGTCTGACTGAATTCCTAGAGATGTAGGATTCACTCTCTCTCCCCTCCCTTCTATAGAGATTGTCAATACCAGCTTGTGGAGTGTCGCAGGAGCACTCCTAGTATGCCAAGTTCTCTTATAACTATAACTATCTGCAGCCTCAATCTGAGATGCATGAATATTAGTGCAGTTACGTTACTTCTACAGAGCAGCTTCTGAACTGCAAGGCTGATCACACCCATATATAATATCACTGTAGTGGTGACCATCATTGCACACATGGTCATCCAGGGAGAGATCTTAACCACTGTATGAGATTGCTTGTTCTCACCTAATGTTCAGAATTCAGTTTTGTGATAAGGGGGAACCTCTAACACAGGAGGTCTCTGCTCAATCCTAGTTTTAATTTTAGGCCATTCAGCATCAACATTTTGCTCTTCTTCAGTCTTTAGGGAGCATAAAATGGGAGTTCGCTCTGGCCAGTAAAGAGTGGGTTGCAAGATATTTCTGTATGGTCTTTTCCACTGAATAGAATCATTTCCAGAATATCTGGAGTAAGTCTTGATATTCAGTAAAAATTCGGTATTTTGTTACAAGACAAAAATCCTTTTAAAAAAGATAAATGGGTTAATATTTCTGCAGCATTAGCAGAACTTCAGTACTAGAAGTAAACTGAGACAAAGTTTAGTCTCAAATAGGTTCAAGGACTTTCCAACTTGGGATGTGCTGACTTTGGAAAGTTAGAGACACTTAGTTCAGCATATTTGGGAACACCTGTTGTAGAACTATTCAAATTTAATCTGGTGAGCTGCAAGCTGGTCAACAGCCAGGTAATTCCTATTAGTTAGTACAAATGTTAGGTTGCTACAAATTACTTAAGGACTTCAGGATCCTGACTCCTTGTTTTGTCATACAACATTTGTTTGGGTATCATCTATGGGGACTGACCCCCAAAACAATGAGCCTTTACTGCTTGAGCTAGAAGATGAAGTCTGTTGGCTTGAAGCAAGTGAGAGTCAGGCCTCTGTATGTAGTTGGAAATTTTTTTTTACCCAATTTGGTTTCTACACCATTGTTAGTAGCCACTTTTTCAGTAATTATTTGCAGTTCACAGTAGTTACTTAGAAAGGGAGGTGGGTAGATAGTACACCAGTGACCAGACTAACCCAGTTACTTCCTCTGTTCTACATTATTTCAAGCCTTAAACAAGGAGTTGAAGAAAGCTATGCTTCAATTCAATGGATTCTCCCTGAAGCCTTCAGTAATTTGACGACTGGGATGGGGAAAGTACAGAATATCTGCATTTAGGATGTTTCAATGCAGGTATCTAAGATATAAGATGACGACATACCGCCGTTACACCTGTAGTGGCATCTTTAACAATTCCATGTTGTTCTAGTAGTGGTAAGATGTTGGTGATGAAGGTATGCCACCACATGTTGAGGAATTCTGGGTGAACCATTGTGGGATCACTTGTGTCACCTTTTATGCTTTTGGTTTTAGAGTCATATGTGTAATTCCATGGTTTCATTCTTCCTAAGAAATGCACTACTTTAGCATTTGAACCAAACCTGCCAAAAAAAGGAATCTGAATTAGATACTAGATGTCCAGGAAAAGTACATACATGATAGCATTCCATCTCCTAAAGAAAAAGCTAAGAAATTGCAACTGCCTACTGGCACTGAAAGCATCACTATGCAACAGGAGAATGCAGATAGAATTCTACCTCAAATAGCTTATTCAGATTGAAAATAGCCAAAACCTAGTGGTTTGGGCCATTTCAGTACTTACAGCAGTCTCTTGGTAGTTGGGTGTCCATGAGAGCTCAGGATCGAACAGTCTCAAGCAGCAGTTGCAATCAGAACAAGTTTTAAGAGTGAGAGTTTCCACTACAGATTCAATGATCCAAATAGCTAGACACCATATACACTTAGCCTAATCAGCCATCAGTGACAAGATCACTGGTTTTTTAAGTCTTCAGCCCTACAGAAGGGGACGTTCGAGTTGGTCAGAATATCCAGCTTCAGAAAGCTTCTGCCAATGCAGCGGGTAGTTCAGGCAGCCTAGAAGGATAGTCTGACTCACCTGTCATGATGAGACTGCATGGAAGTGTTTTAATGATTCTCCCTCCCACCCATGCCACTGCTGCCTCGACAAATTTCCTTCTTCAATTACATGGCTGTTCAGAACCCTTAAAATCTCAATTCTCCAGGTAGATTGAGTGTCTGATTACACTTAGTTTTTATGGAAGGGCTATATAAATCATCATGCAGCTACAGTGGGTGTACTTTTTAAAGTCCCTTTACCTTGCTAGTAGTAGTCTAGGAGGATCAGAGAGCCCACCCCAGTGAACTCTTGGTGTTGCATTGCTATAGAGTAGAGGTCCGCAATGCGGTGCCTGCAGGCACCATGGCACCCATGTACTGGCTGGCAGACAAGCATCTGCCAAAATGCCGCCGACAAGCTGCGTCATCTAGAGGTGTCGCCGCCGAAATGCCGCTGATTTTCAGCGGTGACACCTCTGGATGATGCAGCTTGTCGGCGGCATTTCGGCGATGATGCCTATCGATGTTACCGCTCGTCAGTGGCATTTCGGCGGATGCTTGTCCATCGCCATGGTCCTCCATGGCTCGTCGTCTGGTGCCCGCCAGACGAAAAGGTTGGGGACCACTGCTATAAAGTTTGCCTCCGCTCAAAGTATGAGTTAGGGCTAGTCTATACTGGCAACATACTGTAGTCAAGGCAGAGCACTGGGAGAGAGGTCTCCCAGTGCTCTTAAAATAAATAAATAAATAAATAAATCACCTCCACAAGGGGCGTAGCTTCCAGTGCTGATGCACTGTTTACATTGGCGCTTTATAGCACTGAAACTTGCTGTGCTCAGGGGGGTGTTTTTCCAGTGTAGACAAGCCCTTAGAGTTTCTAGCCCTTCTGGTTGCAGAAGCAGCTTTCAACCAGGAACCTAGTCAAGTAGTACACTGTCTTATCACGTCTGCAGGCAGAAATCTTCCCAACACTGAACTGCCTCATTTTCATTTTAGTGAAAACTTTTAAGTCAGTGGGTTTTGATATCCATATTCCCCATTTCACTTCTGATCATGTCAGCGGAAATCAGATCATTCAATAAGCCCAGGTTACTGTGCCGGATGCCCTGGCTCTCTCCTCGGCAGCTGGGAAATGCCCCCAGTTTCCTCAGCTCTTGGGCTAAACATAGCTCCATTGAGAAAATATGCAGCATGTTAAAAGTTTAGTGTTTTGTGGTCGTTTAAAATTAAATTGTATGTTTTCATGTGTCACATAAATGTCTGAAAGTGATGTGAGGCCATATGATCAGCAGGAGGAATCTTGCTGCCAGAGTTGAGGTCAAATTCGCTGTTAAATACAAGGAACACACAAGAGATTGCTTTGAAGAACTTTGTTTTTAGGCTTTAAGTTCAGTGCCTGAGAGGCTAAAGGGGTCAGAATAGATGGCCAAGTTTAGTTTTTAAGCTAGTCAAGACAACTTTAATGGAATTAAGGCAATTCCGTTTTGTCCTCTTAAGGGTCAATTTTCCCTCAGTTGGATCTGTTTCAGAACAAGTCTACACTACAGCACTACATCGGACCTAAAGAGAATAGAAACAAATAACGTGCTTTGCACATTCTTGTCTTTTGTTGTTTCTTTTGCTTTTTTTGCTGGATTTTTAAGATAAGACTTGCGAGCTAGCAAGTCTGTTTCTGTGAAAAGTGATATTTGTTTAACTCTGCTTTGCCCCCTCAAACACTGCCCAGGAGGCTGTGGCTGCACAAAAAGCCCCTAGTGGGTACATGAAGCTATGGTGGCCGCATTTGAGAAATGCTGGTTTAGGCTGATCCTTCCTGTTATGTGAATAAGATTAGAGTTGTAAAGGAACTTGGTCTTCTACAACAGTTACACTAGCGCATTCTATGCATTCCTGGATTGTTCTCTGCTGCCACTCATTCTGGAATCAGTCAGGATGAAAGTGCCTTTATTTTCTATAGAAAAACTGTTAAGTATGTTCAAACAGATTGCAATCACTAGTTGTATTCCTTCCCCTCCCTCCCCAAAAGCAGGGGTACCCAGCGTGTAAGACTTTCTATGCAGGTGTGAATCTTAGCCTCATGGTGCGGAGACTCTGAAGGGTTAGATATTGATGTCAGAGTAGGTTTAAAGTTTGGTTCATTACAACTATTGAACTGTGTCTAGTGGATATAGGCAACATCAAAAAGATGTTCATCTAGAATGCCTACTCTGACAGCCCATGTGTTACTTGTAAAATCCAAATACTACTAGCTTTAACAGCTCATTACGTGCATCTAACTCCGTTCAGTTTGAAGGAAGTTTTTGCCTGGGCCGGGCAGATCCAGCTGACCTCTTATGGCAAAACAAGGTCAATTATAAAAGGGTTTTTTTTTTTTTTTTGTGACATGACTAATCTCAGGAAGGGAGTAGCTGAGGAGACTATGGTGTACATAACAATAACTTTCAGCTTACTGAATGCTGTTTATTCTGACTACTCAGTAGTGAGTATTCACTCTGGCTTGCATGTATTTCTTCTTAAAATAAGCATTCTAATTTTAACCTGACAATATTTCAGATGTTCAGATCACAAGACATGGTTTGAACTTGAGCCAGCAACAATACTGCTTATGTTAGCTGCTCCATTAATCTCTAGCAACTTGACATCACCTAAAGATCAGTTAGCATTTTCATGCAATTGCTCCTCACTTGCTTTTGAAGCTAGCAGTTAACATGGCCCAGTTGTAATAAAGATTGTAAATTGCAACCATATTTGAATAATTGTACACACTTTATGCTGTAACAATCCTAGAGTTTAGATCAGAATTAGGCTGGTAACAACGCAAAGTACCATTACATGGGAAAAACGTTACCTGAAATGGCAGGGAATTGCGGAGGCATTGTGCTCAGAAGGACAAAAACAAGGTTTGTTACTGGCTGTCCTAGGAGCTGGCTATTGCAGGTTTAGGAAGATTGCTGTGAGGTCGAGTGTAAGCAACAGAGGAAAAACCTCATGTCTGATGACACCCAGGTCCGTTTATTTGCAGGATACAGAACATGATTGTCCCTGCAGCATTTTTGTTATGAGTCAAATATTTATGCCACCGATGACAGCCCCAAAAAGGGGCAACCCAATAACTATGCTTGTATCATGATTAGTTTTAGTAACAGGAAGGTCAAAAAAGGAGGAGAGAAATTATGATCTGTATAGATCTCACCATACCCAGCCCACATTGACTTGGGCTAAACCCCACTAAACCTCACTCAACCAAACTCTTTAGCAAGGACAACTGCAATGCAGATAATGCCTCTTTGGTCACAGTAGTATACCTGTGATTAAAAGTGTGTTGAGTTGTACTCTTGCAATAGAACGGGTCCTTGGCAAATGCACCTATGCTAGGTAAATTAATTCAAAGAATGAGCTGCTGCCACTGACCGAGGTAGTTTAGGCCACAGATATGTAAAGAATACTTCTATTTTAGTGTTTTTTTTTAAACTATTAGTTTTTAAATAATTTTTTTTTATTGAAATTAAACCATTACATGGTTCAAAGTGAAATAAGAGCCTGCACTAGCTATCACATACCCTTCATTTGGCCTAACCTTGGATCTCCACACTGAAATTGAGTCAAAGAACTGATTTTATACAGCCTTATCATCATCTAGTAAGAGATGGGTCAGTCTCACAAAAGCTCTAGTAAATTTGGCCCCTATAATAGCTACACTAGATTATGAATAATTTTTCTACAAGAAAGAATGTTGAACTTACGCTTTAAATGCTGGAAGGTAGGAGTATAGAGAGATGCTGCTTAAGTTATAAATAAATGGCAAGTGTTTGTTAATATCTGTTGTTGCCCAGCTGCTGAAGAAAGTGTTTAATAACCCCTGGTCCCCACCTGAAAGGGAAAGATGGAGAGTTAGCAGATTGCATGAAAATGATCAGTATTCCTGTTATAAGTTTCTTCACTAAATCACTGATTCAAGACTGAGTTTAGTCATGTGAGCTAGCATACCCAATAGGAATCAACAATACAGTAGCATTCTATTTATAGAAGTTAGAATTCTTAAACTATAACATTTTCACCCTTGGGAGGGCACATTAGCCCTCTTCCTCTTGCCAGAGGCAGCTATAGATTTGTAAACTTAAGTCATACTTTAGGCTATTTTACCTATCAGAAGACAGCCAAAGGCTTAGAATCCCTACTGGTATAATTTACATGTGAACATGCATTTGTTCTTGCACAATGCAACTCAGTTTCCATTCACAACCTGAAGTTGAATTAAATTGGAGTAGTAAACATTGGAAGTGTCAGATTTGTTATTCCAGTTGCAGTGAGGCAAATACAGTAGACTAGATTACAATCTGTCATTCCATATTTACACATGTAACCAAGATAAACTCTGACCGCTGGTTGATCATCAGAGGCCCACATGTGGCTCAGCAATCCTGTACATAATGAGGCTGCTTTTTTGACTCAAGAACTGATTGGTTTGCTAGAAGCAGTCTAGGCCTTAATTACATTTTCTGAGACACGTCATACTAGAAGTCAACTATATTAAAGCTCCTAGTTAGCTTCATAAGCTAGAAGTTTTGTGTTTCAGTTGATGCCTGCAAAAAGTGTTCAGACCCTCATTTTGAATGTAGGCTAGTTTACAACAGCAGAAGTCAGTGAACGATAGCCTGGATGCAGAGCCATGATGACTGTGTTTTCCTAAGAGACTTGGAATGCTGAACAGGATGTAGGAATTTGACTAAGTGGATTAGTTAGAGAAACTGACTTTGCTTGTGTTGTTACCTTGACATTTGTTCTCTGCTTACAGAAACAGCCTCAGCACTTTTCCAGACCAAGAACTATGCAAGCCCCCTCTAACTGGGCCATTTCTGTTTTAGAACATGATAGTACTATTCTGAATTTGATCTTATAATGTTGGTAAAGAGTAGACAGCTTTGACACACAAGTGAGATTCCTGATGTATGCTTTTGGATTAAGGTAGTATTAAAATTACTACATTATTATTCTTCCCCCCGTTGTTAGTATGACTAACAATTCCACTATGTTTATTCCAACCAGCCAGGGCAAAAAAGGTGCATGAGAAACCAGACTATCACTTATCAGAATGAAATCACCACTAGCAGAGCCAAAAGGTAAGATTAACAATTCTGAAGAAATCATGGCAGTGTTTTACTATTAGCTTTTTGCCAAGCAGCCAACTGATAGAGCAGTAAAGTTAGAAGTGAACTGTATAAGGCCCTACCAAATTCAGGGTCCATTTTGATCAATTTCACGGTCATAGGATTTTAAAAAGAGTAAATTTCATGATTTCAGCTATTGAAATCTGAAATTTCAGTGTTGTAATTGTAGGAGTCTTGACTCAAAAAGGAGTTGTGGGGGGGTCCCAACGTTATTGTGAGGGGATGGCGGGTGGTACTACTACCCTTACTTCTGTGCTGCTGCTGGTGGTGGCGCTGCCTTGAGAACTGGGCAGCTGGAGAGTGGCGGCTGCTGGCCGGAAGCCCAGCTCTGAAGGCAGAACTGTCGCCACCAGCAGAAGCAAAATGGCATGGTATGGTATTGCCACCCTTACTTCTGCACTGCTGCCTGCAGAGCTGGGCCTTCAGTCAGAAGCTGCCACACTCCAGCCTCCCAGCGCTGAAAGCAGCAATGCAGAAGTAAGGGTGGCCTGGTATAGTACTGCCACCATTCTGCACTGCTGCTGATGAGGCGCTGCCTTCAGAACTGGGTGCCCAGCCAACAGCTGCCATACTCTGGCTGCCTGGTCTGAAGGCAGCGCAAAAGTAAGGGCAATACTGCAGCCCCCCCTAAAATAATCTTGCGACCCTCCCCACAACTCCCTTTTGGGCTAGCGACTCAGGACCCCCAATTTGAGAGACACTGGTCTCCTCTGTAAAATCTGTATAGTATTGGGTAAAGCCCACAGAAGGCCAGATTTCCCAGGGGAGACCAGATTTCATGGTCCATGACGCATTTTTCATAGCTATAAATTTGGTAGGATCCCAGACGTGGGATAAATTTGAGAGAGCACAGAAACTAAGTGAGTTGGTCATCTGATCTTGTTAAGAAAGCTCTTCCAAGTCAAGAGAGGTGCAACTATTACTATATATTGGGAACTTGCATGTCTTTATTTTGTAAGACTTCTACCATATTAGAAAGTGTCTGCATATTTCTACGGTGTTCTACCAACTGAAAACATCTTAATACAGTTCTGTTACAAAAACAGTTTGACGTAGAGGAGCCAGATCTCCCATGTTTTGTGTTTGTCTGTAAGTTTAGACTAAGTGATTTTACTATCCTGAGTGATTCTTTGGAATAGATTTGCACGTAGACATAAAGAACAGCTGTATGTTTTGCATCATAAAACTAGTGCTCCTGCATAGTACAGGTTACTAAATTCTTCCCGAACACCATCATCCAATACTACTTCTCCACTGCATATTCTTCGCTCCTTATATTATGGACTGTTTGTGTCCTAGTCTTACTGAAAACCAAGAGCCCCTCCAATCCCACCAAAGTAGAATGCCAGTTCAAGTTAGTGTTGTATAGTAATTGTGCAATATGCTACTATAGTTGCAGGTATAATCAATATTCTACATGTTGGTTTAGATCTGAAACTATTAACTGCTAGAATACCAGCTTGGATTCCAGGCTAGAAGAAAGTCTAGTAGATTATGTAACCTATGGAACCAGTTTCCCTTGCACTCTTCTAAACTATAAAACAGGCAGACTTTTTATTCTAGCTAGTTTTGCTTTTAAATTCATAACGCCCCAGGTTTTTAGAATTTTGCTAGAAACACTGAAGTCTTGTCTAAGGCAAGCATCAGACATTCCAGTTACGAAGTTCAGTTTCCCTTCTCCCTCCCCATTAGATACAGTAGCGTGGACCAAGATTACTGCATCATGTTATCCTAAACCTTTAGGGCAGCTGAGTTCACAGATAAGATCAATTTGTTTTCCATTTCTGGGAAATGACAAACCAGTGGACATTTTTAGTCTCTTACAAAACAGACATTTTGACTACTTTGTAGTCATGTATACCAATATTTTGAGGCAAGCAGTATTATAGTGGAAGATATTTTTACAAACTTCTTGGGGACTTGAGAGAATTAGTATCCAAGAGTTGTGACCACTGTGTGCTGTATTAATATATTCTGCAAGTCTTGTGGCCACTGACAATTGCTTTCTTACTGTAGAAAGTGGCACAGAGTTAAAATGTAGTGTGAATCTTGTTTACCAGGGTGGAATGCCTGAGCTATATATTTCTTGTACCCTATCCCTTAAGGATTGGTGTTCTGCTGACCGATAGCTCTGGTGAGCAGATATGATCACAGCAGAATGGCATGCTATTGTAAGACTTTAGCAGTGGGCATGTGCAAGCTTTTTTTGGATTATGACAAATTTAATGAAGTGCTCCTGTTTTAGATAGTGACTGGTCACTAACAGACCCAGTGGTGGAAACAGTATGAATAGAGTTAAAACATTAACAGTGCTCGTCCACTATCCTTATAGGTCAGCCTTAGGCTTGCTTCTTTTTTGTTAACTAGATTCAATTCTTATAACTAGGTCTGCAAAAAAGCAGTTTTTTTGATACATTTTATACATTATACAACTACATCAAAGCCTATTGATCTAATAATGCTTATGCACAAAGTTTAAGATGGTACAATGATATACACTGCTACCCCACTGTAACACGACCCAATATAACATGGGTTCACATATAGTGCGGTAGCAGCAGGGCTCCGGCGGCAGTTTAAAGGGTCCTGGGTTCCAGCTGTTGCAGGGAGCCCGGAGCTCTTTAAATCACTGCCAGAGCCCTACTGCTGCTATCCCAGGGCTGCAGCAGCAGGGCTTGGCCAGCGATTTAAAGGGCCTGGGCTCCCTGCAGCGGCCAGAGCCCGGAGCTCTTTAAATCAGTGCTGGAGCCCTGCTGCTGTTACCTCGGGGCTGCGGCAGTGGGGCTCAGGCAGTGTTTTAAAGGGTCCAGGGCTCCAGCTGCTGCGGGGAGCCCCGGGCTCTTTAAATCACCGCTGCCCTGATAAAACAGAGTTTCACTTATAATGCGGTAGGGATTTTTGGCTCCTCACAACCGCATTATATCGGGGTAGCAGTGTTCTAACAATTCATTTCCCATGTTTAGGAGTGAGATTTTTGACCAACACATTAGAGTCTCTATCATAGCAATAATGTAGGTTTTGCTTTATAACACTGCTCCTCAACTTATTTACCACTGAGGGTCCCATATGCTGCTCTCTAGTCTGTTGTGTGGATGCGGCCCACATAATACAACAAATACTACCTGTATGGCCCTGAGGCTGTCACATGGGCTGCAGCTGCATGCTGATTGAGCCGCAAGTGGCTCATGGGCCACGGGTTGAGAACCACTGCTTTATAAACATGGGACTAGCTGCATGTTGGAAGAATGCTTGAGTTTAGCACTCACTGAAATCATTTCGGACAGACATGCTGGTTAGCAGCACTTTTAGATCCTTGGCCATTGTATCATTGTCAGTGCCATCAGATGAAGTTATTGTCTGACCCCAAAGAAGCACAAATATGATTTATTCTGTTAAGTTTATTATGTGCTACACTAGTTGCTTTATCAAGCTCTTTATGGCTACACTGGGGAGTTTGCATGATCGAGACTGAAGTCAAATTTCCTGTCTGACACGTTTGCCAAGCTAACCTCATTTGAAATAGTATTTTATGATATCTGTAGATTAGGAAGCTATACTATTCTCAGGAAGAGTCTTATGCTTAAAGTGAACCACAGCTCTTCTAAGGTTTTAAAAGGTACTACCGAGTTAG
Organism: Chelonoidis abingdonii; assembly: GCF_003597395.2. NCBI lineage: Eukaryota > Metazoa > Chordata > Testudines > Testudinidae > Chelonoidis > Chelonoidis abingdonii. Next base: position 29,394,456 of record NC_133776.1, read on the forward strand.
TGGGAGACCAGTTGTCAGGAATCTGTCCCAACTAGATTTGAGAGGTATTTCTTGATATTAAATTAGATCAAAAGTCTGTTTACTCATATTTTTACATATACCACAGGCATATTCCTTGACTGCCATTTTATAACCATGTCAAACAAAATGCCTATGGCATATGTAAAAACATCAAGTGCAGCAGGACCTAGAGTAGAGCCAGGTGACAACATAGGGTTATTCAACCCACGGCCTTGAAGTTATCCTTTTTGATATGCTGTTTTCCTCATGAACTTGAACTTAATGTAGCCACATGAGAGTCAAAGCTTCAGTATTACAGAAATACTAAAAGCAGTTTCTAGTAGCTGATTAGTCTAACTTCAGTGTATTCTTGTATGGGTGATAAATCAGGTAATTTTGTACTTGCGTATCTTGCAACCAAGTTCTATACTTGTTAGCACTGGCTATGATTAATACATCTTCAGTCAGTAAAGTTTCTTTTTACTAGAATTCTAATAGGGATTACCACTGACTAATTCAAAGGCTAAATTCCTGCTTTTTATTGCTGTTGAGGGCTAAAACCTGAGTAAGGGCAGAGTTTCTTCACCATTAAGTACTACCTATGGCAAGTCTTACCTCGTAGCCCTCACGGTGATAGTCCAGTTTAGTTTGCTGGTCCACAATGTAGCAACTGTATGGGATTTCTGGACTGAACCAGAGGCCCTTTTCTGGCATGTCCAGTTATTCAGTGAGGCAGCAAATTCAACTGTACTACCAACTTACTTGAAAATGGTGCTTCAAAGGAAGTTAATACAGAGGTCATCCACAGTTAGTAGGCCACTTGTAGAATCTCATTTGGCCACCATTCTAGACTAAGGGGCCCATTTGCAGTACTTGCCAGATAGAATATAAAAAAGCAAGGAACTGCATGGGCCAGGAAATTTACTCCTGGGACTATAAGGTCTGAACTCTCTTTGGAGATAAGCCTGCAAGACAGTTTGCTACTCAATCAGCATAAACAAGCTTGATGACCCGTGCTTGCCAATAGCGGGTGTGTGTGTGTGTGAGAGAGAGAGAGAGAGACCAAGCAAGCTCAGTACAAGCCAAGCAGCAAATGGGAGGAATAGGAAAGGGGAGGGGGGAAGAGCACATGACCCTACATGCTTTCACAACACACATTGCCTCTGAGTAATACCACTGTCTCCATAGAGACAAATCCCCCCCCCTTTTCTTTTTGAGGAAATGCTGCTACTGATTAATAAAAACACCTAATTTTACTCAGCTATTTGACTAGCTACTGAGAGTAGAAGAATATGTTTCAGAACAAATCATTTCAAAAAGCCACTTAGAGCAATCCAGCTTTGGAAAATCATGTTCACTTTATCTCTAAGGATATCCACAAATAATTTTTGTGAAAAGTTGAGTTGATGGGAGCTTATTTTCACTGATTTAATCAGTAAGTGACCAACACAATCAATCCATTAGTGACTAGTTTGTATCTAAAATGCAGGACACTGGTTTATAATCTGAAGAATGAAAATTCTTTAGTTAAGAGCTACAGAGAGTTTTGGAAATGGCTGTTTAGTTTGGCCTACCTTTCCCACTTAAGACTCATTAAAGTCCCTCTGAAGTCCATCTAGGCTTTTAATACAAGATAAGCTTATTAATGTTTGATGTTAGATTTCTGACTATAATGAAGTCAGACTCAATCTACAGAAGTCCATGCATATGAGTTTCCTGTAAACATGAGTCCTCTTTCCAATGAGGTGCTGGAATTTTAGAATTCTAATGTAAGTGGTGTCCCCTAAGGCATGCTCATCTGAGACATTCCTCCCCCCCTCAGCATTTTAAACGATCTAAACTCAAATATTGGAGTTGGAGTCAATACATACCATCAAAGCTGCCTTTCTCTGTGGCAAGTTGTAACAGATGATTGTATGTTTCAATGGAAGGTCGATAAACAAAAACTCCAGAATTAAAACAGTCTGGCCAGCCTGGATCTGGTGCTGCAGATAGCTCTTCTTTCTCAAAAAGCTCATCAATATTTGATAAAACCTAGTTGTAAGGGGGAAAAAGTTGCTTTCTGTTTTCTAGGCTTTCTAATGCTTCATAGCATTATGTTTTGTTGATTTTGCCATCCACTCCAAGATATGAAGGTAAGTGTTCATATCAAAGGTCTCATTTTATGGAGGACAGCTTTGACATGGATATATTCCCTTTTTACTGCCAATTACAAGTTGTTTTGTAGGCTTAAGAGCACTTCCTTGCATACCAAGTTACAGGTCCCCAATAAGAAAAGATTTCTATTGCAAGCCACTCGAAGGAACTGTATTCTGAACAACAAATATATAACTTACCATTGTGTCTGCATCCATGAACACACATTTTGAATACTGAGTCAGTTCCCAGCAGTGGAGTTTTGTTAGTGTGACACCAAGCTCTGGTCTTTTCATTAGTGCTAGATGGGCGGAATCTCCACTGTCCAAGACATCTACCAATAAGATTTCATCGAAGACTTTTTCCAGCACTTTCCTGTGGAAAGTAGTAATTGTTGATTTATTTTTGCAAGATAGTCTTTCCAATATCCCCAACCCCAAGATAGTTTTGTATTGCCTAGACTCTTAGCGCACAATAAGGAGTTGAAGCCTAGACTGTCTTGTATTTAGTCTTTTATTTAAACAAGTGTGCAAGAGTCTTGTCAAGTTCCTAGCATAGAAATACCTTAGTTCTTCTTCGAGTGCTTGCTCATATCCATTCCAAGTAGGTGTGCGCGCGCCGCGTGCACGTTCGTTGGAAGAATTTTCCCCTAGCAACACCCGGCGGGTCAGCAGGTGCCCCCTAGCGTGGCGCCTTTGCGGCACCGCATATATACCCCTGCTGACCCGGCCGCTCCTCAGTTCCTTCTTACCGCCCGTGTCGGTCATTGGAACAGTGGAGTGCAACTTAGCTGACCTCCACCTCCCTAGCGTTTCACCCGTTCTTTGTCTCTAGTTCGTGGTTATAGTTATAGTTTAGTGTTAATTCTTAGTAGTTACTAGTAGTTGTTAGTGTAGTTATTGTATATAGTTCGAGGGCCGAGGTTTAATCCTCCTCACCCCTCCCGGGACCCGGGCTCATGCCTGGCTCTCCGGTTTCAAACAGTGCTCGGCCTGCCGTCGGCCGATGCCAACGGGAGACCCCCATGATCGTTGCCTGAAGTGCCTGGGAATCCCATCTACGGACAAGTGCCGTATCTGTAAGTCCTTAAGCCAAGGACTAAAAAGAGCGGGACTCGCATTTAAGAGCATCTCCGATGAACGGCCTGACCCCTGCAGCTCCGGCACCGAGTGCACCGCAGTCCGCACCAGGCAGAAGTTCTTTGTCGGCACCGGAGCAGCCGTACCGCCAGAACACCACGGCACCAACAGTCTCCGCACAGAATCAGCCCGCACCGCTCCCTTTCGCCGAAGGCGAAGAAGTCGAAGGCTCCTGCGGCTGCAGCTCCGGCACCGCAGTTTGAGCATGGGAAACCGTGCCGCCCGCACCGCCATCTGCCGCAGCACCGGTTATCCCAGCACCGTCAACTCCGGCCAGGCAAGAGCCATTGAGTCCGGTGCAAGACAGCTCCCCGGCGCATGCCTTGGTCGAGCTCGCTGTTCCCACCACGCCGGAGACTTTTCAACGGCAAGGAACTGATAGCCCTTACTGAGCCTCTCTGCCTCAACCCGCCGCAGCCGCCGGTGCGGTCCTTCTTCAACGGGGAAGCCACTATCTCAGACAATGTCTATTGGACACACGGACAGGCACGGTCGCGGTCGAGGTCTCGGACCGCTCCACTCGCATCGCCGATTGCCTTCCAGACGCCGCTCGCAGTCGCCCACCGATCCACTCGGCGGCACCGGTCCAGGTCCCGTTCCCAGGACCGGTACTCAACAAGACGGTCTGCCTCCCGGCACCGCTCTCGACGGAGTCCATCCCACCATCGTTACTCTCGGTCCCGGTCGACCTCCTGGCACCGTGCTGGTCGTAGGTCCCAGTCTCCGCACCGGTACGACTCCCGGTACCGTTCTCCAACACGGCGTGACATCCGGTACCAGCCTCACGGACTATCCACTCCGCCCTGGCCGTCGAGACACCCCTCGGGTTCGTGCCACCCAGACAGCGCTCTCTATGGGGATGTGGACCCCCATACCCGTTTCCTCCCTGAATCCCAGGGACTGGAACAGCTGCCGCACTGGTCCTTCTGGACGCCTTGGGCCTACCACCAAGCCCAAGGCGATCCCACCACGGCGGCGCCATCTGCGGCTTCCGTCCGTCGAGTACCGGAGGCCACCGTCAGTCGTCCTCCTCCAGCAGATGACGACATTTCAACCGTGACCCAGGACCCCGAGGGCGCTCAAGAAACGGACCCCCCTCTGGAACAAGAACCACAGGAGGAACCTTTGGTCCCTGGTCTCTCCTCCTCCTCCTCGCTGGATGAGGCGGTGGCGGGTACTTCAACTTCGGGCCCGCCCCCCATCGACCTTCGAGCCCACCAAGACCTGCTCCGCTATGTCGCGTTGAGCATCAACCTCCAGGTGGAGGAGGTTCCCGAGGTGGAGGACCCTGTCATGGACATTCTGTCTTCGGATGCCCCGACGCGTGTAGCCCTGCCTTTTATCCGCTCGATACAGGCTAAAGCGGACTCGATCTGGCAATCTCCGGCGTCCATCCCTCCAACGGCCAGAGGTGTGGAGAGGAAGTATATGGTACCCTCTAAAGGGTACGAATACCTTTACACCCATCCTCCTCCATGCTCTCTGGTCGTGCAGTCTGTGAACGAGAGGGAGCACCATGGCCAGCCAGCCCCCGCCCCAAAATCGCGGGAGGCTAAGCGCATGCATCTACTGGGATGCAAAGTATACTCTGCAGGGGGTCTACAGTTGCATGTTGCTAACCAGCAAGCGCTGCTCAGTAGATACAACTTTAATACCTGGCAGTCCATGGGCAAATTCACAGAGCTGGTCCCGCTGGACTCCCGCCCTGAGTTCCAGAGCCTCCTTGAGGAGGGGGAAAAGATCTCCCGGACCTCCTTACAGGCCTCCCTTGACGCTGCAGATTCGGTGGCTAGGACCGTTGCGTCAGGGGTCACAATGAGGAGAATTTCGTGGTTGCAGGTTTCCGACTTACCTCCCAAACTGCAACACACGATTCAAGACCTTCCATTTGAGGGGCAGGGTCTTTTCTCTGATAAAACGGACCCTAGGCTCCAAAGCCTTAAGGACAACCGCATTATAATGCGCTCCCTCGGCATGCACACCCCACAGACCCAACGGAGGTCCTTCCGGGCACAACCTCAGCGACCCTACCCCCCACCACGCCCTCGTCAGGACTTTAATAGAAGACGGGGCCGTGTAAACCGCAGACGTCAGTCTGGTTCCAAGGGGGACAAAATAATGGTTCCACCAAACCACCGCCGGGACCAAAGAAAATCTTTTGAAGGTGCGATCGAGAGCAAAGCACCAGTCCTTCCCCGGACTCCTTTCCTGTTTTCCAACCGCCTTTCTTCCTTCCTCCCGGCGTGGACCCGACTAACTTCGGATCGTTGAGTTTTGCGCACGGTGGAGTTTGGTTACCATCTCCAGTTTATTTCGCCTCCTCCCTCCCACCCGCCCTCCCCATCTCTCTTCAGGGACCCCTCTCACGAGCATCTCCTCTGCCAGGAGATCCACACGCTTCTCAAAATCGGAGCCATAGAGGAGGTACCTCAAGATCTCAGGGGCAGAGGGTTTTACTCCCGCTATTTTTTAATCCCCAAGTCGAAAGGAGGTCTTCGACCCATCCTAGACCTCCGCGGACTCAATGCCTATTATAAAGAATTTGGAGTTCGCATGTGGTCCTTGAGAGGTCTATCTCGATCCTGGATCTGGGGGACTGGTTATCGCTGCTCTCAAGATATGAAGACGGTACTTCATGTATCGATGTTAACGGCATCCATGTGTGGGGGTATCTGAGCTTTGTGGCTGCGAGATCGCCACTAATCCAATTCAACGCTCTCCTAGCCCTATCGGCCTTAAATACCTCTGCCCCCGCTGTGTTTCACAAATGTATGGCTAGATAGCAGGCGCTTTACACCGAGTCGGCTAAGGCATGGTGTGTCCGTCCAACTTAACCTGGACGAATCTGGCTTAGTTCACGAACCAAATAACAGGGCAGATATGAATCCGGAGGACTACAGGTTCTGCACGTGAAACATACGTCGTACATAGCAGGGAAACATGTTTTGAGACTTATGGGCCTTCTTGAACAATTTCGACAGGATCCATCCTCGAATATCAACTCAAGAGGATAAGCAATATCACTTGAAGGCTGGCTCTTGACTCCACGCTCGCGAAAGCCTCAGCTCCGCTCAGTCCGTTCACAGGCAAATAGTCTGAGCATAGAGAGCCTACTCGCCTTACCCCAACAAACTCGGCCCGGGTCTGTCTCAGCCTACCCGGTCAACATGGCGGCTTTGAGCACCTTTTGTCACCAAGCACGCCAAGACCCGCCTTTCGCCCCCTCAAATCTGGTTAGCCTCTTTACCGTCCGCAACTAACAGGGACAAAAGCATGGACGCAGGTTGTCACCACTCCCGCAAAGACGGTCTTGCACTCTCGCGCTGTTGGCCAAGACCCTCCGGTGTGTGCAGGGCATGCCGTTCAACCATCCAGCTACCACGTCCGATAATCGTGACACACGCACGCAGTCCACTCTGTGGCTGGAGGGGCTCCAGGAAGGTCCCTCATCGGCACAAAGGCACTCATAAGTACCGCTAAGAGCAGTTTGTCGCTGCATAAACATCTCGGGAAGCTAGCACGGGCCGGTACCACTCACCTGTACAGGCCTTTCTTCATTCAACCTATAATGATCGTTTGTCATTAGATGCTCAGAATGGAAACAACCACCAGGCGATGTCAGCTTATTAAAACAATCGCAAGGGCAGCGGACCCGCACTCTCTCTACTTCGTCAAGAGGCGAATCAGGCCTATGGGAGCTTTGTATAGCCGCAACTCATGGTCTGGTGGCATCTCCTAATCTCGCAGGGTTCAAAACTCGATTAGCAGACACCTCCAGCCAGGTCATTTCTAAGCCGCACGAGTGTCACTTCGATTCCAGGTACGTAGTAATTTCTCTTCCAGAGAGTGGGGCTTTACCCCAAATCGACCTACTCGCTCTCCTGCAAGCAACCGGGAGTGCCCAGAGTTCGCACACTATTCAGCAGTCTTCAGGCCCACACAGGTTCGATTTCGGACGCCTTACCCTCATGTCATGGTCGACCGAAACCTTCTATATGCTTCATCTATTAGCCGCTGGTGAAACGAAAAGACCTGGTGAGAGTTGCGCAGAAGGGCAGGGCGTGAGTATTTGCTGAATCGCCACCGCACATGGCCTCGCGAGCACTGTTACGGAACACCAACGTTGACTGACTATTCAGTAACCGAGCAGTTCTTCGCTGCCGCTCAATCAGAACCTGAATCCCAGGATCCACGTGACCGAGGCTTCTCTCATACCTGCACCTCACCAATACCACCTCACACTGACGGCCGTGAGTTCCGGCTGGATGACGCTGCAAGACTAGCGTCTAGCTCATAAACCCCGGTGCAGCAAAGTCTCGCTGGTAGCGGAGACTGCAAACAGAGCTACAACTAAGATGGCGAAGTGAGAAGAGGTTCTTCTGCTGGAGTGTCAACACACAACGTAACACGTACCCAGGAACTCCCATCCAGATAATTTTGAGAATCCTATGGCACCTCAAACAACAGGGCCTCGGCTACCATCATCCTTGCGCGTTGGCACTGGCTGACCATACTCAACGTTCCAATCCAGGAAGAAAAGGAGCTTAATGCTTTCGTCTTCTCTCAACCCGCATGGTCTCCTTAGGTGCCTCAAAGGGCCATGGAGCGCCTTGTCAAACCAGGTACACGCCGAGCCACCGCCCTTCCTGAGGACCTATCACAGTCATGGTTCTCGTCGCGCGAACTATGGCCATCGCCTGTCTAGAAATCCTTGGAAAGCACGGCACTCATCCTTGACCATAATCGTAGGAGGTGGCCGTTACCTTGTGCGCCATTACACGCTCAGGGAATTTCGGAGCTTCAGCGCTCTTATAGGTGAAACGCCACCTTATAGAATTCCACAAGGGACAAGTGGGCGCTGTTAGCGCCGCATCCCGGTCCTTCCTTCCAGGGTCTCCCTTGTGCAAACCTGCAACCAAAGTACATATTCCTCACAGGTCTTTTTTTCCTAAAACCTCACACATACCCAGTAGAGCATGGCGCCTACTCTCACTCGATGTTCGTAGAAGCAACTGGCCGTTCTAAAGCCGACCGCACCGTCCCCTTCGTAAGAAACCCAAAACTTTCTTGTTGGCCATGGAGCATAGATGAAAGGTCAACACACTGTTCTTCGATCTCAAACAATAATCGTCCCTGGTTACCGGCGCTGATTCAGACGTGCCATGATTATAGCCTCACGCCTCCCGAGGCCATGACCTGCGACATTCCACCCAGAACTCCATGGCCTGCCTACGATGCCTTCATCTACGACTTCGTGGTACACAATCCACGACATAAGTATCGACAGTCGCAGCTACGTGGTACCTCAGTGCAGCACTTCGACTAGCCCATAACGCCCTTGGGGCAACAGTCCAGGGATCAGATGCAGCGTCATCTGGTTTGTGTATTTCGCATTCCGGACGTAGTCCCAATCACAGACCGCCAGCCTAGTAACGGCTTGGATTCACACTACTTCCTGGAATGGATATGCAGAAGTACTCGAAGAATAAAGAAAAGACAGTTTATTCACCTGTTAACTGTGTTCTTCGAAGATGTGTTGCTCATTATCCATTCACCACGACACGCCTACTTCCCACTGTCCGGAGTAAAGCCGGCAGAAGAAGAAACTGAGAGCGGCTCTTGGTCGGCAGGGGATACTAGCGGTGCCGACAGAGCCCCCACGCCAGGGGACACCCAGCCGACCCGACTGGTATTGCTAAGGGAAAAATCTTCCGACGAATGTGCACGCGGCGCGCGCACACCTACTTGGAATGGATATGAGCAACACATCTCGAAGAACAACAGTTACAAAGGTTAGTAATCGTCTTTTACCAGTTAGTGCTCCTGACTGGTGCTGGAGTAGTAGCAATGAAAACTGAAGCCCTGTGTACATGCACAAGTCAGGCCGATCAGGTCCTGTAGTTTGAGCCTCCCACACAGTTTGTCTCAGCCAGACATGAGAACACTGCCTCTTGGTAAGGTGACAGACTATTTTAAGCTTATAGCTAAGAAACAAGAAGCTATTAGACTGGTCTGTGCAGGACTTTGGACAGCAGCTGAATCCTGAACAGTTCCTGTTGACCTTTAAAGGCACAAGGAACAGACCCCAACTGCTGCTAGTTTATCTAGCTCATCGAGAGTCTTTACTTAGCCATGGCTCTTCATGTGGCAGTGAGTGCAGTAGACTTCTAGGTAGTTTAGTTTACTTTACTTCCTTTTAGTTGGAAATGGTCTCTTGGACCAATGTTGTGTCCATTGTAAGTGAAAAGCATCATTAACTCTGAAGAGCTAAACTGAAATAAGATATACTACACTTGGTCTGAGCCAGAGGCCCTATGAGTTCTTAAAGCTCTTGGCAGTTATGCAACTCCAGTTTTTATCATCGTTTAGTCTATCCACTAAAATTAAACATCAGTATCCATAGAGGTATCTTGATTTCTACAGACTACTTTGAGGGACTAATAATTATGGTTTCAGATTTCTTGATATTTTACGTTTAATACCAGTAGTGCAGGTTGGGCTAGACAACCCATAAGTGTCTTGAGTATTTTGAGCTGATATCAGGGAGTTAAATTGTGTATTTCTACAAGCTGAACAGTTTTGAACTACAACTTTACCCTCTAGATTGTCAATGGTTATACTTTAAGTGATATTCATTATTATTCTAGTCCTAGGGGAAGTTAAAAAAATTACTTCTAAAATATACACGAATATTGCAGATCAATAATGAAATCTGCAAGTTCTATTCATGACACATTCCAGTGGCTGTCCAAATGTATTTGTTTTAATTGTTATGTTGGAGTTTGTACTTTCACGCCCTCCTCTTCAGGAAGAAACTGCTAGCCTGGTGGACAGGAAGACTATTCATCTGAATAGAATGCTGTTGTATAAGTGAGGCACTACAGCTGAGAGCCTTGAGGCTGATTAATTAGTCCATTTTGTGTTAGATAGTAGAGATAAACCTGGAATCACCTGTCATTATAGCAAGCAGTATTTGGCCAAGACAGCTTCCTGTGGATTAGATAACAAGGATCATGTAACTAGTTCAGCTAGTTACTTCCCACTCCCAGGTTCAAAGGGAAGTCATGGCCTGAAGTTAAACTCATCTAGTCAAAGACTTCGAAGCTCTGTTCCATGCCGAAGTTTAGTTGTTTTTGTAGCAAAGGCTTGTTACATTAGTATATTCAATGACAGATAAGACTGAGAAGCTCAAAGATGAGCTATAACCAACTTGCTTATTTCCTGCCTTCATGAGAAATTTAATATGAAAGGTAAGTATTAAAGTTTGCAGGGGGGAGGAGTTGTTTCAAATTTGAAATGCTATCTAATTTACTTATGACCTCCGTTACTAGATTATCCAAGTGCCTCAGCTTTTGATGCATTTATCCTCAAAACACCTATGAGTTAGAGAGACTAGTCTCTCCCATGTTACAGATGCGGAACAAAGGCAGACAGATTAAGACTTCAACAAGGTCACATGAAACCTTGTAGAAGAGCAGGGTATTCAGCCTTAATCTGAGTGTCAGGCTAGTGCCTTAAACTACTGTGCCATTGTGCTAGGCAGCAAAAGAGAATCTACCTTGAAGAACCTGTAGTCTAAGGCAATGTCTACACTAGAGATCTTACAGTAGCGCTGCTGCACTGTTGTAAGCTCTCCAATGTAGCTGCTCTATAACAATGGGAGAGCGCTGTCCTGTCAACATAATTAATCCACCCCCAATGAGTGGCGTTAGCTGTGTTGGTGGGAGAAACTTTCCTGTGGACATAGTGCTGTTCACGCTGGCGTTTATGTTGGGGTATCTTATGTCACTCAGGGGTGGTTTATTCACACCCTCGAGCAACATACATTATATCAACATAAGTGGTAGCATAGACATAGCCTTAAAATACAACATAGACAAGGAGTAGGAGAGGAAGCATTCTCTCTATTTTACTGATGAAGGGAGGCAGAGAAAGATTATATGACTTGCCCAGAAAGTCTGTGGTAGATCCAGACATTGAACTTTCATCTGAGTCCCAGACCAGTGCCTTAACCAGAAGACCATCCTTTCTCTCATTGGCTAGTGGATTAAATTTAGCTATTCGTCAGTCTCTTCAGTGTACGACTTGTCAACCAGTATGCTCTGACTGGATAGTTTATTGCTGGAAGCAGCTGGTGTATAGAAGCTCATGGAATACCGACTGGCATCTACTGTCCTTAGCATTTTGTAATATTCTGACCAGCTTTAGAAGGTCACTACAGAGAGCTTTCATTTGGGAGTTAAAAACTATTGTAACAGGAGCATTCAATGAACTAGGTGAAAATATTCATGAAGTGACATACCTCATGGGAGCAGAGACTTGAGGCGTTATGAGCACAGTTAGTTTCTTTATTGTTCTGTGGTGTTGCAGAGATGAACCCAAGACCAGTGCTCCTTTAACATAAGAGTCATTTGTAGCTAGAGTCACAAAAGACTGATCTTGAAAAGGAAGAGAAGTTGTGTTTAATATTCACATTTAGTTTTAAATCAAAGTATGCTTGCTAAAATTATTCAGCTCCACCATTGTATTTCAAGCCAGAAGGTGCTATGGAGAGAGTTATGTTGAGGAGCCTCAAAAGCCTAAATAAACCACTCACTGTGTTTAAGATCTCTTGTACATTAGTAGGCACGCACAACATTTATGGAAGAGGTTGGCACAGCTGAGGTATGCTACAGCAACATGTCTTGATTAGATCAGCCAGTGTATTGACAGACATGGTCCTAAATGTAGAAGGAAGCACATTCCATATTGTGTGGAGAGAAATCCAACTGCCACATCCAATCCTCTAGTTTTTACCAAGTAGAAACTTCATTCTAGTTTACACTTTGGATACAACTCAGCTAGTGTCTGGATGCAAGTTCCTCATCCAGAAGGAACTCAAAATCTAAACCATGGACTGCTAACTGGGTTAAGTAGGTATCAGTTGCAAATGTAAGGTGTTTTTGTACTTGCCAGCCTGCAGTATCTCTCTGCCAGCTAATACTACTTTAGTTTTAAAGTCAGTCTCTCAGTAAAGTGTTTAAAACTGAATATTCAGGGAGTTCTGTTAGTACATTTGATATTTCACTCCTGCTGTAACATGTGAGATCTACATATTCAATAACAGTATTCTGAAATTCTGTAAGAACTTGCAGATTATTTGTTTAGCAAGACTGTTGCAAAACTACAATGAGAATGCAAGCTTTTAATGGGAAGTGTCTTGTTAGCTTCTATTTAGTAATATGAAAAGGAGTGAATTACAACTTGAACTGTGGCAACAGTTAACCTTGTAGGAGTTACTTACAGTGTTGTATTTCACATTGTTCTCTATCATGAACAATATCTGGATTATTATAAACTACAGTAAGACCATCCATCTATCCATCACTCTGGTGCCCCAACAATTTTAAATACCCTAACATACCCTTCTCATTTACCCCATATCAAGTCAGGTGACTCAGCAACAAGAATTTAGTTTAAAAAGTGACCTTTAGCTAATGCATATTTTAGCTGCCAAGCTATCTCTACCAATCCTACCATAGAATCACTACTGACAAACTAAATTTTGCAATTTAGTCATGTTTGTGCAGTTGACCTATCCTTTGAAGATTAAGATGCTTTGCAAAGAAGCATGCTCACGGATTTCTACGAAAGTTGTTTCCAAAGTGGATGAATAAGTCAGATTTTAAATCAACATGAAAGTTTTGGAAATAAACTTATTTAAAATTTAATTTGAAATAAGAGAACCTAAAACCGCCTAAAATTAAATTAAAAAAATCTTAATTAGTACATATTTGCTGCCAAGTTTTAAAGAAAAAAAATGCATTGAACTGGTGAAAATCACTGCCTAAAAACAAGCACATGTAACCAGGGTATGACATGCCAAACCAGTTTTTCATAGAATCATAGATGATTAGGGTTGGAAGGGACCTCAGGCGGTCATCTAGTCCACCCCCCTGCTCAAAGCAGGACCAATCCTCAAATCCCTAAATGACCCCCTCAAGGACTGAACTCGCAAACCCTGGTTTCAGCAGCCAATGATCAAACCACTGGGTTTAAAATCAGTTTAAAACCACCAATGTCAAGTCCCTCCGGTTCTTCCCAAGAAGATGGGTAGCTGTGCTGGAGAACTGGGTGGTTACTGAAACAAGTTTCAGAATATTATTTTGCTTCATGGAGATTTAAGCTAAGATTATATCAATTTACTTCATATTTGAATGATACTGCAGGTATTTTAGAAGCAACAAGGTGGGTGTAAGTAATATTTTTTATGGACAACTAGTAATGTTGAGAGAGACAAAGCATTCACAGAGCTGTTCTTTTGTGTGCTTTTTTAGTAACACAGAGACCTTCTGAGCAACTCAGGTGGAATTCGTAACATTTTACTTACGTGGTCACCAGGAGATTTCTTTTATTCTATATTTAAGAATTGCCAGGCAAAACACTTGGACATAACCTCTCTAAGGTGCAACAAGCTTGAGGTAGATTAAACACTGTCAAGCGCCGCAGTCTGCAGGATTCTGCACAGAGAGGCCCATTGCTTTGGAATGCCACGGTGGAGCAACCCTGTGGCAGTATCATTCAACTTTCCGCAATCCACAAGCAAACGGCTGATTTACCGGAGCCAATCTCAGAGAGCTTGCTGATGTGTAGTGCATAGTTGCTGTTAGTTTCTTAGCCAAGATGGCGCTGAATTAAGAACCTGAAAGGTCTGCAGCTGTCTTAGCCTCAAATGGCAACTGGGGATTCTCCCCCCCCCCCCCCCCCCCCACTTCTTTGCTGCAACCACCACTACGCCTTAAAATTTTAGTGGAAAGTTATAGTAAATTGGCCACATTAATTATGAAGCAAATTAAGATTCTTATTGCAATAAAAGCCAGCTCTTGCACCTGAAATGAGAGAGTTCACATTTAGCTTCTATCTAATATTGCAACTTTATTTATATTTTTGCATTAAAATTTTATGTGCAGTCAGTCTGGACTAGTGTAACCCAGTTGCTGTAGATGAAGAAACTGTTATTAATCTCATAGGGTGGGCCACATCTTTAATATTACAAGTGACATATTAAAGGGTCCTCTTTAAGGCATACATGTTATTTTTTCAGCAGCAGTTGTCTATACAGCAAACTGTAAACAATCGTAAGAGTCTGCTGTACTTTAGGGCAGTTTAGTACCTGGAACCTACATAGCCACCATCATCGTGGTCAACAAGTTCTGTAGACCAATCTGAGAACCTTGGGCTAGAATGGCAAAAATAAATTAATCTTGGGTCATCTAGATTACGTTATTTATAAATGTTTTCCACCTAGCCAAGTTTTAGACTTCAGAAGAGTTTCTACAGAGTCATGCATGGAAAGGGATATGTAAATTCACTGAGAAGTAGTGATTTGTAGTAGTTCATGTTGGTTGGTGCGTCTAGGGACTGTACAGACAGAACAATTCTCAGTCTGTTAAGAACTTCAGAAACTAGTAGCACTAATGCTGAACTACAGCTCTAGAAGTCATACATACTGTATACATGTAGTTATCTGGCAAAATTCTGAACTATTTTTCCATTCTGCCCCCAAGGAGCCAGTATGAATGCAGAAGTTATATAAACTGCTTGCATGAACTGTATCAGACAAGCAAGTTGTTAGTGTCTTAAGCAGTGTAAACATTCCTCTAGTAGCAAACACTTGTGTTCTTGTTCCTGGATTTTCAGATTTACTCTTCTCACCTTTCCCACTGCATGAAGAGTTTTGCCTTGAAAAGCTAAGAATTCACTAGGCCTGACTCAGTGAGCCACTGGTGCATTACACTTAAAAACAGGGATTGTACAGACAATAATAGTCTTACAAACTAGTGACTGCATCACTTGTGCCATCATTTAAACTAAAGTCTTTGTCCAGATGTTTTCTAGGCTACAAGGCTCTTCCAGCGATCTAACAACCTCCTTGTTTACTTGTTAAGACCTTTGCATGACATCAGGGGGTCTGCCTGCCTTTTTGAAACTGCATAGTCAAGTACCACACTGATGGATTTACTAGTCAAACACCACTGAGCAATACAGGAAATTCCTAGAGTGGCCGATGTAACATGTATGAGGGTTTATGGTCAGACTGAAACATCAAATTAAGTTTGAGGATGAGCAACAGAGAAAGCATGGGGAAAGCTAGAAATATAAGGCAAATTCTTTAAGTTACTTGCTAGTTTTTGTTCCCTTAGAACAGCAAAGCTTTATTTACTTTTCTTAATGAAAGTGTGGTGCTGGCAACCCCTTCAGAGGAGGGTCATTTGACATGGTTCAAGTCTATGCAGTATGAAACAGGACATGTTAGTGTTAATACAGATGTACCCTCCCTATGGAGCACCAAGCCTAGGCTGGTTATGATGTTTTGTATTGGTGTGGAAGATTCAGGCCATTTCTTTTAAAAATTTGAACACGCAACCGTTATTAGAAACAATGAAGTTGCTCCAAACTGTGCTGTCAATGTTGTCAATTGACTTTTTGGTAACATCCTTCTATCAACTCTGTCCCCTAGCTATCATTTCTACCACCCTCCCCCCCCCACACACACACTTTCTGTTCTATTTATAGGCTACAGCAGCTGAACAGGGGAGTACCCTTCACACTAATGTGTCAGAGAGGTACTGTGGACAGGTGCATAGCCTAGGGACACCTGCTTTACTTGCCTGAACATAAAGCTTCTGGCTCCTTCCAAAAGGTTGTCTTAGGCCCCATCTACACGACGTGTGAAATTCGATTTTAGATACGCAATTTCAGCTACGGGAATAGCGTAGCTGAAATCGAATATCTAAAATCGAGTTACTCACCCGTCTTCACCGCGCCGAATCGATGTGCGCGGCTCGCAAAGTCGAATCCGGAACTCCGTTTGTTTTGGTGGAGTTCCGGAATCGATGTAAGCGCGCTCTGGGTTCGATATATCCCCGTCTAGACGAGACGCGATATATCGAACCCAGAGCTTTCGATTTTAACGCGCCGAAATGGCGCGTCGTATAGACGTGGCCTTAGCCTATGTGGGACTGACCTGTTGCTAAGCAATTGTGACTGGCCCAACACCTTCCACATATGCCTGAGGTCACTATATTTACAAGTCTATGCTTGCCCTTTGTTTCTATTCTAGGTAGTTTCTTTTTTTGAGAGATAGAAGAGTTCAGCCTGAGTTTCAGTCGGTAGCAAGTTTAAATTCTGCAAATAAAAGTTTCATTAGAATCTATGTAAGATCAATAGGGGCATCTGTATAAGCTGTTGGAAAAAATGCAAGGAAAGTTGTTTAAATAATTACCAAGTGTGTTAAACCCAGACACAGCAGTACTAATACTCTGAAAGCGAAACTGACTTCATTTCACTTCTCTTGGCCTGAGCCATCAGAGATGACAGAAGATCATCTACACCTGGCAAGCTTTAAGAAAATTCTTGCGATGACAGGTGTTACTAGGAAAGAATAGAGGTTTTGAATGGACAGCATCCCTTCAGCATTTGAAAGGCAGAGTCAAAGGAACATCTTCTGACCTATTTAAAAGTATCTGTTTTTTGTTAGTTGCACTTCTCTGAGATACCTGCTATTACAAGAGCTAATATTATTATAGCTGAGTTGTTAAATTTCATGCATTTGAGAGTACCTGGTCTTGTCAGTTTCCACCATGTATAGGGGTGTTACAGATGGGCAGCGGTAGGGTCTTTAAGAGCACAACACTGAGGAATTTGCCAAGGATCCCAAGGACAGGCACAGCACTAGAAGGTGGCTTTAAGTCGTTTTAGGGCAACTAGATTTCCAGTTGTGTGTCTTTTTTTAAATTTAAACTTGAGCTGTTTGACAAGTCCCGATCAAGAAGCCGAACAGGACTTTCACTTCCTGGAGATGCACCGCCTGGATTCCACTTCAAGGCATGGGCATCAGGTCCAGACCTGACTTTTCCCCAAAGTTCAGGGGCCAGGTCTATCTGCTCTGTAAGTTACGGCCCGGGAAGCACGTAACTTAGCTGTGTGCACACAGGGTAGGGGTCACCCCAGCTCCTAAATCTCCTCCCGGGGGTAGCCCTGGGTGACGGGCAATGGCGCTGCAGGGTCCGGGCGGGGAGGAGATGCAAGTGGGGGCATTCCGCGGGGGCGCGCGGCTTGCCCAGCCGGGGAGTAGAGGCGCCCCTCCCCTGGGGGTGCACCGGGGCAGGCAGGCAGCACAGCTACCTAAAAATAGGAGCCGCTATAAGCTAGTGAGCGCCGGGGTCCGCGCTAGGCCGAGCTCCGCTTCCTTCCTGTTCCGCGAGCCTCCGGCGGCAGCTCCCGCTCTGGGGGAGGGGCAGCTGTCCCGCTAGCCAGCCCGAGCCTGGGGCAGCGGCAATGCGGGCAGGGGCCTCAGCACAGCCCCGGCCGCAGGAGCTGCCCCAGTAACGTTCCGCAGCTCCGTAGTTACGCCCAGGCCGGCAGGGGCTGCGCCGCTCAGCCCGCGGGCGGGGCCGGCCCGGCGCGGGCGGGCGGCCCGGCGGCGGCAAGGCGCAGGGCACTGACCAGCCTAGTGCCGGGCTGCGCCCGCCGACCCTCCTTCCCAAAAGAGATGCTGCGGCCCCGGCTAACTCGCTAGCTGCTGCCTGGAGCCCGCCCTTTAATTCCGGGCGGGCAAGCCACGTGTGGCACGTAACGCTGTCCGCAGCCCTCCGTAGCGCAGCCGGTGGAGCTCGGCGGCTGAGGGAAGCCGGCGCGGGGTTGAGAGGGGCCGGCGGTGGCCTGTGTGCCAGGGCTGCCTGAGACAGCCTTTCCCGGGCTAATTCCTTCCTTCCGGGCTGTGTCTGCTATTGCACACACCACGCACCGTGGTCTCTAGGTACTGTTGTGCTATAAGCCAGCTTCTCCATTCCTTTCCCAGGTGCTCTGGGCTGCCGGAAAGCTGCCCCGACGGCCTTGTTGAGGATTCACCTGCTGCTAGGGAATTCTTGGCTATGAAGAGTGTTACGCGGCGTTCATTGCTGGGGTATCTGACAGGGTTGCCCCCTGCTTTGCTGAAGGTGGGTGGAGGTGAATGGGGCATTGCCTCCTCTTCCTTTCCCACTGCTCGGGAGAGTTTTGTAGCCTGAATTGAAGGGTTTGTGTGCGGTGCAAGACTCCCACAGAAGATGTGACCCCCAAGCAGCTTCTGTACTTTGCTTGTGCTTATGGCTAGCCAGGGGTTATGTTCTGATAAGTGACCCTTTGAAAATAACACAAGTTTTTTTCGTATTGTTCTTTCTCAACAACTTCCAGGTCCAGTTTGTTCACCTTACAAATAAAAATACAAGTTTTCTGACTCTGAGTGCTGCGATCTCCACCTGGGATCTGAGAGTCAAGCTGGATTTTGCCTGTTACTTGCATCACTGCTGCTAATAAATATTCAGCAATCACAACCCCCCACTAAAAGATTCTGTTGATGGTGTACATGAGAGAGAGAATCCAGCTGCCTGTCTCAAAGCTGTGTTGGCTCTGCAGGGATAACACAAATACAATCTTATTTGATTCAGTAAGGTGAGCTGCTACAGTAAGTAAATTTGCTTAACATTTTAGTCATTTTTCTGACTAGAAGTACAATAAATTTCCACAGGAGCCTGATAAAATTGCTGGAATCAGCTAACCCACAGACACTGTACTGAGGGTGAAAAACTTTTTTAGGCTAGGGATGAGCACTGATACACTGTTCGGTGATGTTCAGACACATAGTGAGAGACAGTTCCTGCCCCAAATCATTTATAGTCTAAATATATAAGACGGGAGGAAAGAAAGACAGAGAAAAGTGAAGCAACTTGGCCCCGGCCACATAGCAATTCAGTGGCATAGCTGGGTTTAGAATGCAGGTCTTCTGGGTCCTACCCAAGTGACCTAGCCACTAGATTGGAGTGGCTAAACTTACTGACTTGCTGAGCTGCATAGGTAATCTTCAGAAGTTTTGAGAGCTGGGCATGGCAGCTGGGGCTTAGGGCTTCAGTCCTATGGCATGTGGCAGCTGGAGTTCAGGGCTTCAGGTGCCTCCCTCAGGTCTGAAGGCCCAAGACCACCCTCTCTACAGGGCAGAAGCCGCCCCACCACCCTGCCACAGGACAGAATCCGTGAGCTCCCCTACCCCAGTCTGGGGGAGAATGGAATGGGGAGAGGGGGAGCTCCATGAGCCATACTTTAACTGTAAAAGAGCTGCATGTGGCTTGTGAGCCACAGTTTGTCCATCTCTGAACTGGATTATACTATCACCCGTTTGGAGCGTCACCAAAGGTAGGGATTATAGAGAAGGGCTTGGCAGAGTTGGAGTAGATCCATACTAAGAAAAAAGGTAATTTTTTAAACCACATTAGTTGGATACAGTCTAATGTTTACCTTAGTGTGCTAACGTATGTTAAAACTGTACCTGACTTGTCCACGCTAATATTCTACTATGTTTTAGTTATCACATGTTAGGTTTTTCTACCACGTTAGCTATCTGTTTTCCTAGTGTAAACAAGGCCTTGGAGAGGGAACTGTGGCTGTTGGGAAGGAGGAAGTAGAGTTCTGGGGAAGGATGGGGTTTTGAAGGGAATGAGAAGAATATAACTGACTTTGAAAGAGAGAGGGGGAAGGATCACTGGTAGAAGAAGGGAGCCTTAACAATGTTTGAATAAGAGAGAATAAACATTTAAACTTTTTGACTGTCTAAACAGAAATTTGACTTTTTTCAGATCTCTCATAGACTCATCCAAACTTGAAACCCTATCAGAGTTAAAATAGTGCACTGATTTAAATGTTCTGTGCACACTAAGCTTTTAAGTAATAAATGTTCAAATATTTATTTGGTCTTTCTATATTCACAACTATTCACTTCAGTCCACCACAGCCTATTTTCTATGGGCAAAGTTCTTATTTCAGTTGCACCTGAAATATGTAAAATGTGGAATAGTTCCAGTGATACCACTGGAGTTTTACACTGATATAAATCTAGATCTGGAGTAATTCCCTTGATTTTACTAAAGTTTACACAAGTGTAATCTGGAGTAACTCTGCTGACTTCACTGCTGTTCCTCCAGATTTTACAACAGTGCAACTGCTGTAACAATTTGTCCTTACTACAGAGTGCGCACAATGTTCAACAAAATTTTTTGATTACAGATCTTTGGTAACTTTGTTCCACAGTTGCTGAACCTTGCACTTCCCCTACACTGGGGCTGCCATAATGTAGTTCTTAGTATTTAAAATGCAAATATTTTCTCTTCAGTATTTTACTTTCTGATTCTGAAGGGAGTATGAGCTATTCTGTTTCATAATCAGCTGTGATTGTTAAAGAGTCATATTGTATAGTTTAGTTGTATATTTATGCTTTATTTTAACCACCATTTATAATCTGAACCAACCTTGCCCCAGACTACTCAGCAAGCTTTAGTTTATCCTCTCCTTAGTTGTGGTCTCTAGGTGCTACAAATAATATTATTAAAGTCTTGTATTCTCTCTGATGAGCATTGTTGTGCTGTTGTCTTAGCATTGAATTAACTGTAAGGCATCCTGCATTTCAGAATGTATTGCACCCCTCATGCCAGGAAGCCCTGAAATTCAGAAGATTTGAAGACAACAGTCAGCACAAAAAGTGATGAGATTCTCTGAAATTTCAAGATCAGGAAGTGTAGGCATCTTGCTAGGGTTTGGGAAGAAGCAGGGGTGATACTTACCCATAGTTATCAAACCTAAGAAAAGGCTTTGATTTAACATTTGTGCTGAGACTTTCTTGTTTTTTTCCCCACCCAGTTTGGCCATTCCTGGATTTTACTAAGGGCTGGTGTAGTGATTGAGAAAAGGGGTGACATGCTGGAAATGACTGCCCTAATGAAGATTTAAGCAGTTTTGTTTCTGAGTGTACTAATTTGACTTTGTCAGTTGCACCCCACTGAGAAAACTCATTTGCTGTAGTCAAGTCGAGAGACATCCACTCATTTCATGCCCCAAAAGTGCAAACAGCTTCAGTGTCGCAAGCTTGGGAGTACAGTAAGAATAATGCTTAGCAGTTGCCTTCTTCAAAGGGCTCTATAAACTTTAATCAGATAATCCTCAGAGCTATGAGGCAGGTATTATCATCTCTATTTATAGAGGAAGCAAATGAGGCTCATAGAGATTAAAGATCATAATTTTTGCTCATTTATGCTAGTGTAAAAATACAATGGCGTTAATGTGGAGTTTCCCTTAATTGACTTCAAGGGAGTTACTTCAGTCTTATACGGATGTAAATTAGAACAGCATTGGCCCTAAGTGATTTGCCCGGGACTATGCAGCAAATCAGTGGCACAGCTAGAATCAGAATTCAGAAGAACCCACTCCCCGATCTGTACTCCGTCATCAAGCCTTTACTCATCATATAGCACAGTAGACTTAGTGTGAAACTGCAGGTAGATAATCCTGGGTTCTTGACCTTGGTGTGTCTGCATGGAGGCAGATTAATAATGCTTCCTTTTTATAGGAGTTCAGTTTCATAAAGTTGAAATCTGTAGGACCTGCAGGTCTGCACGTAAAAGCTGCCATTCATTAGTCAAGACTTAAACTAGAGTGGTGATTGGAGAGAGATCCCTTTTATCATCTGTATAGCAGTGCAAACAGGCTGCACTGCTGGAATTTAAAGCCTACTGTGTAAGCAGCATATATACACTGAAGGGAAGGTGCCGTGCCATAATAATGACTACATGGGTCAGAAGCAAATGTTAACTAAACCAGGCCCCAAGGATTCCCTCCCAAATCAGATTATAGTAGTAGTATAGCTCTTATTAGATAAATAATTGTTCTTTTGCTTCAAAATATAGAAAACAACTTCCTACTGTCACATGTACAGCTTCCATAACAACTGTACCAAGTATCTTTGCCATCTCAGCTGTATCACTCCAAATAATTCCCCCTACATTAACTGTTCAATATCTGAATTTACTCCCTGTGTCACAGTCCTCACATCTGTTAGCTGTCGCTAAGAGTCTTGCATACATCCAGTGCAATTTTAAAAACTCTTTCAAGATAGCAATATTGTAGTGGTGTTGGTCCCAGGATATTGGAGCGACAAAGTGAGTGAGAAAAGATCTTTTATTGGGCCAATTTCTTTTGGTGAAAGAGACAAGCTTTTGAGCTATGTAGAGCTCTTCTTCAGACTTCTCTGTAGCTCCATAGCTGGTCTCTCTCACCAACAGAAGTTGGTTCAATAAAAGATATTTCCTCACCCACCTTGTCCTTTAAAATAGTGAGTCAAGTTAAGAAACTCGGTATCATTTTTGACCATGCCCTTTCCACTGATTAGCCCCCATGTGTCAGAGATGGTGTAGAGGTGTTTTTCCAGATGGTTTGCGCAGACCACACAATTGTTTTATCTCATGGTAACCTCACAACAGTAGCTCATGCCCTTTTCACTGCATGACTTAATTCCTTCTTATCAGGTTTTCAGCATCTCTATTGCTCGCAGATTGTTCAGAATAGAGCAGCATGTTTTCTCACTGGGGTGAGCAATTGCAGTCATATTACACCTGCCCTCTTTCCTCTGCATTAGCTGTTTATAAAGTGGCAGATTGAATTTAAGTTGTTGATTTTTTTTTTTTAAATCCCTTAATGGTGTAGACCTGGCCTACATTTGCACTGTCTTTCATGACTTGGCTTGATGGCTATTTGCACTCTTATGTGACCTGTCTTTGCCATGCGTAAGGTGACAGGCCCATTGTCATGGTATAAACCCCCACTCTGAACCTTAGCGTCCAAGAGATGGGGTACCAGCGTGAATTCCTCTAAGCTCAATTAACCAGCTTAGAACCTGTAGCGCTGCCACCAACCAGGAATTCCAGTGCCTGGTACACTTTGGTCCCCCCAAAACCTTGTCAGGGGACCCCCAAGACCCAGACCCTCTGGATCTTACCACAAGGAAAGTAAACCCTTTCCCCCACCGTTGCCTCTCCCAGGTTCCCCTCCCTGGGTGTACCCTGGAGATCACTGTGATTCAAACTCCTTGATCACAAAACAGAGAGGACAATTCACCTTCCTCCTCCTTCTCTTTCCCCTCCCAGACTCTTCCTGAGAGAGACAGTAATCCTAAACAGAGAGAAATTAGCCTCTCTCTCCCTTCCCTCCTTTCTCCCCACCAGTTCCCGTGTATCCAGACTCCGTGCCCCTGGGTCTCACACAGAAATAAAAAAACATCAGGTTCTTTAAATAAGAAAAATTTTAATTAAAGAGAAAAAAACTGTAAAAATATCTTTGTAAATAAAAATGAAATGAGGTACAGGGTCTTTCAGTTCATTAGACACTGGGAATATACCCTCCCAGCTTAAGTATACAAGTAACAAATTAATCCCTTCACGAAAAATACAAATCTTGAACTCTCCTTCAGCCAAATGGCACATTTGCAAATAAAAAAACAAAACAAGACCTAACTCGTTATCTATCTAGTACTTACTATTTGGAATTCTAAGACACTGTATCAGGGAGATTGGAGAGAAACTCTGGTGCACGTCTGGTCCTCTGAGCCCCAAGAGTGAACAACAACCAAAAACTAACAGCACCCACACAAACTTCCCTCCCTCAAGATTTGAAAGTATCCTGTCTCCTGATTGGTCCTCTGGTCAGGTGACAGCCAGGCTTACTGAACTTGTTAACCCCTTACAGTCAAAAGAGATAGAAAGTACTTTTGTTCTATTAACTCCTACTATCTGTTTATGACACCCATAATGAATGTAACTCAGTCCTCTGTCTCAGTTCATATCACCACACTTTAAAAAAACAAATCAAAACCCTCCTTCATTTTTTTTTTCTTTTCTGGGATGTTATTTATGTTGATTGCTGTTGGGTCCATGGTTCTAATCTTTCCCCCTGCATATTTTCCCCATTTTTAGTCTTTTTTGTTGTTGTTGACTCCATTGAATTTTGATAAAGTTTTTCTTTAACACCATGTTTTTTTGTGTTTCATAGTGTAGTTACAGTATTGCACAGTGTCTGAAGTGGTTGAGTTAGAGGCTTTATAAATATTATTTTGATATCACCAAATTGTGAAATAAACTTTACAGTTGTAACATACTTCAAGAAACTGGTTTGTGCAGTTTTTCATAGAGTTATGGAGAGAAACAATTTGCTTGGGAATAGTGTAGGTGTGAGAGGATCAGTGGTAACATACGTGTTGCTGAATGGTAGTTCCACATGTTGTTCTATGGATATATATTTACTGAAATTTATGAATTGTTTTTTAAAGTTCAAGTCAATGTCTTTCACAACATGTTTTGTTTCCTGCTTTGAACAATGTCGAAATCCTAGATGGGCCTAAAGCAAACCCTCAGATTTGAACACAGTGAATTTTGGATGAAGGTTTGGTTAACCCTAGATGGCTGGGCCATAGCTCTATAATGGAATGAACCAAAACCCGAATACAAACTCTGTGGAAGTTTGGATCTGCTGCCAAATCAAACTCGTGGTCCATCTAGTCCAGTACCATGTATCTGGCCAGTTCCCAGGGGATTCAGAAGAAGATGCAAGAAATCCTGTAATGGACATGTTTCAAAGACCTTGTTTTTTGTGGAAGTTTCTGCGTAACCCCAGCAGTCAGTGCTTATTCTCTGAGGCCTGTGGCTTTGAGTATTTTTTGGTCTTTGATAATTTTTGAATCTTGTCTGTTGTAACTGTGTTTTTATTATTTAAATAAAATGTCTAATCCATTTTGGAATCCTGCTAAAGTCTTGGCAGCAGTACTGTCCTGTAACAGTGAGTTCTACAAGTTAATTTTACATTGTGTAAAGTAGTAACTGTAGATTGTAGAGATCCTCCCACTTCACAATTCTCCAGTATCTCTCAACAGAAGCACCATTTAAAGTGGGAATAGTTTTCACTGCCTTCTGAATGGTTCAAATGCCCCTGTTTTGGTATTTGGAGGGGGCGCTCTATAACCTCGAAACAGTCTTGTTTACACTGCATAGTTTAGATCAAAATGTCTTTAAAATAATCCCATCTTCCACCGAGAGCATGCCTACTTTACTGAACTTCTTTATAAAAACAATTTATAGCTAGGGAGTTTCACAGCCATTATTTTAATGCTAAGTTTATTTTATTGCTTCTAATACTGGCTGATTTGTGTTATGAATGTTGCTAGAAAAATAAGATGGAATACATTTATAAATAAAGTTAAAACTGTTTCATTAAATGTTAATGGATATACTTGTCCAGCTGAGAGAGCAAGGATTTTAACATGTCTTATATTAAGCACTTAATGCTGATATGGCTTATATTCAGGAAGACCATTTGGATAGATAGAGCTGAGCATTACTTACGTGAACATGGGTTGGGGAAATGTTTTGTTCTGTCAGTAAAAATAAACAGAAAGTCGACTTCAGTTGGTCCAGAAAACTACAGTTCTGAAGAAAGATGACAGATATATTTTAGTTCTGGAATTGCCTTTAAAATCAGTATCTCAATTTAAATTACTGCTCTTCCCTCCCCTCCCCATTATAGATACATTTTAGGTTGATTTGGGGGCCATAGCTAAGATTTGAGTTACATGTGGAAAGACTTTAATTGTGCCACGTTGTCATATGTGTGGAAAGGAAACTGTATTTGTTATATACATGTAAAAGTTATTAAAATACAAATTTTTTATTTTTGAGGGAATAACAAGGCAGAGAAACAGAAAACCAACTTTATACACAGCCAACATTTACAGAGTGCAAATATATTCAGTTTCCATACCTTAGTACAAAGCTGTGTAGTAAAAAGCATTTGACATACAGATGCAGAGAAAAGAAGATTAAAAAAAAAATCATGACCCTCTGGTATCCAGTTTCATTCCCAAAGCAAATGGTCTTGGC
This sequence comes from Chelonoidis abingdonii, assembly GCF_003597395.2. Taxonomy (NCBI): domain Eukaryota; kingdom Metazoa; phylum Chordata; order Testudines; family Testudinidae; genus Chelonoidis; species Chelonoidis abingdonii. The sequence goes on from NC_133776.1 coordinate 29,420,500, forward strand.
TGATCACTGGTTTAAGAAATCTTTAATGAAAATTATTAATGCAGCTTTAGAAAAAATATTGGAAACACTTATGCTTGTTACTGTTCAGACCTGTATTTTTTTTGTTTGGCAGGCTTACAGCTTATTCTTGACAAAGAGTTTAACCCCACATTTAAAAAGCTGTATGTCTTCAAAGGAAATTAAAGCGATAATTTATGAAAGAAAATGTCATGCTCAGATGGTTGTTTTCAGAATCTGTTAGATTAGAATTGAGCCCAGCCAAAATACCAAATCTGATATCCCTGAAGTTTAGAGTTTATATATGGATTTGAAATTTGCTTCATTTCTAAATTTGTCTAAACCAAAATCCAAAGCTAAACAAACTTTGTGGGTCAGAGTCAGATGCATCTTTAGTTTAGCTAAAGCAAGGGTTCCCAAACTTGGTTTGCGGCTTGTTCAGAGTAAGCCCCTGGTGGGCCATGAGATGCTTTGTTTACCTGAGAGTCCACAGGTACGTCCGCTCGCAGCTTGGGCCAGGCCACTGCTTCCCACAGCTCCCATTGGCCAGGCACAGCGAACTGTGGCCACTGGGAGCTGCGAGCAGCTGTACCTGTGGACGCTCAGGTAAACAAAGTATCTTGTGACCTGCCAAGGGCTTCCCCTGAACAAGCCATGAGCCAAGCTTGGGAACTCCTGAGCTAAAGATAGTTTTTCTACAGACTATGAATGAAATATTATAGTCAGCCTCTGAAAAAGGTAAATTTATGAAAAATTTTCAATTTTATATTTATTGATAATTTCAAAATGATATTTTTAATGCTTAGAGATTGGGAAACACTGAGAAAATTTAAATAGACTGAGATCATACTGAGTTCATAGGGAGAGTTACTTTCCTATAAGATCTAGTGAGTTCTGAGTATTCTCTAGAAAAGCTGGTCAGTGACATTGAAAAGTTTGCTAATGTCCTGAGGTTCAGAGCAGGCCTTTCAGTGGGTTGAGTGAGAATATTTTATTTTCAATATTTTGGAAAGTTGGATTTGGACCCCATTTAGACAATTGGTGAAGATTTTTGGGAAAAAACCTAACCCCAGGGCCAGCTCCAGGCACCAGCGCGCCAAGCGCGTGCTTGGGGAGGCATGCTGCGGGGGGCACTCTGCCAGTTGCCGGGAGGGCAGCAGGCGGCTCCAGTGGACCTCCTGCAGGCGTGCCTGCGGAGGGTCCGCTGGTCCCGCAACTCCAGTGGAGCATCTGCAGGCACGCCTGCGGGAGGTCCACCGGAGCCGTGGGACTGGCGAGTGGCAGAGTGCTCCCCGCGGAGTGCCGCCGTGCTTGGGGCGGCGAAATAGCTAGAGCCGGCCCTGCCTAACCCACCATTGTTATGTTCTGATATTGATTAAAAAGACCTATACCATTGTACTGTATTTGCAGTGTATATTTAGGGTCAAATTTAATAGTCCTTCATTGAACAAAACTGTCAGCTTGAAAACTGAAGTCAGTGGGAGTTTTTCTTAATTAAGGATCATAGAATTTGGCCCATATCTTCAGGTCTTTCTGTGGTGGTCATCACCGTAGTATCTGAGCACTTCACAAACATTCATCCTCACAACCTATAAACTTGGGTACCCCACATTCTAGGTGAGCATCGTAACACCCTTGAATTGTTACTCTTTCTCTCTCATCCAATAGCTATTCATTGTCTTTCATAGTGGTACTTCATAGTCATTCATCATTACAAATCATAGTACTATAATTCATAGTGACAATGGTTAGTCATTGGGCCAGAGAGCAGTCCTAAGACTGATGCTCTAGCCTGGTGGTTCAGGTACCTACCCAGTAAATTGGAGACCCAAGTTTATAGATTGTGGGGAGCTTGAGAGAAAAAGCACACCTGAAAGGTTTCCATAGCTCAGTGACTAACGTGCCTTTTTGCCGTGTAGGAGACTTAAGTTCATCTCCATTCTCCATATCAGGCAAAGGGAGAACTAAACCTTGGTCTTCTGTCTCCCAGGTGAGTACCCTAACCACTGGGCTAAAAGTTACAGGGAAAAAGGAAACTTCCTCCAGTTGTTTTGTGAATCTAGTCCTTGTTTGCTTTTGTTAAAATACCCAAAATCAAAATGAAAATTTTTGTGTTGCATTAAACAAAACATTTTGTTCAACCTCACTTGATTTTTTGTGTGACCTTTTGTTGCCAAACTTTAAAAAAAAAATGTTTTCAGTTCAGTCTAAAACAAAATGTGTTTTAGTTTTTCTTCCTGGAATTGCCAGCAAACTGAAAAACCCCTTATTTGCCCAACTCTAATTGTCACGTGATAGCTCCCATTTTTCCAGTCCCAGCTGATGATGACTGTTCTTTAGATTTCTGAGTGACCTCCATCAAGCCATTATAGTCCACTCTGGTCTCCTGCTGGCTGGGCAAAGAGAGGCAGCTAGGTCTGTCTTCAGACAGCAACCTCTCTCGGCCACACTGCAGCATTCTGCTTTATTACAGAGCAGAGCAGAGAGAGCAACTAGGCCAAGCAGTAAGAGAGTGAATTGAGAGGAGATGTATTCGGCTGCCAGGTCTGTCACCTTAGGGGAAGGGAGAATGCATACAGGAAGGAAAACACAAGTTCTGATGTGATTTGGGGTGAGAGAAAATTAGGTGAGTTTGGGAAAGGGGGAGGATGGGGGAATTTAGTGAGATGCAGGAGACTGGATTTTTGGGAGAGGGCATAGGCACTAGCAATTGTGAGAAGAGACTAAGTGAGATTATAAAGGAGGGGAAGGAGAAAGTGGCAAAATTTTAGGCCCGGGGAATATGCAGAAATAGAAAAGAGAAGTTGGGGAGGGGTTGGGGCTAGGGAAGGTGAGAACTGGGAAAGGGCAGTTGGGGAAGGAGAGACTTATTTAGAGAGCTAGGGAGGAGAGAATAGGTGTTTGGGGGAAGGGATGGAATTAGGTGAATTTCAGAAAAGAGATGGGTGCTGAGAGCAGAGAGAGAGAAGTTTGGGGGAATGAGAAATTAGATAAATTCAAGGGAAGTAGGGGTGGGGGAGGGATTTTAAAGAGAGAGAAGTCTGGAGGGGAAGAGGAGGAGGCCTGGAGTGCTTTTCATGTAGCTGGAAACTTGTTGTGGCTTCCAAAAACAACTGCCAGGAAAGACCTGTGAAGGAAAGATGGCAGTCAGCCAAAGACTCTTCTTTGGGAGGAGAAGCTGGAGAGGCAAAGTGAGCCCAAATAATTTGTGGAGAGCAAGAGAGAAGGAAGTAATTTGTGTTGGCAACCTTTGTTTTCCTTTGAAATGATGAATAATGTAAATTGTTCAGTGACTGGGACTTCGCTTTGAATATCCAGGAGAATGTTAAGGATGGGTCAGATTTGCAAAGTTGTGCACAAAAGTAGAGTCATTCAAAATGCACATGGCTTCTTGGATTTCTGGTCTTTTTTTCTCCCCTTGATTAGTATGAAGATTTGAAAGAATAAAAATCTTATTATATAAAAGTGATTTTATTCAGCGTGTTCTCTTGCTGCGGTCAGCTTATCTTTTCCATAGTCCTGCCTCCTTTGCATGGATGATAACATTATTTAAAACTGTATTAGCCATGTTCATGTTGAAAACTAGAAAATGTATCCGCAGAGAACCTTCATCACTGAAAGAGTCTTGTATGGGTGATAAAAAAAGAGGATTCAGCTCGGATTTCTTTTTTTATCTATCTTTTTATAGGATTATAGATTTAAACATTGGACACTATATGTAAAAGAAACCCCCAAATCATACCTATGGGATATTGGTGATAACATGTAAATACTTAAGAAATCATCAAACAGGATAAAGTAAAATGCACCCACTGTTAGCTGAGGGGTGGAGCGATGAAGTCCATACTTTCTAAGAAATTAATACAGACCGTTTCTGTCCATAGTCAACATTCAGAAAATGTAAAAATAAATGGATATTTTTACTTTAATGTTTTGCTTGGAGGGATCAAGGGCGCCACTGATGCAGTGGTCACTGTGTATACTAGTGTTGTTTATGGAAAATGACTCTTGGGTTGCAACAGAATATGTTGCCAATTTTTTTTTAATGAAGAGAGGTATTTATATGCCCTTGTGGTTTACTGTGTAAAAAATTGCTTAAGCCCAGTGGGCTAAATTCATCCCTGATGTAACTCTACTGAAGTGAGGTCAGTGACTTGCTGAATCATTTTAAGACAAATTTTGAATGTATAATCTTCTGGCCAAAGATAAATGAAGTGACATTTGTCAAATCCTTTAAACTAGTTAACCGGGCTAAGGGTCCTGCTATAGATCTCAGTTGATAAAACTATATTTCTTCCCCTTTCTCTACACTTTCTCCAGCAGACCTAGGTCCTGATTCTCATTTGTACTAAGGCTGCTGTCAGGGCTGCCACCTTTGAGACACAGAAAAAACAACATCTGGCGACCCACTGCCAACACAAAGTACCCTAGTGCCGACTATTGCTAATTTATTACAAAAATGTTTTAGAGAAACATTTTACACCAAAAAATCCACAATGTGTATCTTTTTATTTTTCTGACCTTATCCTAACAGGGCACTGCAGTCTGGTGTCTAGTGGTGTGAACTGTAGTGAATTCTAACGTTGGTCAAGTGGTGGTGGGGAGGAGAGAAAGGCACATTAAATATTTTAACTGGCAAAGCAGTACAAAAAAGAGCCTAGCTACTTTATACCGCACTGGCAGTGTAAAGGAGCTGTAAAGAAGGTGTAGAGTGGGTCCCTGTATAGCCAGAATCAGATCCTCAATTGTCACAACATTTTTTTTCCTCAGGATTCAGTTTTACAAACTCTTGGTTTTATTCACTGCAGAAGACTTGTATCGTCCCCCAGAGTAAAGCTCCACAAACTCCAGTTAGATTTCAGCTCCTGCAGCCAGCTGTGAACAGAGACTCCCCTCAAAAATGTGAGACTTGCTTTTTGTCTGTCTGGAACAGAAGCTCACTTATTCCAAATAAAACTGACCAAAAATTGTACACCTCCACCCCAATATAACGTGGTCCTCGGGAGCCAAAAAATCGTACTGCGTTATATTGAACTTGCTTTGATCCACTGGAGTGTGCATCCCCTCCCCCCCCCCCCCCCCCCCAGCACTGCTATACCGCGTTATATCCTAATTTATGTTATATCGGGTCATGTTATATCGGGGTAGAGGTGTATTAGAAATTGTCTGTGCAGATCAGTGGCAAGTGAGAGAGAGGGAGAAACACTGGCAGCACATTCATTTTTATTACTCTAAGCCTGCCAACTGCAGACAGGGCAAGGATAAATTCTATTGACAAATTGGCTTTAGTTTGGGCTATGAAAGGTTTATAATGAAGGGACTAAAGTTCCTTATGAGATTTAGATATGTTCACTCACAAGTATTTAATGTTCTAATTTTCTCTTTAAAAGAGAGTGTGCGGCAGGTAGTATGTTCTTCTCTACTGGTACCTGGAGATTGTTCTCTGTTAAATTAGCTTGAGAACCTGAAAGCTCCCTTTACTGAGACATCACACCCACTTTTTAGCACTGCTCTGCAGCTTGTACTCTAGCCTAGTACTACTGTATTTTGTATGCTGTTATTCCAGTAAAAGCCCTCCAGAAGGCATGTGTAAATTCTTTGGGTCAAGTGGCTTGCTGCTCACCAGTCGCACAAGCGGGAAGAAGCTTTTCCTCACGCTGTTCCCCTTGTGCAGTGTCCTGGCCCAATTGCACTCTCTGTGCCCTAGCACTTCTAGAAGCGTGTTATCCCAAAATGGGCAGGGGAGCCCCTACCCCACCTCGAGATCAACAGCACAATCTGGCTGTGGAGATGGGAGTATGCTGCACTATGGGATGACGCAATACGCACACTACCGTGGGCACCTGAGTGTTTTAGGTGGGATTGTACCTTCCCAAGGCTCAATCCCCTCTGGAGTTTCTACTGAGGGCGGTGTGAGTCTGCATCACCCCAACTCAGGGTAGCTTTTTGGTGCAACAGTCAACCCCTTTCTTACATTCAAGCTTGATGAGTCTTAAGAGCCTTTCCTGCTTTCATTGAGTATTGTTAAAATTGCTTTGGAAAGGCAGTTTGTAGGGGAGTTTCTAGTTCTCATATCCTTCTTCTCCTTACTCACTGCCACAGTTTCACCCATGCCTCCTTCCTTAACTTACTGTTTGTTTCCTTCTGCCACTCTCATCGTGTTGACTTCTCCCATGTCACACATTACCCTTGGAGCTCCCTCCCTTTCACTGGTCAAATGACCACCTTGTTTTTATTCCAGTTGTTCCTTAACACATTTGTCTTCAAAGCCTACCCTTATTAATCTACCAAAGTCAGAAGAACATTAAAAACTTCAGTACTTCTTTGAGATTTAGGCATCTCCTGGGAAGTCTGGTGCACTGTATCTAAACTGTATTTTCTGTGTAATTTTAGAATGTATATTTCTTAGGGCAGGGACCATGCCTTGTACAGCACCATGCACACTTTTGTTACTCAGTAAATTAATAATCAGGAAAGTAACCGTGCTGATCCTCCTACCAGATTTGCTAAAAGTTTATAGTAGTGCTCTACAAAGTTATTTTGTTCTTTCAAAAACTGCATTGCCTTATTGATTGGCAAACTGTAGGCATATAACCCAGGGGAGGGTAATTCAGACATCCTGGAGACAGAACATAAGGCGTAGATGACAAAGGGTATCCTTGACTTGCACCGGATGATGGGAACTGGCATACTGCCATTGCTTATATGAGAACAGAACAATCTCAATATAGTTTGGACCAAGTCCTGTTTGTTTAAAGCTCAAAATGGACAGCTTAACTCTACAGTGCTTTGCAGCAGAGCCAGTCCTAGGGACATGCCAGCCTTTGACATTGTACCCCAGAGGCAGCTATAAAGCAACATTTTTTTGTTGAGCTTCTGGGCATAGGAGGAATGATGGGGGTACAGTTTGGGAGAATAAAGGAGTTACTGTCCCCAGGCACTTCACATTTCCTTTATATATGACTGGTGCTGTACACTGTAATCTACACAGTCATTACCACTCTGGTTGTTTACCATGTGAAAAGTATCTTACACCATCAGCCTCTCTTTTCAATGGTCTCTCTGATCTTGATGTACCTATTTTTGTAAAATATTTTTTTCTAAGTTCATTGCTAGAACCAGTGGCAGTTCTTTTCTTGGAACACCTGGGGCCTTCTCCCACTAAGTGAAACATTTAGTTTACTTTTGTTTTAACTCTCCAAGTCGATATATCATTCACAGCTATTTAACCATGTAGAAGTGTCCATTTGGGGACAGCAGCAATGCAGTGCCCTAGACTGTGTAGCACACGTTCCAGCAGGGAGATACAGCTCGTGCTGACAACACTCTTTTCATTCCACTAGTAGCTCTGGGGGATGTTAAACCGCACTACGAACGTTAGACATTTTAAAATCAGGAGGTCTAGATAACTTACATCCTGGAGTTTTAGAAGAGCTGTCTGAGCTTGCTGGACCATTAATGTTGGTTTTCAATAAATCTTGGAGCACTGGGGAAATTCCAGAAGACTGGAAGAAAGCTAATGTTGTTCCAGTTTTTAAAAATGGTAAACTGAATCACCTGTGTAATTTATAGGCCTGTCAGCCTGATTTCGATCCTGGGCAAGATAATGGAGCAGTTAAAACAGGACTTGATTAATAAAGAATTAAAGAGGGGGTAATGTAAAACTAAATTGCTATCCTGTTTTTATGAGATTACAAGCTTAGTTGAAAAAAGTAATAGTGGTGATGTAATCTATCTAGACTTCTCTAAGGCGTTTGACTGCTACTGCATGACGTTTTGGTTAAAAAACCCTCGAACAATATGAAATTAACATGGAAGACATTAAATGGATTTAAAACTGGCTAATTGATAGGTCTTAAAATGGACTTGTAAACAGGAAATTGTCATGAATGGATGTGTTTCCAGTGGGATCTCACACGGATTAGTTCTTGGCCCTATGCTATTTAATATTTTGATCAATGATTTAGAAGAAAACATAAAATCATCATTGATAAAGTTTTCAGATGACACAAAAATTGGGGGAGTGGTAGATAATGTAGGGGACAGGCCATGGATTCAGAGTGATCTGGATCACTTGATAAACTAGGTGCAAGCAAACAATGTGTTTTAATATGGCTAAATGTAAATATACACTGTGACTAGTTCTCCCTGGGGTGTGAGCTGGAAATAGGGTACCACTCAGCCCCCTGACCCACCAGCCTGGGCTCCCTATCGCACTGTACTGCTGTGACAAGCTGCAAAGCCCTCCAGCCTGCACTTTCACCAGCATTCACCCAGGTAGGGACATGCCCAGCTGCAGTTACATGCAGGCTCTGTAACCACCAGCTTCCCAGTTTAGGACCCCAGAGCTGTACCGTCCTATCCTGGTCAACTCAGGCCAGTATATGGGTTTAATACCTGGTCTACCTCTCCCTCAGTGTGAAGAAGACAATGCGCATTTGTGGTAACCTAGCAGAGATTTCCCCCAAGCACTCCAGTCAAAGCTCACTGGTTTAGATTAAAACAAAAACAAGTTTATTAACTACAAAAGATAAATTTTAAGTGACAGTAAACAGATTAAAGCAGATTACCTAGCAAACAAACAAAAACATAAACTAAGGTCAATATACTCAATAAATTGGATATGAATTGCAGATTCTCACCTTAACTGATGGTACAACAGGCTGCAGATTCTTAAAGGGTAAGCTTCACTTGCTTTACAGCTTGGAATCCCCAGGTGTTTGATACACAGGCTAGAAATCCCATTGGCCTGGGTCCAACAATTCCCCCAGTTCAGTCTTTGTTCCTCAGGTGTTTCCAGGAGTCTTCTAGTGTGGGGAGTGAAGAACCACAGAAGATGTCACTCCCTGTCTTATATAGCTTTTGCGTAGGGCGGGAACTCTTTGTTCCAAAGCTTGGTTCCCAGACCAGTCTGTGGAAAAATATTGACATCCCAAGATGGAGTCTAGCATCATGTGGCCTGGTCACATGTCCTTGTAGAGTTATAGCAGCCATCACTCACAGGCTGTTTGTAGCATTCTCAGGAAGACTCACCAGGTGGGAGATAAGCTTCTCCTAGGGCCTGTTGTTTTCCCTAATGGCTCATTGCTCTGAATAGGACCTTCCCAACCAGCTATCTAGACTGAAAACATCTTGTCTAGTGGGTGTTATCCATGTTTAACTACATTTGAAATACAGATACATAGTCAATATTCATAACTTCAGATACAAAAATGATACATGCACATAAATAGGATAATCATATTTGACAAATCATAACTTTTCCAATGACCTCTCACATGACCCATCTTGCATAAAATGCATCATAATTGTGCCATAATCATATAATATATAATAATATCACTTTGAAGAATATGGCATGCTGTGCCATATATACATCTGGGGGGAGAAGACTGTAGGCCATACTTACAGGATGAGGGATTCTATTCTGGGAAGCAGTGACTCTGAAAAGGACTCGGGAGTTATAGTGAATAATCAGCTGAATATGAGCTCCCAACGTGATGCTGTGGCCAAAAGAGAGAATGCAATTCTGGGATAAATGGGGGAATCTTGAATAGGAGGAGAGAGGTTATTTTTCCTCTCTATTGGCACTGGTGTGACCACAGCTGGAATACTGTGTCCAATTCTGGTGCCTGCAATTCAAGAAGGATGCTGATATGTTGTAGAGCAGTGATTCTCAAAGCCGGTCCACCGCTTGTTCAGGGAAAGCCCCTGGCGGGCCAGGCCGGATTGTTTACTGACTGCGTCAGCAGGTTCGGCCGATTGTGGCTCCCACTGGCCATGGTTCACCGCTCCAGGCCAATGGGGACTGCGGGAACGGTGGCCAGCACATCCCACGCTGCTTCCCGCAGCCCCCATTGGCTTGGAGCAGTGAACCATGGCCAGTGGGAGCTGCGATCAGCCGCACCTGTGGATGCAGCAGGTAAACAAACCAGCCTAGCCCACCAGGGGCTTTCCCTGAATAAGCTGGGGACCGGCTTTGAGAACCACTGTTGTAAAGGGTTCGGAGAAGAGCCACAAGAATTCTAAAAGGATTAGAAAACATGCCTTATAATGATAATCTATTTAGTTTAAAGAGAAGGTTAAAGGGTGACATGATTCAATCTGTAAGTACCTATATAGGGAACAAATATTCAATAATGGGTTCTTCAGTCTCGCAGTGAAAGGTATAACACAATCCAATGACTGGAAGCTGAAGCTAGACAAACTCAGACTGGAAATAAGGTGTCCATTTTTAATAGTGAGAGTAAATACTGTAACAATTTACCAAGGGTCATGGTGGAGTCTCCATCACTGACAATTTTTAAATCAAGATTGGATATTTTTCTAGGAATTATTTTGGGGAAGTTCTCTGGCCTGTTATGCAGCAGATCAGACTAGATGATCATAATGGTGCCTTCTGGCCTTGGAATCTATGAATCTATAAAAGCAACAACAGAAACTCAGGGAGAGTATCCATAATTCAGAGAACAGCCCACCAGCCAGAGCAGATGATGAGGGGCTAAGGTAGCTAAGGAGAACCAGAGTGACCCACCTACAATTTTGATGGAGAGTCGCCTCGGCATAGTAACTTTGGCCTTATCCTGGGCTGCATGCAAGCTGTACTGACTTTAGTTTACAAGGAGTGTGGGGAGATATAAATATGGCTGTATGCCACTTTATGCTTCCCTACTTCTGTGGCAGCCAGGGATCAATCCAGCCTCAGTCCTGCTCTAAATTACACCATGGCCAAATGTGTCTATTTCAGCGGCGAGGAATTGCTGGGGCACAGGGCTGCACATCCCTTTCTCCTGGCAAAGGTCTTCTATGCTGGGGGCAGGCACTGTGCTGCTCATATGCCACACTGAGATTCCACTTTAACTATGGGAGCCTTTGGATACACAGCTATCTAACTTTCCAGCTGCTTTGTGCCTCCTGAACAGACTTGAGGCTCTGTGTCAGTGGGTTGCTTCTGTTCTGTGTTCAGTAGTGCTACTGAATGGCATGGCGCTCACAGTTGTGGGACCATTTGGTTCTTTGAGTTGAGATGGGCCAAATAGAGACTCCCTGGCTCTTATCAAGGCCCCTACAGGAATTTCACCCATAGCCAGCGTTGTAGTGGCCAGTCCTGAGGAACAGGAGTGCACCATATTTTGATTATTACATAATTAATGGAAGACTGTATGGAAAGGAGGATTCAGGAGGTAACACTTTCAGAAATGGTGATAACTGCTTTGATCAACCTTCCTGAGTTTGGCTAATCTACGATTTTAAAGTCTCTACTGATAATGATGCTGTAAGCCCTTTAGAAGTACCATCAAATCCCAACTGGTACACACTGCACACTGTGCTATCTTTTACTTACCCACCCCCAGGCCCCAGAGGTTATTCTATTCAAACTCTCTCCCATAACTCCCCTCACACGCTCCTCTGCCTTATCGCCACTCTTCCATTTACCATCATCAACTCCCTAAGCAGGTGAGGGAATGATGATGAAGCATCTTGCCCCTTAGGGGGCAGAAGGAGGTCGGTTCGCATAGAGTGTCCAGACCTTGCTTCCGTAGGCAGCGGGTTATATGCTTTTGTGGTGCCCAAGCTCCAGCAATGTTCAGGGCTGGGGGCCCTGCTCCAACAATATTTGGAGCTGGGTCTCTCCCCCAGCCCTGACCTGGAGCGGCCCTGGCCCCCCGGCTCATTCGCCCCCGCCCCCACCCTTTTTTTCCGCCCCTTTTTTTGCCTGGAGCAAGTCCTGGCCGTTCCGCCTTGCCAAACCCCCCCCCCCCGTGTGTCCGCCCCAGCATCCTGCCTGAAACGAATAGCAGCGCGGCGCCTCTCCCGCTGCCTGCTTGTGCTGCCGAGTAGCACATTCCTTAGCCCGCCTCCTGGCCAGCAACTGCTGGTCTGCTGCCCCAGGATCCTAGTGCCCCCATTCACTGATCGCAAAGGCAGGCTGCCTTACCGTGCCGCTTCCGCCCTAAGCCGTGCAGGCCTCTCCAACTCCCCAAACCCCTCATCCCCAGCCAGGCTGTCATCCCCCGCACCCTAATCCTGCTGCCCGAGCCCTGAGCCCCCTCCTGCATCATTGAACACCTCATCCTCACACCCCAACCCTCAATCCCCTGCAGCCTTAATCCTCTGCTGCAGCCCTGAGCCCCCTCCTGCATCATGAACCCCTCACCCTCTACCCCAACCCTCATCCCCTGCACCCTAATCCTCTGCTCCAGCCCTGAGCCCCCTCCTGCATCATGAACCCCTCATCCTCAGCCCCACAGCCCTCACCCCTGCATTCCTTCCTATCCCCAAACTCCCAGAACGTGCACCCTCCCCCTTCCCACACATCCCCTCCTGCCCTGAAACTCCCTCCCAAAGCCAGCACTGCCTCTCACCCCCAAACTCTATCCCAGAGCCTGCATCCCTCACCCCCTCCTGCACACCCACCCCCTGCCCCAGCCTGGAGCCTGCACTCAGCACCCAAACTCCATCCCAGAGCCTGCACCCTGCACCCCTCCTGCACCCTAATCCCCAGGCCAGGACCTGCACCCCAGACCTCCTCCCCCCGCCCTACCCCCCTCCCAGAGCCTTAGGCAGGTGGGGTGGCTGAGTTGGGGGGGCAGGTTCTGGTCACCACCAAAATTTCTACAAACCTGCCATCCATGCTTGCCTCAGCTAGTTGTGCTTTTAGGCTAGACATAGGTAGCAAAGCACCAAATGGTGTACTAAGACGAGCAGACCCCTCAGCTTGGCATTAAATTCAATGCTATTCCCACAAATTGAGGTGTCTTCCACCCCTGGATCTGTGTTTTGAGTTTCAAAAGCTGCCTGTGACTGTAAGCACAGGCCCTTCTATCCTCTTAATATGGCCATTGCTCTAATGATTTTTTTTCCCCTCTAAGTCACTCCCCTCTTCCCACGCAGTGTGGCTGAAATAGCTGTGAGCTATCTAGGAAGGAATCTGTGGAGATTTCGTTGAGGATCAGGGACTAAAAGTTGAGATGAGGTCAATATGAAGTAAGAGTGTGCTCTGCTGGCTTCATTTCATATATATACTGTCTTGCTTTTTCAGTAATGGTCCAGGCAAGCAACCTGCTTCTTTTATATGATACTGTGTTGATTTTGGCTCCAGATCTGACCTACAGTCTCATTACTAATTGAAAGGGAAGAGCCCTCTAATATAAGCATATATATATATTTAAACCACTGTGGAGAAATAAGAGGAAACAGTCCAGTAATTTTGCTGTTTGATAATGTTTTTTACTCCCTTACTGGCTATGTAGCAGCAGCTAAGCACTTTACTCAGAGCTATGCTGACATCATGGTAGAAGGTGATGCACAAAGCTGCTTTAGCAAGATAAAGCTGAAATAATTGTTATCAACAAAACTGGCCAAATCTTTCCTATCTCCTGGCTGTGCAAACAGAGCTGGGGGGTCTCTGTCCAACTCCTAGATAACAGCATCAAAACAGTATTACTAACCACTTGCAGGAAGATTTAACCCAGGACCGAAAGGTCAGTAGTGACCAACCTATCTTCTCAGTCCATGAGCTGGTTCCTCTGGAGGCTTGTCTACACAAATAGTTGCAGCAAGCTGGGGTTTAAATCTACCCTGCACTAACCTGCTGTGTGCCAAGTGTCCATGTGGACTCTGCTGCCATGCACTGAAAGTTTCCTACCGTGCTTCAATTTGTCCCCGTCATTTCAAAGCAGAGTAGATCTAAGCGCACGAAAAAACTTTTAATGACTGGCAACAGGGTCTGCATGGACACTTAGTGTGCGGGAGATTTACACCCCAGTTTGCCATGAGTGTTTGTGTGGTAGATGAGCCCTGCATCAGGGTAGAGGCAGGGCAGCATGGGGAAGTCTGCTGTGATGGAGTGTACATACTCCATAGCAGCAGAGCAAGGCTGGGGATAAAATTTGTCTCTGGAGACTGCAAGACAATTTGCCCCATCCTGAAGAATCTCCGTGAGTTGCCAGCCCTGGAAAGAGCATACTTAAATGGGAGCTATTAGGAACCAGGTATAAAAGCAAAGATGATTACTATCTCAGGGTTTTATGCTACTGCCCATCAATCACCATAGTATCTGAGTGCCTTCCGTGTAAAATTGTTAGCAATAGAGAAGTCCCTGGTGGGGCTGGGCTTCTTGTGATACAGAACATCTCTACTAAAGTGAAGAAGTCTCTGTTTGCTGATCCCTAAAGCCAAGAGCCAGAGTTTATCTTTAAATCTTCCAGCCAAACCAGGAACTTACTATTTGCTTTGCTTTCAGCACCTGCTGAAATAACCTAATTTATAACTCCCAAACCTGCATATGACTGTCTGTCATTTAACCAAGCTAATGCTGGTGACTTCTACTGTCTTATCATGAGTTGAGACTGCTGGTTTGTATGATGTCCTGAAGGCACTTAACTTACTAAGAGTCTGACTATTAAAAATATCCAATTAAAACTTGAGAGCACTGTGACTTGACTTATGATGGGGGCTCCCTGGCTGTCATCATTGGCTGTCCCCCACTCACTAAACTTAAAGCGTGAGAAATGTTTCTGTATTCTACTTAACCTACTTGGGTCCCTTCTCTCCGTTTGGAAGAGACAGTCTCTTACAACCCAAGGGATGGGGTCATACTCTTCTGTGAGGTATCTAGTGAACAATGAGGAAATTACACATGTATAATGATGAGGGATTATCAGTAACAGAGAGTCAAAATTTCAGAATTTCAAAATGTTGAAATTTTGAAGAGAAAAATAAAAAAGGAAAAATGTTTCCCTTCATTTGTAACCAACTATGGTGCTGGTCAATTTTTTTCAGATTTTGAAATTTTGAATGTTAAAAGGCTTTTATTTTATTTTTCTTGCAAATCCCTTTCCTTTTGTTTTGACTAGCTGTATGCAGTAATGACCATTGAGGAATTTACTGACACCCATCTGCTTGCGTATGTAACATGCTCTCAAGGGAAGTTCACGTCAGACACACCTACAGAGGTTGCGCTGTCATAATAGAACAGGATGAACACAATTGACTTTAGATTATTATCTAACAAGCAAGGATCTCAACTCATATCACAAACACAGTCCAAACTGGTCTTCCAGTCACAGTCCCTAGTACTGGTACATCTACCCTTAGGGGTTTTGATGAATTCTGGAGCAGAAACTTGCTGGGGTTTTGCAGCTGATTTTGGTCTCAGGTAAATTGGTTGCCATCTCTAAGATTCTGCTCAATCTGGTTAGTCTGCACTGCTCTAGATTCCATTGGCAGTTAGACCTATTGTCTGGATCCTCTTCTGAAAGTCAAGGTTAGGCCTGGCTGTGGCTGTGTGCTACTCACTGTCTGTCTTCAGAGGGCCTCTTCTCCTGAGGCCAGACATCTGATCGATGTTAGCCCATTTGGGCCCATTGTCTATTAGCTAAATTTCTGTACCAGATCTGTCTTGGCCCCTTCTTTTTGATAAGCCAGAATACAAATAGTTTTCACTTGCTAACTCTTCTCTTGCCTAGACTTCCCGGACTCAGCTGGCCTGGTTGAGCTGTATGTTCCCTTTTTTCCCTGGTCTGCTTCTCTCTCCAATCATTTTCTAGTCCATGAGAACAGGCAGGGCAGGAAAGCAGACTATTTTGTCCTTTCTACTTCTAGATCCCCACACTCTCTCTCCACTGCAGCTTTGCTGCTTCCTGCCAACTGAAGTAATTTCAAACGAACTATTTCAGTGATGTCCAGCCAGGATAGACCATCCCTGGTTGCTGAGGGAACACTGTTGTCTCCCTTACTTTAATACAGTGGTTCCCAAACTGGGGTTTGCGAACCCCTGAGGGTTCGCTGAACATTACAGGGGGTTCGCCAGAAAAATTTCACTAATGGTGGCCAGAGGACCCCAGGCACTGGAGGCAGCAGGTGGGACCTGGTTGCAGGGAAGACAGCCCAAGCCCCAGGAAGAGCGGGGCCAGGCAGTTGGGGCTGGCAGCCCGAGCCCTACCCCTTTCAGCAGGGGAGCCGGCAGCCCAAGCCCCAGGGAGAGTGGGGCTGAGCAGTTTGGGCTGGCAGCCCAAGGCCTACCCCTGTCAGTGGGGGAGCCAGCAGCCCGAGCCCCAGGAAGAGCTGGGCTGGCCAGTTGGGGCTGGCAACCCGAGCCCTGGCAGTCAGCGGGACCTGCAGCCCGAGCTCAGTGGACCGGAGTGGTCAACGGGGTCCAGCAGCAGGAGCCCCACGGAGTGCAGAGCTGGCAGCCCAGACCCTGGTGCGGGGCCAGTAGCCTGAGCCCTGTGGTGGGCAGGGTGGCAGCTGAGACCTCAGGCACGTGGCAGCTCAGACCCCTGTCCTTGTCAGACAGGGGAAGTTGGCACTGAGGGCAGAGTGAGCAGGGGCCATGCTGCAAGTGGGGGATGGTCCAAGCTAATTTGTCCCTCACAGGGAACCCTTGTGGTGGAAGAAAAGCTGTTTGTGATCAAAACCAGCCGGAAGCACATTGTAGCCAGTGTAGCAGTGTTAAGGTGCCTCAGTAATTGTCATTCTCTCTGGAGTGCTGTTTTGCTTCAGTGAGACTTGAGTGAATCTTCTCATTTTCTAGTTTGTTGGTTGTTAGCAGTCTGTGTTACCAGACCTGAGACTTTATCTTTCTCCAGTGGTTCCAGACTTCCAGGAGCTATGCAGAACAAAGCAAGCGCATCCATCTCACCGAGGAACTTTAAACGTAAATCCCTGGAAATATTCATTTTTAGGAGGGGTTTCACAAGATTTCACAATTTCATGAAAGGGGTTCATGAGATGTTAAAGTTTGGGAACCACTGCTTTAATATAATGGGCAACCACTATCTCCTGTAGCCCAAGGATAGGGGAGAAGTTGCCTGTTCCACTTCTGCAAATAGAGTCAAGGACTTTAAGGCCAGGAGGGACTACCAGATCATCTAGCCCGACCTCCTGTATATCACAGAACACCAACACCACCCAACGCCTGCACAATAAATCCGACAACTGAAATTACACCAAAACATTACAACCCACAAGAGACTAGGACTCAAGTCAGCCAGCTGTAGAGTTGTCTCGCCACCCAATGGCTTCCTCGCCACCTCCTGTGCTGCGTTTTCATGCCAGCCCATAAAAGATCTGAGAACAGGGGCTGAGAGGTATTCTGAAGTGGCAGCCACCACCGCAAGAGGGAGCTTAGAGCTGTTGCAGCAGTCAAGTAAATTTTGGGGCTTTGGAAAAATCTAACCTGTAACATCTGGGTACATAAGCTGGGGTAAGGGCCATAGCAGAAGGAAACAGTGCTAAAGAGGAAGGGCAGAAGTCTATACTGGGTGTAAATCTAAAATTTAAATCCATGTATTAGATTAAAATGTAATAAAACATAAGAAGGATTTGGATGATTGACTCCTGACTGCACAAATCACTGAACTTGTACACTCATAGCTGGTGACACCTCTATGCAACTTCAGCCCCATGAATAATTTACCTGTTTATTTTTTTTATCTCTATGTATTTATGGCACAGTAGATTGTCATGGTATCTGAGCATGAAAAGAGAGGAAATGGGCCTTTGTTAGCCTTGGAATTATAGTAACTGGTCTTCAGTATATATACATGTCTGAAAGCATCTGGGAGAGCACCATTCCTAACAACTTAGGCTGTTGTGGCAAAACCTGCCCACAGAGTGTCACTGTTGATCCAATTTAGACTATTCTCTGGCAGCAGAAGATATATAAATAGAAGCAAAATTATGAAATATTTCTTGTGTCAGTCATCACCTGAACTCTCAACTCTCGGACTCTGTGTGATAAGTGTCTGTTGAACATTGGTTCCCAAATGTGCTGCTCCCCCATTATAAGCACCTTAGAATTCTTCTTCTTGTTCAAAGCCTATGGCTTCCCAGAACAGTGTTCTAATGAAAATGGTGTGTATAGCTGTGTAACAGGTTTGCCAGATCTCATTAAGCTTGATGCTGTATGTGCACTTGAGAGCACAACTTCCACTGAGGTCAGTGGCTGCAGAATAAGGCCCATCAAGTGCTTGTATGACACATGCAAGTAAACTTGTCCATCATACAGTTGCGACAATTCTGCTATTATAGCTAATATGGAGAGTTGTTGTGGCTTGTTGGTCCCAGGATACTAGAGAGACAAGGTGGACAAGAGCTTAGTGATTGTCTGGTTTCACCCACATAGTTGCTATTGGGATATTTAGTGCACTGGATGAGGTCCCCCACATATTGTTCTAGGTGTGCGTAGGAGCTACGGATCTTGAAAGGTGTGTTGGGGGTGTGTGCGCTGATCATTGAACAGTGGAGTTATGTCTGCAGGTTTTGCATCTGTTGTTCTGACAGAGTCTGGTGAACATTCAAACAATGCCCCAGCCATGGGCAGCGGGTCATATAGGCTGGGAGTGGCTGTGCCCCCCCAAACAGCCAGGGGTGGCTGTGCCTCCCCAAGCCGCTGCTTACCACCACTCCCTTTGGCTCTAGTCTTCCAGCCCCAAGTGCTCTGGCTGGGGCTGGGGAGACTGGGGCCACGTGCCGCTCAGCCTCCCGGTGCTCCGGGGCTTGGGGGGCTGCAAACGCCTTCCTTCCCTCACTTGAGTTAGTTTCCCAGACTGAAGAAGAGCTCTGTGTAAGCTCAAAAGCTTGTCTCTCTCACCAGCAGAAGTTGTTCCAAGAAAAGATATTACCTCACTCACCTTGTCTCTTTCTTATAGCTAATACCTCAGTAACAAAGCAACTGAAAACATGGACAACATGAACATACCTGAGGGAGCAACTCCCCCTGCTGTTACTGCACTTGGCTGCATGTGCTCAGTGATTTGTTCCTAGCATATCACACGTCCTGCTCCACAAGATGAGATCCTGGGGTGCCAGGGTCAAGAGCACTGCAGTGAGCTGTATGCTCAGTACTCATTTGGTCTGCATTTACTCTTGTGTTTGTGTTGGCTTCCTGTATGTGGATGGCTGTTATGTCTCCCTAGCACAGACACCATGCTGGGTGGACAGCTGCAAGGAGGCGGGGGCGTGTCTCAAAGCTGATACAGTTTACTCATTGTTTTTGAAGTGCTCCCCTTCCATCGACCAACCAAATGCAAACCAAAATAGCTCCGAAATCTTACATTGCCTGAGGCAGCATTAACTCTCAATGGGATATTCATGTGGTTATTTGCAGGGCCAACAGGGAATGGTGTTGGTGAAAGCATCTTTGTCGCAGCTGTTCCCTCTCAAAACCCAAGGAGCTCAGTACCCCTGGTACACCAATGTTACAGTTTCCACTGTATCCCATTCTGGGGAGATGATTCTCCCTCACTCCAACAGTGAGGGGGCTCCACTCCACCTAGGGTGACCAGATGTCCCAGTTTTATAGGGACAGTCCTGATTTTGGGGGCTTTTTCTTATATAGGCACCTATTACCCCCCACCTCCTGTCCTGATTTTTCACACTTGCTATCTGGTCATCCTAACTCCACCCACATTGGACTTTCTCCATTCCCTTCAGTGGAGGGAATCAGCTGGGCCAATTAATCCAACTGTTTTATGTTCATAGTAGATTAAAAATCTAATCCATGAGGGGTGGGTTCCTATAGCCCAAGGTGCAAAATAAAATACAGGAAATCTGGAATTGGAAGTGAAAGATTAGTTGACTTTTTTTGTAAATTAATGTAAAATAGGTGCCCCAAATGCTCTGTATCCCAATTTCCTCGCCTGTAAAGGGGAGTTGGACATTTTAAAATTTCCAGAAAAAATGGGGGAAAATGTCTTTTAAAAATGTTTTGTTTTTCAACCAGTTCTACTAATTAATGGATTTCAGTGGGACTATTCATGTGCTTAAATTTAGGCACATGCTTAAGAACCTTATTGAATCTGGCTTAAGCATGAGAAGTGCTCTTATGCTCAATATTAGTGTTATTTTTTAACTCAATTTCTGTTGCTTTAATTTAAAAAATTGTTTATTAGTTTGTAAATATCAGTGGTCGGTCAGCAAATGCTACTAATAGGTACTGGTTTTTCTTCTGTGGGTTCATAGTGGCTCTGGAGGGAATACATTTCTAACTATTTGAAAGCAAAATATGCTCTGTACATATGGCAAGAGTCATGAAGCATAGCTGAGGATATAATTGGCAATAGACTTGACTGCCAGCATAGTCTCCTTACAAGTTGGCTTTATCTTAGATTCAGGGAGGAGAAAACTGTATCTGCCCTTGTCACGGAGCTCAAAGACGAAGGAGTATTTGATGCCCTGATCATAAGCCCAGTCCACAGAGCTACCAGAAGTAGGGTCTGTAAAACATGCAACATTGGCTTAATTAGTTGGTATTACAGAAACATAGTGACAGGAGAAAAGGGGCAAAAAACCATTTTAAATAGGAGGGTATGTGTGTGAGAGGGTTGGAGAGGTCATTGAGATTATTATTATTGTATATATAGCACAATAATGTGCTGGGCGCTTAGTAGTCAAGCATGAGCACTGGTCCCTGCCCAGAAGATCTTGCAGGAGTATGTATTTGACTAGTATGTAAAAGGACTGAACTATACTAGGGCAGGATCTGGCTCAGAGATTTTACTTCATTTCCTGTGTTGTTCTTTTAATCTAAAATAACTGTACTTTTGAGCAAAAGCATATAGCCATTCATTGAATACGGGAAGTGTAACAACAGGATGATATCTAAAGAAAGACAAATCCATTCAGAGATAGTGAAGAAGTCCTTCTGTCTAAAAAGAATTTAAAACAAAACCAAATGAAAAGGTATAGTGGCTACTGTGGGAGGCTACTCTTCCAATAATGACAAGAGGAAGAATTTGGGTCACAGTTTTTCTGGAAATACTGTAGTATTTTTATGGAAATACTATTGAAGATAGTGGTAGGAAAAGGTCTTATTTTTCTAATACTGGTGGAAAGAGTGACAGTTGTGTTTTTCCACTGGAACTAGGCAAGAAGAAGTACAAGGACTTAACAGATAGATGCTTTAAAAGCATCATGTGCCAAAACAAGCTTTCTATTTGAAAGATATAATCTCCAGAGCAAAATCATAAGTCACATAGTTCAATGTACCACCCCCTCTGTTTTCATGCAAGACCATGTAATGTTTTGATTCACCAGACAGAATGAGGAGCCTACTAATAAGGGCCCTATTCTTAAAACCATGCTGACACTCTTCATAATAAGTTTGCTAATGCTGATGAGAACAATAAATACTTAGCAGACTATGGTAGGTTGGCTTTCACGCTGTAAGAAAACAAAATCAGCATTTGCCAAATAAAAAGGATAAAACTAATGTTGATTTCAAGCTTCTAAACTTTTTTACAAACAGTGGAAAGTTACATAAAAAAGAAAACCTATTTGGATACTTGACGGTGTCCCTCTAACATGATCCGTGTTCCTTATGGTGGACAAGCTTGCAAAATGGACATTTTAATTCCAATCATTACCATAGTAAATGTAAATAATAAAACAAGTAAACAACTCACTTGAACTGTTGGCCTCTGCTGTTACAGCCTAGAAGTCTTCTGTATTTTTTTTTTAAAAAGCTTTTGGTCAGTGAATGTATTTGCCAAGGGTGTTTGGGTTCTCTCATTTACTATGCTTTAATTTGCAAACTTAAATGCTTGCAGCATATAGTGAAATGTCTTTCCTGGCCAAAATACATTTTGGATCCTGGATCTTGGTGTAAAATTATGTTTGGCTACCTCACATCTTTGCCTGACAATTGTGCACTAAACCTGCTCCTTTTTGGGTGATCAAATTATTGGTGAGTTTGCATTCTTTATTATAATATTTGATGTAATTTTCCACTCTTCTTCTCAGGTAATGACAAACATGGCAAAACCTGGCCTTCATGTTGTATTTCTTCCATCAGATCCAACTATAGATCTCACCAACACTTGTGCACAATTTGTCTGAGAGAGCTGGACCAGAGGAACATACTGTCCCTTACATGGGTCTCTCCCATGTAGGAGAGAAGAAAATCCTTATCTTCCAGGGAGTGGTGCAGCAGGGTAAGGCACATTAAGTGGTGTGTGTGTGTGTTAGATGGGGCAGCAAGATAAGGCACATTAAGTGTGTGTGTGTGCACGCGCGTGTATTGGTTCCCTTTGATCCCTTCACCTTCTTGGCTATCAGAGAATTTACCTTGCTCCAGAAAATTTTCCTCTGGAGAGAATACTATGAAAGCAGGAAAGTCCATTTAATTAAAGTTAAAGCTGATGGGGTTAATACTAATGTCGTATGGGTTTGATTGGACAGAGAGTAGCCACTCCACACTTCCTGACCATCCCCTCCCCAGCTACACATTTAGCATCTTCCCTGGGGTCAGGGAAGGGAGTGAGGCAACACTCCTTACTGAATTGACCTTGCCAGCCCCCAGTTGGGGGTCTGCCAGGTTTTATTCTCTCTCTCTTTGGAAGTGGAAAGGGCAGCGAGTCCTTGTATTACTAAACAACTTTGGTATGAGTGGTTTGTGTTTATAACGAGATGCAATTGAATGAATACATGTAAAAGAAAATGGATTCAGATACTTACAGATTAGAGTGGCCGATGGACCATATTCATATTTTGTACCATACAGGCTGGATAAAGCTTCCACAGCTGCCTTTGCAACTTTGGTCTGGTTTTCAAAAGGAAGAATGAGAGAGGGTGAAAAGGAGAGCTAGTTGTTTGGAGATTTAAATCCTTTGAGCAAATGCCATGAAAGCATATTTGTTTGGTGAATAAAGTCTGTCTTAACAATTACAACATGCCTGCCTCTTTCTGCCTGTACTCTCAGAGAACATTACATCATAACTATGGAAAGATACATTGGCTCTTATGTGTAAAAGTTATTATTGGTAACTAGGGGCTCAGTCCCGCACCTAGTGAAATCAACAAGAGTTTTGCTTTTGATTTCAACGGAGCGGGATTGAGTTTCATCTCCACACAGGGCATCTGGCAGGTGATACTGTAAGAAAGGGGATAGATTACATTATTCTTAACTTACAAATTAAGTTCAAAGCAAAAGTGGCCAAGGAAATGGTCATCAAGGAATCACTTATTCTGTGGCATCATTCAATAGCTTTTGGAAGAAGGATTACAAAGACTGAGGGGCTCGATAATTGGATGAGGATCCTTTTGAACCAGTTCACCATTGTATTACTCCAGTTCTACACTGGTGTTACTCCTTTGGAGTTAACTTGAAATAAAACTGCAGTAGTGCCTCAGGCCTAAATCACTGGTTTGAATGTGGCGCAGATTGGTAGAGTAGTGAATGATTAGACATTTGTTGTTGTTTAGTGGCCAGTTTTATTTTTCATTTGGTGGATTTAGGATATTTCCTATCGTGTCCAAACCATAAATGCCATTGCGGCAATCTTACTTGATAGGCTAAGGACTCAGAAAGCAGGCCTCTATCCCTGTGGAGGAGCTTGCTCTAGATCAGCCAATCACTTTTCTAAATTCACTTAAGGAAAAATTACTCTAAAATCTGATATTAACAGGAGATGATCACCTGCATCTAGCAAATAGAGAAATGGGGCAAAAGCAGCTAATAAAAAGGTCCAGCCAATCTAATAACCATGACTTTGTTGTTGGATTGCCTAGCTAAGCAAGCAGCTGGAGGAGACACTTACATTGGAGGGTTTGGTATATATATATTTTTTCTTTATTGGGGGGGCATTTAGAGAGGGTGCAGTATGGAGCTTGTTAAATTTGACTGTGATCCGGTAAGAAAAGGTTGAATTTGGCTGCAAATTTAGAGAGGGATCTGATCTTCTCCTCCAAGGTGCTGATGGATTTCTGCGTAGATAATAGGAGCAGAGCTGGTTGGATAATGGGGAGGAGGAAAACCACAAATAACTTGAAGCTGTGTTTATTCCACGTTTTGAAAAGAAATTTTTTGATTATTTGAAATATTTCACAATATTTGTTGAAAACAGAATATGGAAAAAACTAAGTTATCTTATTTTCCCTATTTCTCCGTCTTTCCTCTTTAAACTTTTATTTCCTTCTCTTATTTTGCCTCTAAAAAAGAAAAAAATACTAAATTGAAAAGAAAACAAGAAAAAGAAAAACTGACTAAATGTTTCATTTTCCAATTCCATAAAAAATATAAGCAAATAAAGATGTGAAAATTTAACATTTTAATAAAAGGCATTGTTTGATTTTTTAAAAAGTTTTAGTAGAAAAATTTTCACCAGCTTTAAATGGGAGTTGAAGGCACACAAGAACCCATATGAAGGTCTCAGTAACTAAGGCACGTCTATGTTATGTGCTGGATTGATGGGCAGCGATCGATCCAGCGGGGGTCAATTTATCACCTCTAGTCTAGACGCAATAAATTGACTGCTGAGCGCTCTCCCATCGACTCCAGGACTCCAACAGAGCGAGAAGCACAGGCGGAGTAGACGGGAGTGTCAGCCATCGACTTACCACAGTGAAGACATAGCGGTAAGTAGACCTAAGTGCGTCGACTTCAGCTACATTGTTCATGTAGCTGAAGTTGCATAACTTAGATCAATCTCCCCCAAAAAAAGTTTCCAAAAGTTTACATGAGTAAGCTACCCAACCTGATTCTGATTTAATTTATCCTGGTGTAAATCATGAGTAGCTCTGCTGAAGTCAGTGATGTGTGAGTTCAAATTCAGTGCTTACAAACTCATCGTGGGTCTATTTTTCTCTACATACCAGTTCATTGTGATTAGGTGCTTTATGGAAAGTATAGCCATAAGGGAACAACAGCATCTGTGAATAAGCATGGAAGGTCAGGTACGCCTTGATGGAAGATAGGTGGTTACGAATGAAGGTGGCAACAGCTTTAGTCTCATCTTCTGACTCTGGTGCAGGTCCATAGTAGGTTTCATCACATGGGTCATCTGAGATGAAACCAGTAGCTGCAAATAAGGTTTGTATTCACAGTTTATCATTATTTGAATTATAGCCTAAATTTAGTTAAGTGTTAATTGAAATATTAAACTTCTTCATTTTCATTGACTAACTAATTTACCCACATCATCAACCAACTCCTGCTGATTAGTTTTAATATCTTCATTTTAGTTAAATTACTTACTGCCCCATGCAGCAGCAAAGTTCCTGTTCAGGTCAGTGCCAATGCAGTTAGTGGTGGAGTTTTTGGAACGGTTCTTTCTCCACATGCGATCCTGCAAGACAAAATGATTGAAGTATTTAAACCTCATCTTCCTTATTTTCTCAGATTGGGCACAATGTGAAAGGTAAAAATTGATTCAGAACTTGTCTAAAATCCACATGGCTAACAGGAGGACTTTCATCTTTAAAATAAATGACAATACCAGTCAAAGGAAAAACAGTCCACTGGGAATGCACATTTAATGAATTTTTCCTGTGTCAGTCTGAGTGTCCAAAGCATGAACTGTACCTCGAGTCTACAAGGTGTTAGCAAAGAACTGAACAATTAGAACAGGCATTTTTCTTCTCATTTGCTTGGATTTCAGTTCCCAGCTGGCTATACATGATGCTTTCAGGTAACTATAAACACGGCCTAACGTGACTGCAGATAAAGTACTGAGAGCTGTGGAGAATACAAAGAGAAAGTGTCCTGTTCTGATCTTAGAACAAAATGTCATATTTGAGAAGCAATGAAGTAATTATTAATGGGTGAAATTAATATATACCCCCTGCTCCATATAACCCATGTAATCAAGCTTGTATAGGGGCAGGGGATAGAATCTATCCCTCGCAGCCAGTCCATGGACTGCAACACAGCCTCACTCCCACTGTTGTCTGAAGAGGGCCACAGCTTTTGGTGTCCCGTATGCATGGGGTTGGGGCAACTGGATTGGTGTAAGTGTGGATCAAGTATCGCCACCTCAGTCCAACTTAAATAGTATTCTCTGCACCAGCCTATTCAGGGCCAGCGTAGATCCCCACTATGATTAGCAGAAGATGCAAAGGACTGGCTGTGTTACCTCTTCATCCATTTCCCCATCTCCACGAAAGGTCAATGAGGGACTTATATGGCATCGAGGACTTTGTTCAAGCCCTCCTACTTTACCTGGCTTACTTTTTTATCTTAAGGTTTTGGTGGTGACATGAACTAAAAAATAAAAAACCTATGATCCTCTATATGGAAAATGATGTGAATCTCAGTCTTGAGTAAGAACATAAAAAAGCCATATTGGCTTTACAGTATTGTCTTTAAGTGCTCCTTTTGTATCTTGATCGTCCAGGGCCCCACTGGTTGTTTAGCAGGCTTCCTGCTTCTGATGTACTTAAAAAACATTTTGTTATTACCTTCTGAGTTTTTGGCTAGCTGTTCTTCAAACTCCTTTTTGGCATTTCTTATTACATTTTTACACTTAATTTGGCAGTGTTTCTGCTCCTTTCTATTCACCTCACTAGGATTTGACTTCCACTTTTTAAAAGATGCCTTTGTATCTCTCACTGCTTTTACATGGTTGTTAAGCCATGATGGCTCTTCTTTAGTTCTTTTACTGTGTTTTTTAATTTGGGGTATACATTTAAGTTGGGCCTCTATTATGGTGTCTTTGAAAAGTTTCCATGCAGCTTGCAGGGATTTCACTCTAGTAACTGTACCTTTTAATTTCTGTTTAACTAACCTCCTCATTTTTGTATAGTTCCCTTTCTGAAATTAAATGCCACAGTGTTGGGCTGTTGAGGTGTTCTTCCCATCACAGGAATGTTAAATGTTGTTATATTATGGTCCCTATTTCCAAGCAGAATAATAACTTCAAGGTCCTAGAGAGATGTTTTTATTTTAAGTGGGGATGTAAAATCTTAATGACTCTCGGACACTAAAATAGGTTAGTGATAGAAAATAAACAAATGTGGGTAGTACGTGAGTCCAGCTCCAGACATAGCCATCAATGTTGAACACCGGAAGAACATAGAAGTTCAGACTGTCCAGTAGATGTGTCATGATCTTGTCCTTCCCATAGGTGCTGGCTGCCTGTAGGAGAGAGACACGTACATAGAAGTATGGTTAGTGCAGTGGTTTTCAAACTGCGGGTCGCGACCCAGTATTGGATCATGGAATGTAAGGTACTGGGTTGTGGCGGCTCTGGTCAGCAACGCTGACCGGACCGTTAAAAGGCCCGTTGACGGTGCTGCTCAGCTAAGGCTGCTTGGCTAAGGCGGTGCTGCTCGGAAGTGGCCAGCAACAGGTCTGGCTCCTAGGTGGGGGGCCATGGGACTCCGCGCGCTGCCCCCTCCTCAAGCACTGCTCCGCACTCCCATTGGCCCAGAACCAGCCAATGAGAGCTGGGGGCAGGGCAGTGCCTATGAGCAAGAGCTGCATGGAGCCGCTTGCGTGCCTCTGCCTAGGAGCTAGACCTGCTGCTGGCCACTTCCAGGGTGTGGTGTGGTCCGCGGTGCCAGGATAGGCAGGAAGCCTGCCATAGCACCCCTGCTGCATTTCTGACTGGGAGCCACCCGAAGTAAGCCCGCATTCCAACCCGCTGCCCCAGCCCTGAGCCCCCCCAAAACCAGAGCCCCTTCATGCACCCCAAAACTCCTCATCCCCGGACCCACCCCAGAGCCTGCACCCCCAGCCCAGAGCCCTGACTCTCTCTTGCACCCCAACCCCCTGCCCTAGCCCAGAGCCCCCTCCCACACCCTGAACCCCTCATTCCTGGCCCCACCATGCAGTCCTCACCCCCGCACTCCCACTCTCTGCCCCAGCCCTGAGCCCCTCCCAAACCACTCATCTGCAGCTCTGTTGCATCGCGGGCATCAACAATTTTCTTCAACTGGATTGCCAGAAAAAAAGTTTAAAAACCATTGGTTTAGTGTAGCTCTGTCCGAGCATTACATTGCTGAAGACTCCACTTATGTAATAAAAAATGACTACACAAAATACAGATGAGCTTCAGAAACAAATACTTTAACACAGAATATGCAAAGAGATCAAAAAGATCTTGTTCATTATAAATTTGCCTTTTAATTTAGGCCAAAACCCCACCCAGAGGGATCTTTTTCAGATCCAGCTTCTCTAACTCTACCCCAACAACAGCCACATCTGAGAAAAGGGGCAAGTCTCCAATATGGCTTTCTTCTCCTCTTCTACAGAACAGTTATTACAGTCTATGAGGTCTCTTTTACATTCCATTTAATTGCTGGGGAAAGGATATTTGGCTGCTCTTGTTGGAGCACCCACCATAGGATACGAGTAGTACTCTGTGATAATTGAGCATGACTGGGCTACATAGCTCCATACAGCAGAGGAAGTAGGTCAGGATATGACCCCTAGCAAAATTCTGGATGTGGACTATCTGAATAAGATCATGTTTGCTCACCTGCTTCACAAACCACTGGCAGAATGCAGGTGAGATCCATTCTCGTGCATGGATCCCACAGTCCATGAAGATGGCCTTCTTCCTGACACTCTCCTTCCCAACCTGTTCAAAGACAAAGATGTTACTCTTCTTTATTGTGGAGCTATTCCTCCGTTAACTGGGCCCAGTAGAGCCCACAGTGACACTTCTACAAGATAAAACATGCCCCTCTTAGCCTGTGGCCCTTTGAGAGAACTTTACAAAAAAAAAATCTGCACTTTATATTTAGAACATTCAGATCTGATATGAATAGTGATGCCATGAAACCTGCCCCTCTTTTCTGTATGGTAGAAGGAAAATGTCAGTTTAGTTACCTACTATGGTGCTTACAGCTATACAGAAACTGTGATCTTGTTTTCTTTTATGATTGCTTTAAATATCACATAGACTATTGTCTGAAGAAGCAAGTGCCATTTCGTCAGACATGAAACATGCTGTTGTTTCATGAAGACTTTACTATTTTTTGTTTTGATTGTTTTCTCTTAACCTACAGTAAGTCATTCACATTGAAAGTATATAGTCTTTGTGTGCAGAAAACATATTGAGTGTTAAAAATGCGGTCAGCAAACTCATTTATTTTGCCCCTAGTCTAAATGAGGTAACTGAGATTCAAGACTACTGGGCTTTTAAACCATGGGTATTTTGTGTATGGCTAGACCCAGTTCACTTCTGTACTGGCTGCAGCATTTTTTGATGTCTTTCTCCTCTGACACAGAATTGAAAAGTCTTGATGGGAAATGTTATTTCAAGCAGGATTAACTCCTTATTGGATATCCATGGCCTCAGTATGAGACAGTGTCACAGAAAGTGGCTGGGCCTCTCTTCCACTTCTCTTTCTCTCAGCAACAGAATCCTTGCGCAGGAGAGGAGTTTCTCTGTGGTCCCAAAAGTGGTGGGAAATGCTATGAGAGCAGCACTCCATCCTCATTCCATGGGTGCGATCCATGAGATTTGAGTCCTTCTCACAGAAGTCTTGCCTAAATAAGGCTTACAGGATTTGGCTCTAAATGAAGACCCGCTGATCTGTGTATTTCGGTAGATCTTTTGTTAAGTATTCAGCATCTAGACAATATTTAAGGGACCATAGCTAATGTACTCAGTATTGGCTTATATCTGTCTATCCAGGTCCTTTTACCACACAGATCACTGCAGTATCCAATCTGCCTCTGCAAACCCTGTATCTCCATTGCTATTTCCCAGGGTCAGTGTTAAATCTGGTCACTTTCTAAGGCAATATGTCATCTAAATGTGTTTCTGCATATTAGTGTTGGAAATTTAATAGACTGGAGCAGTATTATTTATGTATGATGCTGTTTTCACCTCTACTTAATTAATTGGTAAGATATTTGAATATCTGAACCACTCGTCATGTACGTAATTTCACCGGAAAGAAATGCATACCTTAAGGAGGTACATAGGTTGCTTTTCAAAAGTATTTCCAATCTGGATGCGGGAGACCAGTTTTGGATAAATTTTGGCAATTCTAGCAGTCCAGGCAGCAATCTAGATTAATAAATAATGTACAGTTACTGAA
This sequence comes from Chelonoidis abingdonii, assembly GCF_003597395.2. Classification (NCBI taxonomy): domain Eukaryota; kingdom Metazoa; phylum Chordata; order Testudines; family Testudinidae; genus Chelonoidis; species Chelonoidis abingdonii. Next base: position 29,450,272 of record NC_133776.1, read on the forward strand.
CAAGTTTTGGATTAAATATGATTCACAATCAAGGGGAGACTGTCTCTGTTTACAGTACTGATTCAGGAAAGCATCCTCATTCAGGGCAGCATGTAATTGCATGCTTAACTTTAAGCCAGTAGGACGTAAGCACATGCTTTCTTGTTTTCTTGATTCAGGACTCCATTTGTCTCAAAGGGTTAAATGTCCTTTCCTCAACCTGAGTAATTTGGCTGGCTGCTTGGGTTATATACAGGGGAAAATCAGAGCAATCTCATTTCCCCCTTCCCCCTTCCCTCTTCAAGGCTCCTTGGTGGCTACTTGGAAGCAGGAATGGCCTCTCAATAATTTCTCCCTGTTCTCCTATTCTCTTTGTGCAGAGGGATTTGTATGGTGGCAGATCCCGTTCCCAAACCCCATTGCACATGACTAACCCACAGGGGTGGGGCCCCATTCTGTGCAAAAGGTGTACACTTTCTCTGTGGCCTTTTCTAATCTTGCTGGAGAGGTCTCTACGAATCTTGCCAAAGGGACCTCTGCAGCTGTGAAGGGGAGGCCAGGATTTGCCCGTAAATCCATAAGCTTTGTACCGTACCTTGTCCCAGTCATTGTATTTTGTGTAACTGTGTCTGCCAGTAAAATTCCTCTTGCCATCAAATTGTTTTTCAATCTCTTATTGCAGGTTATGGAATAAAATTCTACAATACAAAATAATACATATATGTGCTGACTAGTAAAGAAAATATTAATCACATTCAATAAGTCTCTCTAAGGCAGTGGTTTTCAACCTTTTTTCATTTGCAGACCCCTAAAAAATTTCAAGTGAAGGAGCAGACCCGTTGGAAATCTTAGACATAGTCTGTAGGCCCCCAGGGGTCTGAGGACAACAGATTCAAAACCAATGATCTAAGGTACTTATAAGGCCCATTGGCATAGCCTATGAGCACCTCACAGACTTTAATAAGTTTATTCTTACAACACCTCTGTGAGATAGGGAAGAACTATCCCTATTTTATAGATGGGGATCTAAGGCACAGAGATACTTTGGACTAGTCTATACTAGAAAATTAGGTTAGTTTAACTACATAGATGAGGAGTATGAAAAATCCACACTGCCAAGCAGCGTTGCTAAGCCAACCTAAGTCCCTGTGTAGATAGCATTAGAAGAATTCTTCTGTCGACCTAGCTACCACCTCTGTACCAAACAACATCCAAGAACCATCCAACATCTATGCAGTCATCCCTTTCATGCAATCCCCACCAACACTGATTCTAACAACAGATGCCTCTCTAATAGGATGGGAAGCCCACCTAAATTACCACAAAATCCAGAGCAAGTGGTCTCTCATGGAATTGGTCCTCCATAACAATCTTTTGGAACTAAGAGCTGTCAGAAATGCCTGCACGCACTTACTCCCTCTCATCAGAGAGACTCAGACAAAAGTTGTGACAGACAATATAGCAAGGAGTCTGGTGGCACCTTAAATACTAACAGATTTATTTGGGCATAAGCTTTCGTGAGTAAAAAACCCACTTCTTCAGATGCATGGAGTGAAAATTACAGATGCAGGCATTATGTAATGGCACATGAAAAGAAGGAAGTTACCTCACAAGTGGAGAACCAATGTTGACAGGGCCAATTTGATCAGGGTGGATGTAGTCCACTCCCAATAATTGATGAGGAGGTGTCATTTCCAGGAGAGGCAAAGCTGCTTTTGTAATGAGCCAGCCGCTCCCAGTCCCTATTCAAGCCCAAAATAATGGTGTTAAATATGCAAATGAATTTTAGTTCTGCTGTTTCTCTTTGAAATCTGTTTCTGAAGTTTTTTTGTTCACTGTCCCCATATCTAGACCCAACCACATCACCCGTACCATCAAGGGCTTATTCACCTGCAGGTGAACTAATGTAGTATATACCATCATGTGCCAGCAATGCCCGTCTGCCATATACATTGGCCAAACCAAACAGTTCCTACGTAAAAGAATAAATGGACACAAATCGGACATCAGGAATGGTAACATACAAAAGTCAGTAGGAGAACACTTCAATCTCCCTGGACATTCTATAACAAATTTAAAATTAGCTATATTTGAACAAAAAAACTTCAGAAACAGATTTCAAAGAGAAACAGCAGAACTAAAATTCATTTGCATATTTAACACCATTTATTTGGGCTTGGATAGGGACTGGGAGCGGGTGGCTCATTACATAAGCAGCTTTGCCTCTCCTGGAAATGACACCTCCTCATCTACTATTGGGAGTGGACTGCATTCACCCTGATCGAATTGGCCCTGTCAACACTGGTTCTCCACTTGTGAGGTAACTCCCTTCTTTTCATGTGTCATCATATAGTGACTGATCTGCAATTTTTACTCCATGCATCTGAAGAAGTGGGTTTTTTACCCACAAAAACTTATTCCCAAATAAATCTTTTAGTCTTTAAGGTGCCACCAGACTCCTTGTTGTTTTTGTGGATACAGGCCAACATGGCTATGCCCTGATTCTAGACATTATAGCATGCATGTTGTACATATATTGCCAATAGAGTGACAGATAGCTCTGAGGATCATCTATGTCCCGGAGAGGACTTAGGACTGGATCAGATGCTGGTTTAAGAGTGCCCTCCATGAGGAGGAATTTCAGCTTTAGCTCCCAATTCTTTTGGGACCTAGCTTCCAGCTGGTGGCAGAAGGTGCACTTCTGCTGCATCTGTCCCTCTACAAGGCACTGGATGCAGCAAGAGTGTCTGTCAGTTATGGGAATTGCCTCCCTGCAGGAGAGGGACCTTTTAAAGCCACGGGAAAGAGGCATGCTCCTGTGGGGGCAATCTCACAACAAAGGTGGGAAAACCAGTCAAAATAATTTTTATTTTTTTTAGAATTGAAGAACGGAAACTTTAAAGTACTACAAAAAAGAATGGAAACTCTAAGAAGTACTATAAACTAACACTATTAAATATAACATAAGTAAGTGAACTAGACTGCTACTCATTCTGTCTCAGGACAAGGGCGGCTGAGAAGGAACCAAGGGCAGTTGGCCTGCACAGCGCTAGATAGCCTTATGGCAGAGCTTGAGGGAGGGAGGGCGCATATGTGGGCCAAATGGACTCTGCTACCAAAATTCTCCAGTTAGAGGCTCAGGGGCATAGATACGCCTACAGTAGAGCACCCATACTAGATCTAAGGTCACTGAGCATACTGTAGCGTTTTAAGTGTAGAGAAGCCCTAAGAACCCAAGTTGACACACACATTCTGTGGCAGAGCAAGGAATTGAGCTTGTGGATTTTCTGAGTCATAGGCTAGCACTCCAACTACTGGACCATCCTTCCTCTCTCATCAGGTATATTTAATAACATAGTATTATCAGGCCATAGGAAAAACGCTGCACAGACTAACTGTAGTAAAGCCTTTGTACTTGGTTCAGAAAGATAATACTCTTCCAGGACATTAATTTTATTACAGTTGAGTTTACTTCAGACAACGGCTTAAAGCGCTAAAGGAAGTTGTAGGTTTCTAGGTACTCAATCATTCTCTCTCTGGTGAGCCCACTATATTAATAGCATGTGCTATTTCTCTAGCACATCTGAGGATGTCAAAGCACTTGCACACACTTTTATCTGAGGATGTCAAAGCACTTGCACACACTTATGAATTAAGTCTCACTGTGATGTAATTAATATCTTTATCTTACAGATGGTGACAAGCAGATTAACACCCAGATTTCCCTTTTTTGTGGGTGTCCATCTGAGGACACATTGGGCTTGATTTTCAGCAGTACTGGGCACCCACAATGCTTGTCAAAGTCAGTGGGACTCCATGTATGTGTAAGGGTCTGCCCCATGCATCCTTTACAAGATTAGGGGCCTTTGTTGTGTTGTTGGGATTCTGTAGCATTAAAACAAATAGGAGAAGTGGTTGTGTACACTCAGGTTGATAACAAAATTCTTAGCACTCGGAACCAAAGTAAAATCTAAATCCTTGGACCTTTTGCAACCCTATGCAATGGTATTCCTGTCTAAAGGTTTTCTTGTTTGACTGGAGTGCAACAGATATGGGATTAATTGAAAGTCAGAGGGACATGAGCTCATTAGACAGGTGTTTCTGAAAACCTCCCCACTGGTCTCCAGACAACTTCGTTTTATTCTCCATTGGGATAGAAGAATTAAGTAAAACTTACTCATATTGTATTTCATTCTTCTCCATGAGGGTCTGGACAGATCTAGACTGATGCGCATCAACATGGAAATCCACCTGCATCTGAGTGAGTATATGACGGGCTGAATCTGGGTGCCAGAAGTCAAGCTGCACAGGGAGAAATTCAAAGTGTCTTATTTTAGTATGTAGTCAAAGTCAAGCGTGCACTTGTGAATGGTGAGTAGTTTAATGCTCAGGAGAACCATTATAGGTCAGTGTTTTGTTTTCTCTTTGAAATGAAGCCCTATTTCTATATATTTCTGAGAATAGAACCATCTCAGAAGTTCAAGTCTGCTATGAAGGACCATTTTTCAATGGCTCTGGGATTGACCATTCAGCAATAACTGTGCTAAATCAGAATTGGTGTATTTTTAGATTATGATTTAAAAATAATATTTTTTCCTAAAATACTCCCTTGAAGGCAAACAGGAGAAGAGGACTGCAATTGTATCATTGCTCCAGTTTCACAAAACATGTTTCAGGATACCTACAAACCCGAAGAAAGTGAAACTGGGGCCCCAATAAAAAGGCATTACATGTCTGCTCTAACTCCAATTGGTTTCAATTAGAGCTGGATCAGGAGGGTCCTTCATTTAAAACACGCAAGCGTGAATTTAAGATTCATCCCCTGCTTTTATGAAAAGGTGATGCTCCAGTTCTGCTGCTGTTTAGATGTTAGTAGAACTTCTTTTAATATTATAGTAGAAGTCACAATCCTTCTGTTATTGTAGCCAATGGCAAAATTCCCATTCCAGAAAGAGAATGTTGACATTGACTTCCATGGGAGAAAGACCAGGCTCGCCAGAGGTTATTAAGTAAATGCACAGCATTTCATTTTTTTCTGCATAGTTAATAATGTGTTAGGCATTCCAAGATCAACACCTCTTTTTGGAGATGTAGATTACATACAATTTACATTGCATCATGCTGAAAATTATGGAAACTTTCAAACAATATATTTTTGCACTCTTTTAAAATACAGTCCAATTTTGTTCAGTATTTTTAAGTGACTTTAGATGTTTTCTTGATGTGGGGAGGAAAAATATGTTTAATTTGAAAAAATTTCCTAGCTCTTTGATGTCATTTTGATTATAAACTGGTGCTTCTTGTTGCTTTTATTTATTTGGCTTAATTAAAGTAACATAGTTTTTGAAAAGTCCTTAGGCTACACTGTGTGGAAAAGTCAACTTGTCATGCTGCCACTGAAGTCATAACAGTTCCATTAAAATGTCAATGGAACCCCTACATGGTTTTCAAAAACTGTTTTACATTTTTGCTTTATAAACATCTTGATATGGAAAGATAAGTGTGCTGAAAGCCGCTGGATCTGCCATATATCTGTTTTAGTGCCCTCTTTTCTGAACAGAAACCTTTTTATGCTAAGGTTCACATGAGAACAACATTTTATGACAATTTATAAACTTCTCATAGACCCCTAAGTAAACCTGGAGTTGCTATAATACTGAAATGCCAGGTACAGTACTTTCTGAAAGGCTCTGAATGTGGAAAACCTTATATTAACATAAAGGCCACATAGGAGCTAGAAAATATTTTCCTCTGATTCATTCCATCTGGGAAGAGAAATGGGTTTTCCTCAGAACTGGCATGGGATTTTTTCCCCGTTAAATCCATGGATCCCTAAGATCTCTGTATCTTTGTCCAATCAGCAGAAACTTCCAGCTGGAAGTCTGTCTAGTCTGCAAAGAAAAAGAGCTTTTCAATAGTCTAGGACTATGGGGAAGAATTCAGCACAGCTGCTGCTCTGACCACATCTGTGGGAGTAGGGGCTTTTGGGGGTGCATTATTTTACCTTGTGTAGCACAGAGCAGAGGATAGTGTGTAGAGTCCTCTGTCTTCAGAAACTTGACTGCAACCTCAATACAGTTCAATGGCAGCTGTGCATATATATGTTAGTGCAGAATTTGTCTGTGATGTCTTAACTGCTTCATCTGTCTCTAAACTAGATTGGAAGCCCCTGGGGATAAGGGCTGTGTCTTATTTAATGTCTGTACAGTCCTGAGAACGTTGTCAGAACTCAATAAAAATATGACATTGTCTTGTAATGTAGTTTCATTTAAAAATTTCCACACTACAACATACCAGGTATTGAATAACCAGAACCCAAATCCCCTGTAAAAACCCTGTAAAATTTCTCACCTGTTTAATGTGGGCCAGGTACTTCAAGAAGTTCACTTGTTTTTCATTCTGAGGCTTCACACGAAATACCTTTGCACTTCAAAACATAAAGGAAAGAAATGAGTAACAGATCTAAGCATCAAAAATGTTTCTATCCAGGTTAGGTTAAAGCAAGAATGTTCTACCTGTCAAAAAAGCGAGAAGAAGTAAGAGCAAAAGTTGCTACAATCAAGCCAAAAGGCACCATAGACTTCATGTTTCTTGTTTCTCTAGAGCAAATACTGTCTGTCAGCTCAGTTCTGCTCTGCTTCTTATTGCTCCGTGAGCAACTCACTTCCTCTTGGGGTTTTATTGGACAGCATGTGGTGGTTTTGTGGGGTTTTGTGACTTAACCTACATGCATATTTAATGTTATTAAGATTCTTATTAATTATTCCAGGCTAGATCGAAGAAGAACACTATGCCTACTTTGTGTGATCATCTGCATTTAACATCTAAAACCCCCCCGCACAACTGAAGGTTGGCTTGTTACTATAAGACTCAGTGATTAGTAACTTACTCCACAGGAAGTCTCATTTGTTTCAGTTAGTTGTGTAAGGTACTCTTCATTTTGAGTAAGGTCAGTCTGGCTAAAAGGTACAATAAGAAACAGTTACCTGAATGAAGATGTGATTTGTATAAATTAGAACCCAGCCAACAACAGGCTACCCATGCCCTTTCACCTATAAATCTCCCATTGAAGTCATTGGAAGCTTATGTTTAAAAGGACTGTGGGAAATGACAAGTTAAATAAGACACGCTTATTTAGATTTTTTTTTGAGTGGATGTCTGTGGTTTCCTCTCCCTTTTCACAGTGCAGACACATATGGGAGTGGAGCGTCAGAGTTATTCCAACCTGTATCTAGTTTAACTTGCTCATTTAAATAACTCATTTATTTCTGCTTGTGGCCTTTTCAAGGCTAGGTCTACACTAGAGGTGGGAGTTGACCTGAGATACGCAACTTAGATATCTTAGGCGTATCTTAGGTTGATTTACCTGGCCGTGAGGATGGCGGCGAGTCGATGGCTGCCACTCCCCTGTGCCTCGGTGGAGTTCCAGAGTCAACAGCAGAGCGATTGGGTATCGATTTTTATCACGTCTACACTAGATGCGATAAATCAATCCCCAATAAATCGATCACTTCCCGCTGATCTGGCAGGTAGTGTAGGCATACCCCCTAGACCTTTGTCAAATCCTGGCTAATTGAAGTCAGTGTTGAATTTTGCCATTGATTTCAATGGGAACAGGATCTGGCACTACATCTTTAGATGTCTGACACTTTTTCTTCAGATAAGTGTTATGTATGTGTCAGCCACTCCTCAGAAATCTAAACTGCTATCAGACAATGTCAAAAATGATGATTAAGTTCTACTTGATTTTTATCCCCATGTCCTTTATCACACGTACACATACTATGTCTTATCTGGACCTAGTACTTTGTCAACGGTAGTCTTTCATATCCATTTCCTTTGTTACTTGTGTACTATCTAACTCTTCCTTCTACAAAACTGCTTGCCAATGCTGTTACTTCCTCACATTCTCTGCTATCAACTCTGAGCAAAATTCTGCTCTCAGTGACACCACTGTAACTTTAGAGAAAGATTGTAAAATCTTTGGAGCAGGGATTGTATTTTCGTTATTGTATGTGTGCAGTGTCTAGCATAATAAGTCCCTGTCTCTTGTTGGGGACTCTAAGCACTACTGCAACACAGATAATAAAATCAATAGCTCACATTTACACAAGCGTAGTTGAGAGAAATCTTTTCCCCATTTTTTCAAATTCAGCCGTTATATAAGTAGGAACAGCTTAACTGATTTCAGTGGAGCTTTGTCTGTTTACATCAGGGCTGAGTTTGACCCACTTTCTCATTTTTACCTTTCATGTACTACAGATATGTTTGCTATGTATATTGCTTGAATATTCTGTCCAGTTTGACCAGTTTGATGTTGTTTTAATGATCTGTTTTAACACTTATTTTTGTAGGATTCAGAATCTTCCTCTCTACTAGATTTGTTATTTAAAAGTATTTACTTATCTATTCAAGAGTTTTATACCATGTACATTCCATTTTTCCTTCTCTGCTATTTTAATGTTTACCAATGAAAAAGTATTCAGCAGTCATGTGCATGTGGTATTTCTAGATTTGGTATAAAAGATTTAACATTTCTGTAGGACTTTCCCTTCTTACCTCCACTTTATTCACCCTTTCTCTATCATTGGGCGCTGATCCTACAAATACTTATTGTGCTTAACTGTGAACAGTCCCACTCACTTCAGTGGGGTGACTCATGATAGTAAACTTAAGCACACATGTAAGTATTTGGAGTCTTAATTAGGGATCCATGAACCTCCTTTATATTCTCCTTCTTGTCCCTCTTTCATTGATCTAAAAGGCTAGCCAGATTACTTTCCATACTACTAGTAGTCAGACTTGTTTTAGTAGGGACGAAGTCCATTTCTCTGATAAAATGTTGCTTTTCAATTCAAAAGAATCCTGGGCTTTGCATTATCATGTACATAATTCTCTCTGGCTGATGGCTGAAAGAATTAAGTTCAGAGCAACATTGAGCCTTTGGCCACAAATACAATGTAATTATAGCTATATCTGATAGTGGTATTAGCTCTTACTATTGCTCTGATTATCATCCTCCAAATGTAGAAACTGTGGACATTCTAGGAGGTGCATAAATAGATAGGGAACTGTGTTAATTGCCTTGCCTTCAGTATATCTGTCTCTTTTTATTTCTCAGCTTCTGTTGGTGTTTTTTAGGCATTAGAGTTAAGTTCCAAGTCCTAGTCATTCAAACATAGTAATACAGCCTATGAAAATGGGTAATATTTTGTCACTTATGGGTTTGAACAGCTGCTGAGTTTATCTACTCTGACCTATTTCTACCTAGCAGTTCCTCACATGAACTGTAGATGAAACAGTCTGTCTTCTCTCTCAGGAAGAAAGAACAGCATGAAAGGTACAGTACTGACTGTAGAGAAACCTTATGCTATGTTCTCTCTTATTCACCTTCCCCCCCAAAAAACTTGTTAAGCTCTTTTAAGTCTTTCTCATACAAAGAAATACTGAATCCCCATTTTTCTTTAAATTTATAAACAGATGGCGGCTCCATAGCAACCACAGAATATTTCCGTTGAACATCATGCAGTAGCATTCCATGCATATGATGCACACTCTTACATTCCTTACATTCAATTGCCTGAGGAATTCTCTCATCTGACATAACCAGGAGAAGACCTACTTTGAATTACACAAGATTTGCTTTGTTTGGTAGCAGTTCTGGAAATAAATCTTCAAGATTTCTTAGGGATGCTGGAGATGAGACAGTGAAACAGACCTTGCAATAATTAATCCAGATCTGACAGTATTCTGAGGAGATGACTGCAGCTGACATGCTGGGGAAATTCTTGGGCGTGTGTGACACAGCATCCCTGGCTCTTGAACTGTGTCCCATAGAGGTGAGGCCAGGAGGCTGAGTAGAATAAATTTACCAAAAAGTGATTGGGGTTTTTTATTGGGAGGGAATCAAGATCCCTCTGGGGGGAAGTGTCAAAAATAAGCTGTTAGGAACAGTAGAAGTCATAACAAAAGGTCATTAGGGCTGAATGTTGCTCAGTGGGGGGAAAAGATAAGAGGTTTTACCTTAGGAGAGGGCAGGCAGAATGGAGGAATCTGCCTGCCCACGACTAATCCAGGCTTTGGATGAAAATGGTCATCAATGAGGACTTTTATAAAACATTACTGGAGGGGTCTTAACAATTCCTGGTAACAGTGGGTCTGAATCTGCTCTCACATCTCCACTGAAACGAAAGGTATAAATCTGGTATGAGATCAGAATCAGTTACATTGTGTTTCTTCCTTATGAACATGGATATGTATGAGTTAGTCATTCTATTTTTCATCATCTCTGTGAATAGTGACATATCCTTTTCCCAGCTGTACTCAAAGCAACTTACCCTTTGGAGTGTTCTGTGTGAGAAGTACACATTTGACACTAAGGGTATGTCTACACTATGAAATTAGGTCGATTTAATAGAAGTCGATTTTTTTAGAAATGGATTTGATACAGTTGATTGTGTGTGTCCCCACTAAGTACAGTAAGTCGGCAGTGTGCATCCACAGTACCGAGGCTAGTGTCGACTTTCAGAGCATTGCACTGTGGTAGCTATCCCAGAGTTCCCGGAGTCTCCGCCATCCATTAGAATTCTGGGTTGAGCTCCCGATGCCTTATGGGGCAAAAACATTGTTGTGGGTGGGTCTGGGTAGATGTTGTCAGGCCCCCCTGCCTCCCTCCCTCCCTCCATGAAAGCAGTGGCATAAAATCACCTTTTTTCCTGGGTTATCCATGCAGATGACATACCACGGCAAATATGGAGCCCGCTTAACTCACTGTCACCATATGTCTCCTGGGTGCTGCTGGCAGATGCAGTACTGCGGTGCTACACAGCAGCATCCTCTTTCCTTGCCTTGCAGATGGCAAATGGTACAATATGACTGCTAGCCATCATTGTTGTCCCATGGGTGCTCCTGGCCAACCTCGGTTAGGTTGGTCGGGGGCACCTGGACAAAAATGGGAATGACTCCAGGTCATTCTCTTCTTTAAGTTTCATCTAATGGAGATTCAGTCTTGCCTGGAATAACATGCCAGCTGGAGGCTTCTGCCTTAGGCTGCTCTCCCAGTCAGCAGCACCACACAGTCGCACATATCCCAGCCTACCTTGTGCTCCCATGGCTCATGAAGCCTGGACAGTAGTAAGGAGCAGTTCAACTATAGGCTGACCCAGTGCATAATGGTGGTAGAACGTGCCTTTGGACGTTTAAAAGTTCGCTGGCACAGTTTACTGACTCGGTTAGATCTCAGCAAAACCAATATTCCCATCGTTATTACTGCCTGCTGTGTGCTCCACAATATCTTAGAGAGTAAGGGGGAACATTTATGGTGGGGTGGGAGGTTGAGGCAAATCACCTGGCTGCTGATTACACACAGCCACACACCAGGGAAGTTAGAAGAGCACAGCAGGGCACGGCGTGCATCAGAGAAGCTTTGAAAACCAGTTTCATGACTGGCCAGGGGGCTACGGTGTGAAAGTTCTGTTTGTTTCTCCTTGATGAAAACTCACCCCCTTGGTTCACTCTACTTCCCTGTAAGCCAACCGCTCTCCCCGCCTCCCTTTGATCTCCGCTTGCAGAGGCAATAAAGTCATTATTGTTTCAAATTCATGCATTCTTTATTAATTCATCACACAAATGGAGGGATAACTGCCAAGGTAGCCCGGGAGGGGTGGGGTAGTTGAAGGAGCACCTCCTAGAATGGCATGCAGCTCATCATAGAAGTGGCATGTCTGTGGCTCTAACCTGGAGCAGCTGTTTACCTCTCTGGTTCTTTGGTACGCTTCACGCTGCACTGTTGTCTTTGATGCCCTTGGAGATTTTTTCAAATATTCTGGCATTTCATCTTTTGGAACAGAGCTCGGATAGCATGGATTCATCTCCCCATACAGCGATCAGATCCAGTACCTCCCATTCGGTCCATGCTGGAGCTCTTTTGCGATTCTCGGACTCTGTGGTCACCTGTGCTGATGAGCTCTGCATGGTCACCTGTGCAGATCAGCTCACTGTGCTGCCCAAACAGAAAATGAAATTGAAAAGTTTGCGGGGCTTTTCCTGTCTACCTGGCTAGTGCATCTGAGTTGAGAGTGCTGTCCAGAATGGTTACAATGGGGCACTCTGGCATAGCTTCCAGAGGCCAATACTGTCAACTTGCATCCACACTACCCCAAATTCAACCCAGCAGGGTCGATTTCAGCACTAATCCCCTCATCAGGGAGGAGTACAGAAATCGATTTTAAGAGCCCTTTAAGTCGACAAAAATGGCTTCGTCGTGTGGATGAATGCAGGGTTAAATCGATCTAACACTGCTAAATTTGACCTAAACTCATAGTGTAGACCAAGTCTAAAACACACTGAGATTGACTGGTATCTTGTGTCAGAGACATGGCAATGGATGCAAATAACTTGACTGTTAGTTTTAATCATCGTTTCTTAGAAGAGAGTCTTCCAGGGCTCCAGGATTTAAAAGAAGACACTAGTTTTTGCTCCCACATTTGGAACTTCAATGAACAGTCCATTTCAACTTGCAGCATCAATCCATTTCTAGTATGAAATTAAGTAATTTTCTACTTATACAATAAGATTTATCTACACCGTTCTTTTGATTTTGATTCATAGCTGCAAAGGCACTGTACGTCAGCAGATCCACAGTACCCAGAGCCAATCAGAAGGGAGTGAAGGTGCACCACATGAGTGGTGATAGCTGGAGGCTTTATGCATGAGGATGCCAGGAGCATATCAGGGCATCAGATATCGTAGTAATTAACCCAGTATAACTAGTGGACTTTGCTCTATTTTTACAAAAAGTGTAACTTGTGCATTTCCAGCCACAAGCCATCCCTTTTCTGCAGCAGGAGGGGACAACCGTCACCTGTGTCACACCCTCTAGGGCACTCAGCAGTGCTAGCAATTGTAGAGTCCTCATCTTTACATTCAGAAAATGCAGGTAACTCTGTTGTGGCTGACTCCTGTACACAAGTGCTAGGGGAAGGATTGGCTCCTGAGTCCTTTGCTCACTGCACTCCCATACTGAGTCAGCAGTCACTTGGCCCATAATAATTTTTAAAAAGTCTATGATTACTACTTTGAGTCTGTTTAGTACAAGTGACTGGAAAACTATTAAGAAAGTATCTGCCCCAAAGAATTTGATATGTTGCCCATGTAAGCAGAGTCAGAATGAGCTCTACCCTGACATCTGGTGGTGAATTATGGGGAGTATGGAAAGAATCTCAGGGAGTGTGGAAAGGAATTCCAGGTATTTGCATTGGAACACCCACCCCACCTAGCATAAGCCCACGGCAGCCTAGGATGGTTATTCTGACAGCTGGGATCCCCAATTTCTTTGTTATTGGGGCAGGAGGAAAAAAAAGTGCTGTCACCCTAATTATGTGAACAAGGAACTATGAGACTGCTTTATGACAGAAATGACTCAACCTAAATTAAGTAGTACTTGCTAGACAAGGGACATGGGTTCCAAAACCCCAGTGAATTGAGAGAGGTTGGGGACTGGTATGTGTACCTGATGGTATGGGCCCCTTCTGAGGGCCTGGAACACCAATTGCACATCCTCCTCTCTCCACTGTTAAAGAGTAGAGCTATTTTGACTCCATTAGGAATCCATCTAGAGACTGCTGAGCTGAATTCATGTTGGGCCAATGGTGCACCAGCACAGGGATCCCCTACTAAGAGTTGAAATCACTAAAAGACTGAGTTGAGATCACTGAGTGCTGTGTTAAGTAGTGGAGAGCCTGAAGACCTATCATAAGCAGCTGGCAGGAGCGGAGCAGGTTGCAGCATGTTGAGCAGCCCATAGAACAGTGACGGAGTGGAGCAGTTTTGCAGGGACGACTGGAGTCACTCACGGGTTGGCTGGAGGAGCGGCAACAGCTGGTGTAGTGGAGCTGGTTGTGGTGAAGGCTGTAGCAGAACTCCAGGAGAGGCGGAGCAAGTTGGCCCTGGCCCACGTAAGGTGCCCCTTAACACCCTGTGTGGGCTTCCCTCCCCCATTTCTACCCAGGCTGGAGGGGGTAAAACTCTGCAGATAAACTTTGAACTCTGGGGTGGCATACTGACCAGAGACTTTCTGGTTGTTGGACTTTTGGGGTGATTGGACTTAAGACCCCTAAGGGGGAAAGGACATTGGCAGACGTACTGGAGGTGGATTTTTTTGCTTATGGTTTTGTGTTATAATCCTGTTTGTAGTATTTCTCAATGTGATGCCACATTGTTTTCCTCCTTTATTAAAAGGATTTTGCTAACACTCAGACTCCATGCTTGCGAATGGGGAAGTATTGCCTCTAAAGGTGCCCCGGGGTGGTATGTAAGTGTTCCAGGTCACTGGGTAGGGGCTCGAGCTGGTTATGATTGTGTTACTGAAATGGAACCCCTGGATCTGAACCCGGCCCTTGTTGCTGCCAACTCAGAGGGCAGAAGAGTTACACACAGGTATGTTGATAGAGCTCCACTGATTTACTCCAGATTAATGTCAGTGCAAGGGAGGTCAGAATCTAGTTCTTTAACTATTTAACTGTCCAGTGTGAATTTTCTTTAATGTCTGATTATTTGAAAGATGTGATGTAAATTCACTGTATGGCTTAGAAAAATTGATAAGAAAAATTGAACACGCTGATTATTTTAAAAACATTTTTTTATTGCAGAGTAATATGTGTCCCCATGCTTTGTTCCATGACAGCACAACTTACAACTGGAAAGTGTGAAAGGAATAATGGTGACCAAAGCTGAATATAAAACATTTTCTCTCACTCTTCCTTTTAAATTACGTAAAGCTACATTAATTATAAGGATTATATTTCAAATAGCAGCCATGTTAGTCTGTATCTGCAAAAGAACAGGATTACTTGTGGCACCTTAGAGACTAACAAATTATTTGAGCAAAAAGCTTTCGTGGGCTACAGCCCCACTTCATTGGATGCATAGAATGGAACATATAGTGAGGAGATATAAACATAACAGAGAACATGAAAAGGTGGGAGTCGCCCACCAACTCTAAGAGGCTTAATTAATTAAGATGAACTGTTGTCAGCAGAAGAAAAAACTTTTGTAGTGATAACAAGATAGCCCATTAAGACAGTTTGACAAGAAGCTGTGAGGATACTTAACATGGGGGAAATAGATTTCAATGTGTGTAATGGCGCTGCCATTCCCAGTTTCTATTTAAGCCTAAATTGATACTATCTAGTTGCATATCAATTTAAGTTCAGCAGTTTCTCATTGGAGTCTGTTTTTGAAGCTTTTCTGTTGCAAAATTTCCACCTTTAAACTGTTACTGAATGGCCAGAGGTTGAAGTGCACTCCTACTGGTTTTTGAATGTTATGATTCCTGATGTCAGATTTGTGTCCATTATTCTTTTTGAGTAGAAACTGTCGGGGTTGGCCAATGTTACATGGCAAAGGGGCATTGCTGCACATGATGGCATATATCACATTGGTAGATCTGCAGGTGATTGAGCCCCCAGATGTGTGGCTGATGTGGTAGGTCCTATGATGATGTCACTTGAACAGATATGTGCACAGAGTTTGGCACTGGGCTTTGTTGCAAAGAATAAGGTTCCTGGGTTAGTGTTTTTGTTCCGTGGTGTGTGGTTACTGGTGAGTATTTGCTTCAAGTTCGAGGGCTGTCTGTAAGCGAGGACAGGTCTGTCTCCCAAGATCTGTGAGAGTGAGGGATCATCCTTCAGGATAGGTTGTAGATCCTTGATGCGCCGGAGACATTTTAGTTGGGGGCTGAAGGTAATGGCTAGTGGTGTTCTGTTATTTTCTTTGTTGGGCCTGTCACCTGTTGGGTGATTTTTTGGGTTGCTGGACTTAAGACCCTGAGGGGAAAAGGATACTGCCAAACTTACTTGGGGATGAGATGGGTCATTTGCTCATGGTTTGTGTTATGAATCCTGTTTGTGGTGTTTCCCCAACATAATGCTGCATTGTTTCCCTCCTTTATTAAAAGGATTTTGCTACATTCAGACTCTGTGTTTGCGAGAGGGGAAGTATTGCCTCTTAAAGGTGTCTGGGGAGTGGTATGTAATTGTCCCAGGTCACTGGGTTGGGGATCGAGCCGGTTTTGCATTGCGTTATTAAAACGGAATCCTAGATACTGAACCCGGCCCTTGTTGCTGCCAACTCAGATGGGCAGAAGGGTTACATAACTTATTACTATTTTTAATTTCCTCTATTTCTAGTTTAGGTTTGGAGTGGGGTCTGCCTCCCACCTCAGTTACACCAGGACAAATCAAGAGTAACTTTACAGTGGGATTAAGCTGTCATAAAACTGATCAGAGAAGAGAAGCAGACTCAGAACGTATAAAAAAGCTGGTGTTGAGTGTTGTGTACATGAATATTTTAAAGGAAAAAAGGATGGCATAAATGTCTCAGATTTCTGATTTGAGTTCTACAGGAACTGGAATATATGAAGCACTAAACTTTCAGCACTTGATATGTACGCTCTAGTGATCTCTTTCTGCTTGTATAAAATATAAAAGGAGCCATAAAAATCAAGTATAGGATACTATTTTTTAACCTGCTATCGAATTTGAGATGCAATAGTTTCAGAAAGAAAGAAATTTGTAATGGCAAGAAAAGCGAATGTCTTTAATATGTAATAATAATAGAAAGCCTTCATAAAGCATAACTGAGGATATAATTGGCAATATACTTGTCTGCCTGCATAGTTTCTTTACAGGTTGACTTTATTTGAGATTCAAGGAGGAGAAAACCATATTTCCCCTTGTCATGGAACTCAAAGGTCGTAGGCATACTTAATGTGTTGATCACAAGACTAGTCTACAGATGAACCAGCAGCAGGGTCCGTAAGACAGAGATAGCAAAGATTATGCGAAAGAGAAAGATCACAAAGCAAATGATTAGAGCGGAAGTTTTGATGGTTAAGCCTAGGACTAAGAGTCAGGAAATCTAGGTTCTCTTTCTATCTGTCCCACAAATTCACTGTGTGACTTTAGGGAAGTCACTTAACTTTTTTGTGTTTTATTTCCACCATTTTAAAATGGGGGTAATAACACTCACCTACCTCACAGTGGTTTTCAGAGGATTATTTCATTAATGTTTGTAAAGACTGAGATTGTCAGAAGTGCAGGTGTAATAAGTGTCTTGTATACATACCAGGAAAAAAACTTTTGACAGAAAATAAAACTGTAATAATTTAGAAGGGATTTTGTGGGTAGAGCCATGAATTAGAGGATGAATGGCTGGGCAAGGAGGCTAGGAGTTGGTGCAGAGATACTTTGACTGAGGATTGGGAGAGTAGATTGGGATTGAGTCAAGGTTCCTAGAGAGCTGAGACTAGGACTGGTCTTGGAAGCCTAAAGTTTGCTGATTCAGACTGGCTAGATGAGGAGAATGAGACAAGGATACAGGGGTGGGGAAAAGACAGGTCTATGACAGAAACAGGTTGGAGGAGATGAGGCAGATTGGGTCAAATTTTAGAGGAATGGGCAGAAAGGTTCATACCCACTAGAACACACTCCCTTCCAGAGACTGGAATGGACCTCAAGATTCCTGAGTCTCACCTTTCCTCTGCTGTTAGCAAATATCTCTGAAACTCACTGGCAAAGTCTCATTCGCTTCTAGTGATTGGTTCACATAAAAGATGACAACCTATGACTGCCTTCAGTTACTCTATTAGCTGAAGAGGCAGAGATATGTGCTATGGATCTAAAGATTTCGACCTGACTGAGGACCTTGTGGTTCTCCATAGGATAGCACATGATGGAATTTCTGTTTGTTTGCTTTTTTAAAAACCTAGGAAATAACACATGAACTATATTAAAAATATTAATGAGGTTTCAAAGTCAAGCATTCAGAATTTAGGAAATGCCAGAATTAGGTTGCACAGATAATCCCTATTTTTTGAGTGCTTAACTTTGCAAACTTCATAATGCTCTTGAAGCTCATTAGTGACTTGGACAGTTTTAAAACTCTTTTGAACAAACCTTCAAACACTACATGAATGTGTACATGCTATTGGGGCTGCATGTATAACTACCTGGTGTATATGTACAAAAATCTAGAATGTGTACAAAAACCATTGTTCAGGCCTCTGAAAACTGTACTGGCATTTCTAATATAAACACTCTGATATCACATAGACTATGAAATCTGGCATATATAGGGTAAACTGTCTTAAAAAACATATCGGCTCTTAATCCACACTGGGTTTTGAAGATTTGAAATGAATAACGGTCCAGTGTTTGACCACTTCTAGCTACACAATAGCTTAATGTTTTAAAGGTAACATATTTTTCATGAACTTTTCAGTTACAATTATGACATGCTCCTTGGTCATTAATTTTATTAAAAAAACAGTGACATTCCAGTATTAAAACTTGAAGATGTGCATCTAACTCTTCATTAGCCCTGGTCAGGAGAAATGGACATATATTTATAGGGGAATAAACTTCTGGCTACATGACATCAGGAGGTAAATACTCAGGAAAATTCCCAATATCTTCAGCTTTGCATGAGTAAGGACCACATCAGGGCTCCAGGATTTAGCCCTCCACCTTGCTTTATTTGGGGCCTCTAATACTTTATTCCACTAGTAGCATATTTCTCACTGATTTCAATGGGACTGCTTGTGGAAGAAGGCACTATTCAATTAGATCCAGCAAACACTTGCCTGATCCAGCAAACACTTAGTGAACGCAGTTAACTTTATACATATAAGTTATTCCATTGATTTTAGTGGGATTGTTCATGTGCACAGAGTTCTTTCAGTGTTAGCAGAATCAGGGCATTGGTTTGGAAGGCTAGGGACTATCATTTACTAGCTTGTGGGGAACCTCAGGATGTTGCCTTAATACAAATGAATTACAATAACATACAGTAAAGATTCATCTCACTATATTGTGAGATTTGCTGATGGATACACTTATACTGTAAGTAGATATTTAGGGTATAAGTTTCTTATTCATAATAAAATCTCAATTTAGTACTGTACAACTAAAAAAAAATAGAAAACAACATACAGAATATCTGGGCTATTTGTCCATATTTATATTTTGTGCAATAGAGACTTGATAAAACATCCTCTGTTTCCTTTGCAACTTCTTTCTGAGTTTAGAAAGGAAGAGAGAGATTCATTTTAGAAGCAGCAGAGAATCCTGTGGCACCTTATAGACTAACAGACGTTTTGGAGCGTGAGGCTTTCGGGGTGATACCCACTTCTGTCAGACGTAGGTAGTGGAAATTTCCAGGGGCAGTATATATATGCTAGCAAGCAAGCTAGAGATTAACGAGGTTAGTTCAATCAGGGGGATGAGGCCCTCTGTCTAGAGTTGAAGGTGTGAAACGCAAGGGAAGGAGAAACTAGTTCTGTAGTTGCAAGCCATTACATCTTTGTTCAACCTGAGCTGAGGTGTCAAATGTTGAGATGAAATTGAAGCTCAGCAGTTTCCTTTGAAGTCTGATCTTGAAAGTTTTTTTGCTGCAGGATGGCACGCTTAAGATCTGCTATAGTTGTGCCAGGGAGGTTGAAGTGCTCTCCTACAGGTTTTGTATATTGCCATTCCTAATATTGGATTTGTGTCCATTTATCCTTTTCCGTAGAGACTGTCCAAGTTGGCCGATGGTACATAGCAGAGGGGCATTGCTGCAATGATGGTAATATTAATTGGTGGCACGTGCAGTCGTGAGAACCGTGTGATGGTGTGGCTGATCTGGTTAGGTTCCTGTGTAGTATGTGTTGTCGCCGGTGTAGGTATGTGGGTTAGGGGTTGGCATCGGGTTGTTGCATGGATTGGTTCCTGAGCTAGAGCTCACTATGGTGGGTAGTGTGCCAGTTGCTGATGAGAATACTTTTGTCAGGTTGGCAAGGTTGTCTGTGGGCCAAGGATTTGGCCTGGCACCCAAGGCCTGTGAAAGTGTTGGATCCATTGTTCCAGGAATGGGTTGTAGATCCTGTATGATGCGGTGGAAGGGTTTTAAGCTGGGGCTGTTATGTGATGGCCAGTGAAGTCTGTTGTTCTTTCTTGGGTTTGTCTTGCAGTAGAGGCTTCTGGGTACAGTCTGACTCCTGGATCGGTTTTCTTATTTTTTCTGTGCGGGTATTGTAGTTTTGCAGAATCTTGGTGGAGATTTGTAGTGTTGTCTCTGTCTGAGGGTTAGAGCAGATGCGGTTGTACCTCAGTGCTTGACTATAGACAATGGATTGTGTGATGTGCCCAGATGAAGCTGGAGGCATGAAGGTAGCTATAGCGTCGGTAGGTTTTCAATATAGGGTTGGTGTTAATGTGACCACACTCATTTGCACCGTGGTGTCTAGAAAGTGGCTCCCATGTAGATGGTCCGGCTAGAAGTTGATGGTTGGTGGAAGCTGTTGAAATCGTGGTGGAATTTTTCCAGAGTCTCCTTCCCATGGTCCAGATGATGAATGTAGCGTAGGTAGAGAAGGGGGCGTAGTGGACAAGAGCTGAGGAAGCGTGTTCATGGTTCAGCCATAAAAATATTCGCCATATTGTGGGACCCATGCGGGTTGCCCCATAGCAGGCACTGATCTGAGATATATATTGTCATCAATTTGAAAATAGTTGTGTGAGTAAAAGCACTAGAGCTCAGCAGCCAGTTGTGCCTGGTGGCACATCAAGGATACTGTTCCTGACAGCTGTATTCCACTGCGGTGGGATTGTTTGTTAGAAGAGCCTCAATCCATGGTGCTAGGAATGGTGTTTTTCTGGGAGGTGACCAATGATTGTAGTTTCCTCAGGAAATCAGTGGTGTCAACGGAGTAGCTGGGAGTGCTGGTGCATAGGTCTGAGGTAGAGAGTCCCACATATCCAGACAGTCCTCATGAGATAAAATTAAATGCTTTCACTTTGAGTCACTGAAAAATCGAGCTTTATTAAGCCAGCAAAACGTGCCTCCATACTTTTTGAACACTCTTGTTTCTGAATCTCATTAATCATGTAAGCCCTAGTTTAGCTGAAAAGATGAGAGCAGTGTGTTTAAATGCCTCATAGAGGCTCTGTCATGTGCGGCTCTGTTTTACCATCATGACAAAGAACAAATGGTATTATCATGTTGGTTTAGGTCTAGCCTAAATTTGTTACCACTGCTAAATGTGAGTGGGCATGACTTTCTTTTCTTTCTATATACAAATTATAGTGTGGTTTTGAATTCACTCTTTTTAAACGTGAATTATGTGGCCATTTCATCCCTGTGTCTTAACCAGAGTATCAGTATGTTTAATTGTTGTGTTTTGCTCATCGTGGTATCTGAGAGTGTAAGGCACCTAAGAAAGTAGTTTTGTACTCAGGACTCCATGTACTTTTACTGTTCAGTTTTCTCTTCAAAGAATTATTGGAAAATGCTGCAGTTTGGTATTGGTTTGTATGAGAAATAAAACCATAAGAGGTTTGTTTGTTTTCTAAAGAAAGAAGTATCATTCTGTTTTACATTGAGGGGGAGCTGGGTGCAATGTACAGGGTACTTCAGAACATCAGTGTGTTCTCTGCTGGGAAGCTGAACAAACATCTTAAGAGTCGTTCCTCAGACAGAGAAATTTAGATTTCATTTTGAAGTTGATTATAGGGACACAAATAGATGGCTGGAGCCTCGCTCCTTTGTGTCCTTCATTATTTCCATCTCTGTACTTTGCAATATACTAGATACTGTAATGCACAAAATGTGGTTTCAGAATAAAGAAAAATTAATGCTGAGGTATTGACTTTACAGATATGGGACCTATGTTTCCCTCCCTGGGGCAAAGGGAAAAGAGAGGACCTTTTACTTCAAAACCTCTGCAAGGTTTGGAGAGCTAGATCTCCCCTGAATGCTGCTGCCAGAAATGTGATGCAGGAAGGAATCATGGCCTATCTTTATTGCATTGGCTGGTGATCCATGGGAGACACCCCTTGTAACATGGATTGTCAGGGCATTGGTTGGAGGAAGTCTCACTTGAGCACCCCCAGTAACTGCAGGCTAGCCAGCCCGGTCTCTGTATTGCCATTAGGCTCCCCTCCATTCCTCGCAGTGCCACTTTGGTTTGATCTGGCTAGCCCCTGATTGAGGGAGCTGGCCCAGTCATATTTGTGTGAGTGGCATTGTGACATGGCACATGTAAGGCTAAGATTTTGTCATGGTTATTTTTAGTAAACATCATGGACAGGTCACGGGCAATAAACAAAAATTCATGGAAGCCGTGACCTGTCTGTGACTTTTGCTGCTGCAGCTCCGTGGTTTCCCCCACCACCGTGGTGGCTGGGAGCTGTTGGGTTCCCGTCTGCAGCAGCTGGAAGCTGCAGGTCCTCCCCCGCCCACAGTGGCTGGGAGCTGCAGGGTGACCATATTTCCCAAAGAGAAAACGGGACACTCCCAGCTGCTTGCCCAAGGCATCCGCCCCTCCCACCCCTCCCGCGAGGCTGTCACTCATCGCTGGAACTCTGAGGAGGTCCCCCTTGGAAATCTGTCATCTGTCACTGGAACCTTGCAGGGGACCACCTGTTGTGCTGTTGCCTGTAGCTGGAACCCTGCCGGGACCCTGCTGGCTGCCAGCTCCAGAGTCCAGCAGCCCCTGGGGCTGAAGCAGAGAATGTTGGGGAGGTCTCTGGAAGTCAGGGATTCCGTGACATCAGCATAGCCTTACTCATGGGTCTTAGTGCCACTCTCTCAAATTTGGCCTAGTTGGCCCTTCCTAAGGTCACAACACCTCACATGGGTAATTGAGCCCAGCCAGTCCCATGGCACAGGAGCCAGGAGGTAAGGGTTGGTGTCAATGTTCTCGGGTAAATGCCAACTGGCAGCCCAATATACCGGCCATTCCACAGCTGGGCGACATCCTAGTATCCATATCCTCTCATGCTCGCCACCCTGGCCTTCTGCCCCTGAACTCCACCTCCACCACCACTTTATCCTCTGCCCCCCATGGGTCTGTGTGGGGGCTATGTGTTTTCTGGGATGTGTCTCAGCTCACTGCCCCTCTCCCCCGGTTGCCAGGTGTATGTGTGTGTGGGGCGGGGGTTCCTCCAGTTCACATCTGACCAGAGAGTCTGGACTTTGAGCTCCAAGCGCTCCCTGCATGGTGTGTTTAATGTGTATAAGTAAATGTTACACTCCTTAAAATTTGAGAGAGGAGCCCATAATAAAAATCTGCACTGTAGCCCATCTTCCTGTTCCCCTGCCACTGGCCCTGCCAACACACAATACTCTTTATGAGCAGTAAAGTAATTGCATACATTCAGACCGTACAAAAACACTTTATATTTACAGACCGTACAAAAACACTCCAATTAATTCCTTTGAAACTTGTTAAGTTTTGTAAGAAGCCTCCCATAGATAGTAATGTTCGAACCAATAGTAAAGTATTCAACTCCATTGAAAGGCAATAACCACTCAATTCTAGGTATAGCTGTAAAATACTTTAAAGGAGGTTTTGGGTTCCAGGACCTGAACAGATTTGTCCATTAACTTTGAAGGGGGGAAAGAAGGAAATGCTTCATGTTCCTGTCCCCACCATTTTCTCTTAATTTTCACTCTCTGCCTTCACTGTCATATGCCCAAGCTGTCTTTCCTCCTGCTCAGAAATACTTTGGAGTAGCATGGCATCATTTGATGGTTGGTTGGTTGAAAACAATTGGCTTTTATTTACCTTTTCATTCAGTCAGTGACCTGTGTCTCAATACAAAAGCTATTATAAAAGATTTTAAATCAGACAAAGCCTCCATACCCTGAGAAGGTACATAAGGCCCGGTTCAAAAGCTGTTCCAGCATGGATGCGAGAGACCAGTTTGAGATGATGCTTAGCCATATTAGCGATCTGTGCAGCAATCTTAAATGAGAGAATAATTATCAGACCCTGAAATATATTTAAATAAGGGTAAAGAGCAGAGATGGGTTTGAATATTACCCCTGCACTGTGGGGCAAATCCCCACCCCAGTCAAGGTGTTGCAGTGCTTCTCTGGCATAATCAGCCCCAGCCCAATGCGCCCGTGACATCTGTCAAGCCTGGAGATGGGTGGGTCCTTAAAAGGGAGGATCCCTGCTCAGTCCAGGATAGCACTCTGAAGGAATAGCGCTGTAACTCTTGGAGATTAGGGAACAAAATTCATTTTGACAGAAAAAATATATTTGTTTTGGTTAAAGGAAATTGTCATATCTATTACTTGTTTACAGAAACATAGCAGCAGAGGGATATTGTGTCAGAGAAGAAAGTCAGAGAGCACATGCATGTCTCCATTCATCCTCCAAGTAGACGAGTGGCTGTATAGGCATTATGTACATTCTGGCACTCAGTTTTATTAATTTTGTATAACTAAGGCATGATGAATACTAAAATCGTTCTGTAGAACACTACTAGCATGACCAGAATACATGCTACAGGAATTCATGTAAGGCTGGAGAAGATGGAGAAATTTGTGTTTCTGTGATACACTGCCCAGATGAAATTTTACCTAATTGTCCCCTATAGCAAATGACTTGTCTGTTTGCAGGATCCCCATTGACATCAATAGGGGCATTTTGGATAGACTAACCTAATATATGGTCCTTAGTGAGCAGAATTCAGCTAGGCAGAGAGGCACTACACGTTATCAGTCACAGAGGCCTGATTTTTCAAAAATGCATTCAAAGTGAAGAGTGAACCATAATGGCATGTGCACGGATCAGAGGAGCAAATTAAGCATCTGATGTAATTGGGAACAGGAATGTCAATTGCAGGTGCATGTCAAATTTTCATAAAGATCATGGAGAAGTTTTAATAAGAGGTAGAGCTGCTCAAAGAATTTCCACTGAAATGTTTTTAAATGGAAAATTTGGTTTTCAGCTATATAGTTTTTCACAAAAAGTATCTGCTTTTCATGGAAGAATTTGACTTTTTGTCAAAACATTTGTTTTAACAAAATTGAAATTGTTCATGGAAGACCCCCATCATTTTCTGACAAGCTCTAGTAAGAGAGAGAGAGATGAGTGGGGAGTGTCGTAGCTTCCAACTCAGATTTGAACCTTAGCGTTTATAAACTGAGAAGCTAGCATGAATCCTCTAAGCTTAATTACCAGCTTAGATCTGATATCGCTGCCACCAGCCAAGGATTCCAGGGCTTGGCTCCCTCTGGTCTCCCAAAACCTTCTCTGGGGGACCCCAAGACTCAGAAGCCCTGAGTCTTACCACAAAGGGAAATAACCCCCCTCCCCTTGTCTTCTCTTTACTTCCTCCCCAGGCTTCCCCTCCGTGGGTTATCCTGGAAGATTACTGTA
>NC_133776.1:29477471-29582246 GCF_003597395.2 Chelonoidis abingdonii
AGATGGCCCATGGGGACAAATTCATCTCTGATGTGAATGGATGCAATCCCCTTGATGTTAATGGAGTTTCTGCCCACTTATATCATGGGTGAATTTGACTCATAGAGTCTTTCACATGTAGATTGTGGGTGAATTTGGCATATCTGATCTTTCAAGTTAAGTCAATGTGAGTAGTGACCAAAATTGTTATATCTGGTTGTTTTTCTGTTTGCTTGTGGGAAATAAATGTAATCATTTCAGTTCAATTTCTGGTGGGCAAGTGCCCACACTGCAGAAACCAGGCATTAATTGGTCACCTTGTTGGCAGCCTAAGAAGAGAAAATGAGGATTGAAAATACCTTCTCGCCTTTTGAGGAGACTTTTCTAGAGTAGAACCGAGGCACGTTGGCAAGGCATTGTCACTGCTGTACCTGTTGTAGGGATAAATGCAGGACTCTTGTCTCTAGGGCTGTTGATCTGGCCACTTTCACAAACACTAAATGTGCTCACAAATATTTTTTCAGTTTTAAAGGAGTGACATCATTTGTTTAGAAGTCTTGGACTTCCCCTGATTTGTACTGTGGTACTTTTCACATTACCTTAGGCTGACACAATCTTTATCAGCTTCTCTGATAATTCAACAAAACTGTCTTGTTTTTCTTTTTTTGCAGTGAGAAACACCCTTTTTTCTGTCTCTAAATGGAGGTTACATATCTATCAAAGATACCTATATCACCCCAATTCCTGGAACATCTGAAAATCTTTAATGTATTTATCCTCAGAAAACCCCTGTGGGATATGGAATAGCTATTATCTCAATTATACTGATGGAGGCTAAGGTCCTAGGTGACTTTCCAAAGGTAACACTGAAAAGTAGAGCACAGAATTGAACTTGGGTCTCCCAAGTTTCTGGCTAATGCCCTAACCACTGAACTGTCCTTCCTCTCTTAGTTTCTCTCACCACAAAGCTATCATAAATTGTATTTATAGCTATATAGAATTCAATTCCTTTATTAATAAATTGTTTGGAATGCTTCTCTTGAGTTAAAGATGTGTTAAATATTTCACAGGAAGATGGTTATGGCTTTCATTCCATTCGATATCTAGATGGATCGGAACATGAACCAAGGATTATTACATTTTGGGGAAGTCATGAAATAATCTATTCTGGAGAATGTCCAATGTACTGCTGAGAAGCCTCTCTCACTATAGGGCAGTATTATGGTAATTAGTACAAATTATTTATGAGATATTGAATATAGATTTATAGTGCTAGAACTTATGCCTTTTTCAGGCTTTTCTGCATAGATTGCTAATCTGAAGAATGAACAGGAAAATGTTTTGCGTTCATCTTAAAACACCATTAAGATGTCAAATATGACAATGGCTCAAAATAATATTGACACCACCAAATAGGAATAAAAACTAAACATTTATGATACATAGGTACTCAGTGTAGCTTGTCAGCTCAGGAAACCAGAAAAAATAGAGCACATATTCAACCATACTGCTTAAAATTACAGAAGATCAATCCTGTCCTTCCCAATGTATCATATGCTTGCGCTGCCAGTGATATCCTTTATTGTTAGGAGTTGTTATAAACCCTTTGTTATACAGAGACTGCACCACGGTACACAAGGCACAATTGTAATCCCAAGATAACAGGTGTGTGTTACACTAAACCTTATAAAAAGAATCAGGTACTCGGTGTATCCATGAGAATGAGCATATTTTGTGGGCAACACTGTTAGATGATGTCTAAGATAGCGTAACTCATAATTTCCCTTAGACCTACTTACACTAGGCATAAAGGAGTCTAAATTAACATAACTTAAATGCCCCAGAGCTGGGAGAAGGTGTATATTAAGTTCTGGATGAGGATTCTTTAACACACATATTCTTATGCCTTCTTCCACCTGCTGTTTATACTTCCTTGTACGTCAGTGTAGGTGTAAGAGAGAATCCAGCAATGCCACTTGAGGTACCACTTCTGAATTTGGCCCCATATTATAATGATGTATGTAAAGTAAATGGTGAGTTACACCTGCATATCTGAGATTTGAGACCATTGCAAGAAGCTGAAAAAAATTAAAGTGAAGAGTTAAATATATGGCACACTGTGTAAAAATGTCTCAGCTGTATGATGCTGGCCAAGTCCTTCATGAAGTTCACTTGTTTGTTATTCTGAGGATTCACATGAAATATTTTCTCACTTCAAAAGAGATTAGTAACCAATCACAGCCGTAACTTTACATTGTACAGTCCTGTTCGGTTCCAGCCCCTTTCTTTGCCTATTAGTCCATTTGAAGTAGGGGTCATCTCATTTGTCTGGTGCAGCTCTTCTGTGCTACGTGTACATAATATTGAACTAATGTGATCATTGATACAATTTCTGCCAATGATCCTCAGAGAGCTTTCTATCTGTCAAAGCGACGAACGTGAGGAACAACACGAGTTGCTGCAATCAAGCCCTAAAAGCAACATAAACTTCATGTTTCTGCTTTTTTTCTGTATAGCAAATACTGTCTGTCACATTTTATATTTCCCCTTCTTATTGCTCAGCAAGCAACTGACTTTCTCTTAGAGCTTCACTGGAGATGTTTTATTATTATCTGAACCTTCCTACTCTTCAAGTGACTGAGATGCTAATAACACTAATGACTCTAGCCTATACGAGTTGGGAAAAGAGCACATCTAGTCAGATGGACAGCTTCTGGGACTTAAAGGTCATGGCTTAGAAAGACGGTTTAACTGCCTTTCACAGTATACCAATCCATCCACATTTTAAGCAGTTCCTCAAGTTCCACCAGACAGCTGTCTTGCATGCAGAGAGAATCCATACAGAATTTGCTCCACTGGCAGTTTTGTTTGGTTTTGTTCTTTTCAGTTGTTTAGCTATTGAAGTTTTGCTGGGAGTGCAGGTGTTCCTGCGTGTCTGTGCATTTGGTTCTGTCACAAAATGAAGCTAGCAGCTCAGGATTTATATTCGTGGCTTTAATTATTTGATTCAAGGATTACATTCTACACAGGCAGAAATATAAAGACATGAGCATACCTACCTGATGGATGATGTTCAACATATGAAAGGAGTTACTTATCTGACTGACTTCTTAACTACTCCCCGTATTGCTTTAACTAATTTAAACCTGTTGGAACAAAGCCTGAGTAATTAGTGTAACCATTTTCTAAATAAGTATGTGTAGAATTTGTAATGACTGATGAAGTCTATCAGTTCATTCCTATGTTATTATTTTTCATATTTTCTTTAGTATTTTTAATTTTCAGTTTAAATGCTAACCTGTTACATTTAGTTTTCAGGACAGGACTCCTACCTCCATTCTCATTATCTGATTTTTAATCTCAGCCTGCCTCTGATATAGCGATGGGTTAGATATAGTCCATTATTAGGTTTTCCCCCAACTCCATTATTGTGGGGCTTTCATTTGCCCTCACTCTTGTTTCACCTAGGAACTAGCTGCTACTAAAGCTTCTGATTAATATTAGCCTAGTAAGAGAGGTCCAGGTTCTGCTCCTAGATCTATCATGCAGCTCCATTGCAGTTAATGCCGCATGATTGAATTTGGTTTCATTAAAGCGCTTTTAAAAAACATGTTAGCTAGCCAAACAGTCAGAATAGACACTGGTGGCTTCTTCATCCATTCAATCCAGTTGCTGGAGTAACAGATGTTCTATCATTATTCAAACAGTAGGTGAGTCATTGTCATTTTTATTTGTGATTAACAGAAAAATCCCAAGATATTTCCATTGGCTCTAGAGCGCAAGTGTAAGGGAGAACTAACAGCATCCTGTAAAGCAGAAATCATCAGCCATCAGGGAAAGAGAACAGAAGGGACAGTATATTTGAAACAAGTTTTCTTGAATAATTTTTAGTACCATTCTAATATAAATGGTCAAGGACATAATTGGCAATATATTTAACAGCTTTCAGAGTCTCTTCAGAGGTTGGCTTTATCTGAGATTCAGGGAGTGCAAATCCATATCTGCCTGTATCACGGAGCTCAAAGGTGAAGGAGTACTTGATACCCTGATCATAAGCCCAGTCATCAGAGCCACCAGCAGCAAGATCTGCATTGGGAGAGAAGAAAACGTGACTAGAAAAGGACAGGTCACTGGTAATCAGTGGGGTTTATTATAACTGATAACTATTATACCATATAGCTAGAAATACAGGAAAGGCAGAGGAAAAAGCAGAGAGAGTCAGTGAACCATTTGTTTGCATCCATAATATGGAAGAGAGCTTGCCAAACACTTTAATAGCCTTGAAAATAGAAATCTGTAGCTGTAAAAAGAGGAATATAACGATGTCCCCCTTCTAAAAACAATCCTAATCAGAATACAGAATCTGGTTTATTTTGCAGTGCTGCTCCCTCCTCACTGTAGAGAAGAGGTGGGAGGGGTATATTTTGCTTGAGGAGAGGACTGGAAGCATGATATCTGCAGGAGCAAAGATCTATCACACTGAGTCTCCTGTCTCTGGAGGATCTCCCCGAGATCTACACAGAGCTTTGGAGATCCACAAAGCTGGAGATATGAACTCTGCTTTTTCATTGGGAAATAAGCTCTGCTCCTTTCCCTCTTGATGAGAGAATTCAGAGTATACTCTCTTGGTTGTTCCTTGTAAGGAGAGAATGGGGTTCTAATATATTTTATCCTATAGGTGGTCCTCAAAATTGCTAGGAATCCTCAAAAGCATTTTTAAAAATCTCAATAAATCTTTTAAACATTGACAAACAATTGCAGCCATTATCTTTAAGACAAAAAAATTGGCTTTCAGATTGATAAGTCATACAATGCTGAATTTCAAGCAGGCAGTAGCCTGAGGAATTAGGAGCCAAAACATCTGAGCTATAAAACTCTGGAAAACTGGGTTTGGAAACACCAGGTCAGCAAGAGTGACTAGACAGCAAGTGTGAAAAATTGGGACAGCGAGTGGGGGGTAATAGAAGCCTATATAAGAAAAAGACTCCCAAATTGGGACTGTCTCTATAAAATGGGATATCTGGTCACCCTAAGGTCAGCTTTATAACATCACAAAGGACAGAACACAACAGCTGGGTTTCAAGAAAGGATTAGAGTGAGACTGGAATTACATATTTTTAAAATCCGCACACAGTAACAGAAAGTGACAATCTGCTGACTAGAGCCATGAAGGCAAGTTCTGGTCAAAAAAGTTTCACATACTATTGTCGCATAGGTTTGCAGGCCCCAGAAATCAAGAAACTCACAGGCTGAACAATTCCAATTCTCTCATGTTTTAAGCTAATTTTATCTGTTAGTTTTAGGAATTCCTAGTGTGCCCATCACCTTAGTATCTGGACATTACATAGTTATTGTGCAAATCTCATTGGTAACCTACAGGCGCATGTTCGCACATTTGCAGAACCGGAACTGTTGCATCCACACCTTCAGGACAGTGAAGTAAAGGGGACTACTTGCGAAGAAAAGTACTACTCAACAAGAGTAAAGATATCACAGTCTACATCATTAGGAGAGAGGTAAGTAGGGTGTGTATGGGCAGGGCTCATCTTGTGTTTTTTTCTTGAGTCATAATACATAATTTTCTCCCACTGTCTAGATAAATAATTCTTACTACAGTTGCTTCTGATATTTAGGTTAATACTTACAGATTGTTGAAGCACCTGAACCAAAGGTATATTTTGTGCCATACAATGAAGCCAACTCTTGAACTGCAGCCGTAGAAATGGTATTCTACAAGGAAGGAAAATTGCAGAATAAGAAGTTATTCCAGACATTTAAAGTTTTACTCAGAAATTTGAGTTAACTCATGAGGGCCTCAATTTAGAAGTTTTAAATTATTTGTAACTGTTGTTCCTCTTTGAGGATCAGTAACAGAGTTTATGCTGTCATTGTCTAACAATCTGCAAATGTCTACACTTTGTTCATGTAGCATATCAATAAGTGGTCTGTACTCAGAGCTCTAATTATGAAATTTATCTGGAGTCTGGAAACTAAGGGCACAACAGGGTCCAGGGATTACTGTATTTATCAGAAATGTGTACTTGGATCTGTGAGAATTAACTAAAAATATGAAATAAAATGACAGTGAGGTTTAGGCAACAGTGGATGTATATATGGAAATGATGAAGACAGTATTTTCTTCCCACTTACACAAGTATAAATCCAGAGCAACACAGTAAAAGTGGTATAAGTGAAATCAGAATTAGATCCTGTAAATGCAGATTGCAAATGTCAACAATACTATACCCAGTGCATGAATTACCCTGGAGCCTTATACAGCACTTCAGTGATTTCAGTTTGCATTTCCTGTCCAGACTGGGATCCATCCAAGTCCCACTGAATTCAGTGGGGGTTGCATAAAGTCTGTCAACACTAAAATGCAGCTCTGAATGTTTGCATTATGAAAAGTTACAGACTTTTCTTTGGAATGTGTGGCTTTCCATTTCTTCATAATATGGCATGTTGGTAATAAAACTATGGAAAGTATTCCTAAGAGATAGTAAATATTTGTCTATATATCATTAGTTGAGAACAGATGTTCAGCATGCAAACAAACAATGGATTACCATATCTGCCTCTGTAGTTCAGAGTTGAACATGTGGTATTCAAAAGAATTTCTTCAACTCTCTTGTTTCACTCTAGATTACACCATAAATTATGTTCCCAAGGAGGAGAGAGATTTTAAAACATTCTGACTTCCATTTAGTTCTTGCACATTTTTATGAATGTTCCAAAAGCTGCATTTGAAAATGGTTTGAAAAATAGATTGGTATTTGTTTCTGTGAAAGTAGCAACAAGCCATATTCATGGTGTGGCAGTTTTTTATAACTGCTTCTAGTGGGATAAAACAGGTTCATGGTGCAAAATTCACATTGAGAACTGAGTTTTGTACACCCTAGAATTCTGGGAGTTTGTATGTAGGGCTTTGATTTGTCGCATTACATGGAGACCTTTTACAAAAGCCAGGTTTAGATCTGAGAGCAGGTTTCAAACACTCCCCAAAGACTGGGTGGGATTTAAATGCTGGGCTTTGGTTCTGGCCTCTCTCTTCTCTATATATATGCAGTTGAAGAAGAGTGCTATTGTGACATACAAAGAAACACCTCGGAATCTTAATAATCAGAGTAGTTAAATCTTCCACTTCTGAAAATTGCCTTAATTAGATGATGCTTCTCCTATTAAAATCCATGGCAATTTTGCTATGGATGTCCATGGGACTAGTATCTGCTATTAGTGATGTATCAAATTTTGTTCAGTCACCTTTTGTTTATATTGACTTTAAATCAGTGTGCATGCAGCTGAGATCTGCAGATAAAAGATTTCTTGTTCACCTCACAAAAGAATTCTGTTGCACATTTATAATTTGCTTCCTTTTATAATGAACATAGAGAGAAAACATACAACATGGCAGTGCCTTGTACTGTGGATGGGACATGGTGCTAATATAGTGTCTGTGGGAGTGTGTCATTTCCTCAGTGGCGAGAAACTAAGTAAAATAAAATAGGAATATTTCCTATAGGGAGGGAGAGGGAGGCATTAAGTGTCAGCCAGCTGCCAATGGCAAATTTAAAACATGAGATACTTGTATCTGCCAAATTTAGGAGACTAGCTATCAGAAAAATATGCTGAGAAAGGTTCCTATGAAAAGGATGACCCTACTGTGGATCAGAATTATCATAATGACCAGGCAACTGTAAAGAAGGGTGCTTGTAGAGCAGTGGTGGGCAGCCTGCAGGCCGCATGTGGCCCATCAGGGTAATCCACTGGTGGGCTGCCAGACCATTTGTTTACATTTGCATGGCTGCCCGCTGTTCCCAGTGGCGCAGGCCTGGCTGCCGCTTCCTGCAACTCCCATTGGTCAGGAACAGTGAACCGCAGCCTCTGGGAGCTGTGGGCGGCTGTGCAATTGTAAACAAACAGTCTGGTGAGCCAGACTACATCGCTGTTGTAGAGGAAGAACTGAAATTCTCCGCTGTTGAAAGACACCCTCAGGTTTTCCAGGTTGGAACATGGTGTTGGAAATAAATGGCTTGTTTTATAATATGGTAAATTAACTGTGCCTGTGTGATTTCACCACAAAATAAGTCAGTTACAGAGCTAGGAACAGAACTGACAAGTCCTGATATCTCATCTCTTCCTGTGATCACCAGGCAACACTCTTTCCCAATTGCCTGCTTAATGTATGAAAGGGGCTGAAAAAACAAAACATCAGCACCAAAATAAAAGTGCCATTTTATAGCAACCAAAGCAAGAACATTTAGAAGATGTAAGTCAAAAAAAAAATAGAAAGGAAAAAGGAATAACGATGGCAAACAATTATCCTTCTTAAAACAACGGGGAAACGGGAATGAGGTTTCATTATGTGCCTCATCTTGTCTGTATGCCTATTACTTTCAAAAGTGGAAACAGTATCTAACATTTGTGAGATGAGACCTAGGCCTAGAGTCTCTGATAAAAGAGGAGGCAGTGCCGTGATTCCCCCCCCCCCCCTTAACTTTGAAACACTCTTAGTTCTCTACGGACTCTACTGGATCACAAGATTAATTTGAACATCTGGTTTGTTACAGAATTCTCTTTCTGCTTTCTTGGTTTGGGCTCTGTAAAAGGGAACGCTCAAAACCAGTTCTGCCTAGTGGTCAGGCAGGGGTGCAGCAGGTGGTCACCCTTTTTCAGTTATAGTCCTGGCCTTC
Organism: Chelonoidis abingdonii; assembly: GCF_003597395.2. NCBI lineage: Eukaryota > Metazoa > Chordata > Testudines > Testudinidae > Chelonoidis > Chelonoidis abingdonii. Next base: position 29,486,141 of record NC_133776.1, read on the forward strand.
AGCTCTCTGAAGGGCTTCAGGGTTTTCACCTTAGTATGGGGATTTGGGGGTCAGGGTCTTCCCCAGCAGGTTTCTCCACTGAGGTAAAGGCTTTGTTCTTGTGCCATCTTTTGGGAGTGGGTAGGGGAGCCCAGGCCCACAATCTCCAGTTCAGGGCCTGATGATGGGCAGGTATGTTCTGCATCTTGCAGTGCCATGCAGCTGCCCGTGGATCACTTCCTTTCCAAGTCTCCCTTTTCCGCTCAAAGTAAATTACAGAACCACAAACAAAGTCTCTGACCTTCACAGTCAGTCACCTATCTCTATCCTCTGTAGGTTTTATTAGGTCTGTTTTTCCAGTTCTCAGGCAAAAGAACTCCTGGGCAGTAGTTCCTGCCCCCTATCTGAGCAGCTCTGCCTGCAGCTTGTGCAGGCTTTGCAGGTACAGCTGGGCAGGGCAGCCTGGGCACAGAGTGACTCCTTAACCCCTTGTTCTCGAGTGTGGGGTTTATAAGACCCATCACCGGCTCCTGCGCTGTCAAGAATCCTTCACCCACAGGGGCAAATTCTGGTGTTAGTTACACTAGTGAAAACCAAGTAACGTCACTGAAGTAAAAGGACTTACTCCAGATTTATACCATGTAACTGGGTGCAGAAATGATCTTCCATTCTCTGACTTGTTGCTGAACTTCCAGAAACTGCCTGTTCCAGGAGAATCTAACATTCTCTGTGCTGATCTCTCAGCTTTGTTTCCATTGCAGTTCCTAGTGATTTGATGTTTTGCTTAATCTTGTGCAGGATGTCAGTTACTCAGTGTAACAAAAGGATCGTGTTCCCTGATCTCGTTATCTTATTTAACTGAAGTTCAGTTACTAGCAGTTCAGCCACTAGCTTTTAAAGAAAGGCGTGTAATGCTGGCCTCCCTCCTTACTGCATCTAAGGGTTTGTACTAATAGGATAATATAGCAGACTAATCACCTTTATCTGTTAATAGATTATCTTTTGGGAGCAGCTTCCTCATTTTTGCTCTCATATTCTCAACTCAGATTTGTCTCTGCAAATTGATGCTGGTTAAAAACACTCCAGGGGCCTTGATTACGCAGTTGCTGCACACAGGCAACTCCCATTGACATCAGTGGGATATTTGATGGGATTATTGACATAATAGGACTCCAGGATCTTGAAAAATCTGTGCTGGATAGCAGTGCTTCCTTTAACCACTGATCCAGTGATCCATTGAATTCCCTTTGAAATGGTTGCACTAAACGTCCAAAGTGAGTCCATCCAATGCAAGAACTTTAATATCACAGTATATAACACTGCCTTTCTTATACCCTCTTTGTGACTGCTACACAGACATTCCAAGGAATATGTGCATGCTGCCAGTGTTTTGATCCAGTAGCATCAAGCTGAGGGAAATCTGCCTTGAGGCTATTCGAGATTGCTACATGAGCCAAGATGAAGAAGTTGTTACTAAAGATAGCTCAATTTGATAACAGAACACAACATTGTATGAGGTAATGTGAGAGGCAGGAATATATAAACCCACTGTCCTCTTCTTTACTTCAGCAGTCACCTCTAAAAATAATTTACACCTGTCCATCTTCCTTTCTCATTATTTCCTTTTGTTCACTGTTCTCCACAATTAAGATCACGTACATCTACTTGTAACAAGTCAAGCAAGAAATCAGAAAGCCACTAGAAAAAGTGTAGGTTCAGGCCCCTGTGGCCAAAACATAGATTATGCCCCACTGACGTATACCTGCCCAACTAATCTTGGGTCCTGGATCATTAAGAGTTCCTTATGCTGACTTCGTTCACAAATAAATTCAAAATGAGCACTAGTAAAATCCAGAACTAGTTTACTGGACCTGGTTTTCAACCAAGAGGTGAATAGTCATCACATAAAAATTCACCACCCGATGCAGTATAGTTGAAAATCACTCCTTTGCACATTTTAAGGGCTCAAGTAGGGCTTAAGTAGTCCATGAGCTAGTGCAGAAGGGTGAATTTCCCCCAATACAATATATAACCAATATATGAATAGTAAGGTAGCCAATATATGTTCAGGTAACCTGCTGCCTGCCACACATGCCACCAAAGCCTGATCTCTGTTGATATAGGACTTCTGTTGCTTGTGCATGTCTGGATTTGTCTAGCTTCAACTTCCAGCCATTGCATCCTGATATACTTTCTCTACTAGACTGAAGAGCCCATTATTAAATATTTGTTCCTTATGTAGGTACAAATGCAAAAAGTATTTTCACCCCCTCCAACATGGGCCAAAATGTGAGAAAATTTAATTTACAGCCTGAATTGTTTCTGAAAAAAGTGAGTAAATGTACACAGAGTTTTATTGAGAAAGCAGCTAAGCGTAAATATTAAAAGAATGCTGAAGAGAAGCTTGGCTGTAGAGTGGATGGACAATTGGTCTGTATCCAACCATTTTTTTCAGTTATGGAAGGCTGGGGGAAGTTTTTGTTCTTTAAATGGAAGATACATTTTTTTCTGGTTGATCCAAGCACATATTCTTTTTGTGCAACACCTGGGGATATAGTAGAGAGTGAGCTGAGGGGAGCGGTACAATACACAGAATGTATTCTTTTAAGAGGACAGTTATACTTTTCCCAATACTGTTACTTGTGTGAAACTCCTGAGCTGACCCAGTTTTTCCTATTTTGGGTGGCATTATCTTGATTGTTCAAGCATTAGACAGAAGTCAGTTCTAGGGTCAGTATTTTCACTGGCGCTCAAGCACTGCTTGAAAATGCTGACCTTAGAACTGACTTGTGTCTAATATAGGGCTATTTCCCTTCCTATGGGGAAAAAAACCCATGAATGGGAAAATCCTTTGTGTATACCCCACGTGCTCCAGGGAGGACATGCATGGCTTCAACCACTTTCCTCCACCCTGATACTGGAAGCAGTGAAGGGCTACTTTTGTCCCCAATTTAAGTTAGAGTAGCATCAAGGCTGCTGTAACTTGTAATGACCATCTAGGCCTAAGATCACTGGAATTCCCAGAATGTCTCTAGAATGCCCTGTCATGCCTTGAAAACCAAGAACTGTGGCACCATTTTACACATTTAGGGACTGCCTTACACAAGAGCAGGTTCCATCTTGCTCGTTAAGTTAGCTGTTCGTCCTCTGTGTGCTGCCAGGACAGTGCAAAGGGAACAAAATAGGGCCAAGGATCTACCCCATCGAGTTACAGCTACATTCTCCTTTCAAAGGCTTTATCTTAGGGCCAGGGGGCATGGCCTGGAACCCATCCAGAAGATGTGGTGGCAACCATCTCCACCACTGTTGACCTTGGTTTCTGTTTCCTGTAGCCCCAATCCCATCTGGAAGCACAACTTAATGAAGAGTGCTGCTGTCAGTTGCTAACTTCCATGGGCCCATTCTCTACACTCCTCTTTCAGAGGCAGTGAAGCTGTGGAGTGGCATTAATGCTAATTAACACCCTTGTGGATATTTTCTATATATCTGGTTCTAAGAGAAGAATGTTGTGAGTGGCTGCTTTCCAGCATCACCCACCTACCCTAATGTGCCTCCTGAATACCTGCAGAGTCCCACTGTGGACTGTGCCCAAAGGAAGGTTCAGTGGGCTTGGAAGAAGGCTATATTGGCTCCTCCACTCCTCTCATCCACAGGCTTAGGGTGATTTCAGTCCAATTTTACTTAATTTTGCTCCTTTCCTTCATGCCTCATTTTGGAATGGAACATTAGCTCCACAGTATTAAACTAACTTCTGAATTAAACAGTGTGGAGCAATATGTTAATAATGATAAGTAGGCATGTGAAGTTTTGTTGTTCAACTACATGTCTCATCTCACATTGAAAAAGATAAGAAATATCAACTCTACTTCCTTTAATTTATCAGATCTGTCAGCGGAAAAATAAACGTCTAAGATAAGATAATAGTTCTAAATTTTACTTCTTCAGTTAGAGCATGATTTATGGTCCCTTTATTTGCCAGAACAATTTATATAAAGTTTTAGATGCCAGTTCTTCAGCCTTTCTCTGAAGTCTATATTTATGCTGAATTTTGCTGATATAACACACATTAAATGGCATATAATATAATGCCCTTTCATTTTTCCCTCCTTTTTTTCCTGTCTCATTTTTTAACCAAGGAGGAATTGCTAAGAGAAAACCTAATTTCTTTGTGACAGTTCATGTGAACACGTTTAGTTGTTTGAAGTAAACCAGAAAGCTACACCATTAGGACCCGACCCAAAGCCCATTCAAGTCAATGGGAGTCTTTCCATTGATTTTAATGGGCTTTGGATCAGGCCCTTTATGTTTAGATATCCCAGCTACAGACAGTGCTGATTGGTTGATACTGTGATCTCATTCTCAAAAGCCAAGGTTTTTGGCTAAAAGTATCCTCCTTTTGTAAAGTCAAATATTAGTACAAGTTGCGTGTCTCTTGGGATCCTGCTGTTTTTTTGTTGGGCACTCCAACTGAGGAAATATATTCCTTAATTAGGGCATGAGGACAGTTGATCAGATCACCGCCTTTTAATGGTGACAGGATGTGCTCTTTTGTAGTGGAAAATAATAGAGCTCCCCCTGGGATCATGGTAGCTGATTTAAAATATGGGATAAAATTACAATGGAAAGACTAAGTTATATCAAGTGAAATCAAATGGATAGCTATTGACATAGATATCTTTGCATTCCTGAATTACCGTTTTTTATACTGAAGAATGGAAGACTCAATCTCTAAGCCAAAAGAAAAAAAAAACTTTGGGCTTTTTATTATTCATAAAATTGCAAAACCTTGGCATGGATGATTGTAGCCGAGCTTCAAGATTTTATATATTCATCTAGTCTATAATGCTGTAGAACAGGCAAGTTAATATGAAAATTGTTCATTCAGGATTTTTTTTGTTAATGTTTTGTCTATTATTTTTTAAAGTTAAATTTTACTGTATTTTTTGCGTCTGAGTGTCAATAGAACCTTTTCCCATCTGAATGTAATGATGTTAGGAACATGCTGTACTTGGAGCAAGAGGTTTCATCACACTTGAGCTTGACTCAGCAAACTGGGAAGACCATGCAAACTTCTAGCATATGGGGGAAATTGTGAGCTTGACAAAGAAGCAGTTCAGGAGTTTATATTATTTATTTAGACTGAGCTCTAATGTGTGAAATTTGAAATATTTAGTAAAAATCAAAAACAAACAAAAAAGATGTAAGAAATGGCTGGAATATTTACAATTAAAACTCTCTGGCATGTAAAATAATATAATAAACAAAACACCGCTCCCCCCCATCTTAATGAGCTCCTTTCCATTTAAGCTGCCAGAAGTCCAAGGAAAAACTATTAAGTTGGCCATACTCTTCCTTTCTGCTTCAGAATTATGATAGATCCATGTGGGAGCCCTCATAAATCTGTCATAGTTCTGCACCGGTAAAGCCAACTTAATGCTATTGCTTTAGACTTCTGGCAGCTTAAAGGGAAGAGAGAGGATCAAGATGGTGGGGTTTTTTTGTTGTTGTTTGTTGTGTTGCTTTTCATGCCAACAACTTTTAATTGCTAATATTCCAGAGAACTGAAGTCATTTATTATTTATAATTTTTTAAATCTTTTTTTTTAAAGGATAAATAATTCACTTACTAAATTGCCTTTATCAGACTTCAAAAGCTGTAGGGCTTGGGTGTGGCCCTAAACTTCATTAAATAATGATGTTTCAGGGCATATCCCCAGCTAGTTTAAATCACTCTAATTCTATTGAAGCCATACAGCTATGCCAATTTACACAAGCTGTGAATCTAGCCAACAGAGCATGATGTTTGTATATAATGTATTGCAGCCAGATACACTGTAACCCATTGAATAAAGTGGAAGCAGTGCTGTATAATTTACATCTCTAAATATGACATTATTTGCAGACAAACACAGCCTTGTAGACAAATCCAACCTTTGTATGATAGAGATGTATCAGGGATTCTTGCCTAAACCCTCTTCAAGATCTCTTGCCTAAACCCTCTTCAAGATCTCTTGCTATAAAAGACCAATGTACTTTAAAAAGCTTACTGTCCAGATTTTCTCCAGATGTGTAAGAAAACCTCTGAAATTAACCTGACCTAAATAGCAAGTGATGAAATTTGCATATTCTCCCCAGTACACCAAAATTACAAAGAGACAATATTTGTGTTCTACTTACCAGCTCTGCATAGTTCTCTGGAGCGGAGTAAGTATAAGAATAAGGAAACAGCAGCATCTGGGAATAGGAGTGAATAGTCAAGTATGCCTTGATAGTGGAGAGATTTTTACGAATAAAGTCAGCCAGAGCCTTGGTCTCTTTTTCAGACTCGGGGGCGCTGCCGCAATAAGTGTCATCGCATGGTTTTTTCGAGGCACCAACACCTGCAGGGAAGGGTGAATGTTTGTATTTAATGAAACAGAATTATGTTAATGGCCATAAAGGTGGTGATTTACTGTCACCGAAGTTATAGTTAAGACTCTTTAGGCAACCATAAGTTAGTCCCCTGGAGCATATACTATACATGGAAACAAAATATTTATTATGTGATCACACACTTTTAGGCAATGTGTCATAGCATTCTGCAAATACTTTTTTTTTCTTTCACAGCTACTATATTTAGAGGAATAAAACCATTTCATACATTACTGAAGTAAGCCATCCTATTATGTAAGTGAATTAATGAATGAGAAGTGAACAATTCTGTTGACCTGCAGTGCTTTATTAGGGACCTTTCCTTGAATGTCTGCTGCATAACACTGGGCACTCCCAGGAATTAGTGTGGAAGTCTAGTGACTGTCACTTTTCTTGCTTCAGTACAATGCTTTCCCCCAGTATGAATTCAGTGCCCACAGAAACTTCCAGACTGACTAGTGTCAGAAGTCTTCTGTTCATCCTAAGGAACAGGTGTAGCATGCACAACAATGGTGTAAGCTTCCCTAAAGTACACTGATGATGATCCTTCCTCCAGGCCTGGAAGGACCAACTTTAGGAGTGAGGGAAGCATCTTTGTGGAAGCATCCTTTTGATATGTTACATGCTGCACCTTTCAATTTTAACTTTCATCAAACATTAGGAAATACTTACTGCACCACCCAGCATTAAAATTCCTGTTGGGGTCAGTACCAATGCAGCTGCTGCCAGAGTTTGTGGAACGTGTCTTCCTCCACATGCGGTACTGAAATGGAAAGTGCATGTGAATACTAATGGATAGTTACGGTATTTGACCCATTCAGTGAGATTCTTGTTCAGAAAGAAGAGTGTACATACACTGGTCCAGGTGTAGACGTAGCCATCAATGTTAAGGACAGGCAGGATGTAGAAATCCAAGTTGTTGAGAAGACGTGTCATAAGGGTATCACTTCCATAGGTACTAACAGCCTAGATATAGATTAAAGAGAGAGCGGTTGTTTTCATGGAATCAGGAATTGCTGGTGGTTCTGAAACGTATTTTTAAAAGCACAAGTATTTGTTGTCTTTTGCAATGGATGCATAAGCTTTTGTGCAAACCAGTCCTCCAATGTAAATCCAAAAGTGCAAGTATGTTCTTCTGAGGTAGCCTGCTTCATTAAGGGCCTGATCCAAAAGCCACTGAAGTCAATGGGAGTCTTTCCACTGACTTCAGTGGGTTTTGGCTCTCGCCCAAGCACCCTAGAATTAACGATAATAGTTTAGCACTGGAAAGTGATTCTGTACACTCCATATTCTGACATGAGACAGGCTGAAGCTTTGAGATATTTTTAAGTACTGGAAAGAACAAGGAATAAATCCCAAGTTATATCAGCTAGAACCACACTACTCTTTTAAAGCAGCATTGTTCATCTAACTTAACACTGCATAGATGAACAAGAACTGATCATGAGCAATACACTAAATCAGCATGCCAGTGGGCAGACTCAGCTTTCCAAAGAATGACTTCCTATTTAGAGGTATTCAGTGGTCCTGGCCACATATTCTGTAAGGGCTCTTGCATCCCTGCAGCTCACCGTCTTAAAACTTTTTATTTGCATGCAAGAAAATATGCAAGAAAATATCCCATAGAATTGTACAGAGAAGATCCTTCTGAGACATTCAGTACAATAGATACACTTCTGACTCTGGCAAGCTCTCATCACAAGCAGTCTCAAAAGCATAGATAATGGAACATTACATGATCTTCCCCACTCCTTTCCTTAGCACACAGAGGCATCATCAAAACTCCTTCACTAAAGCTATAGGGCATGATTCTCCACTGCCTTGTGCTTTGTGTGATCATTTACAGACTAACACCTGTATAAAGTGAGCATAAATGGGGCATAGAAAAGCTGCCATTCTGATCTGGTAGTGTATTGCACTTATGTTTTCCTTACCTTGCACACGTGTGAATGACTACAGAAGGTGCAAAGCAGTTGATAATCAGGCCTGTAGTTTGTTGACTAATAAACAGTGTTCAAAAGCAGGTTATGGTTACTGGGAGAACTGGTGCTTCTTCTTGTCTTTTGCATATTCTCTGACTGAGCTCATGCCTTTCCTTTCTGCTTTTGGACATTTGTGTCCAGTAGCACTTTTAAATAAACAAAGGAGGATCATAATGTTAAAATACTTCCTCCCTCCCCAAGACCACTGAAGAAAGTCATCACCTTCAGTCAAGTACATTCATATATTGACTATTTCAGATAACACCCCCCCCAATGATTGTAGTAAAAATAATTGCTAAAAGAAAAATGATAACAGGTACTATCTTCAGTTTTACTGGCAGATAAAGAGATCACTTTCCCATATACTTGTCACTTTCAATTTCCATTGCTCCTTATGCAAAACTACATGGATGTCTTTCAGAGGACAGGAAGATTAGCCACGTCACCAGTATGTCTATGCTAGCATGAGCTAATCAAATGTTTTGGTTTTCCTTTGTTTGGATTTTAACTGTCTCCTGTTGCTTCTGTTTTAAAAGCTTTAAATGTAGGAATTTTTATAAAATTTGAGAATTAAGCAGCATGGGGTTGCTTTTTAAAGATTATTCTACTGAAGAGGAATGTATCTTTTCCCTTTAGAGGAGGCTGTGTGTACAGTGTTTACCAGCACTCCCTACCTATGTAGTGTTAGGAGATGAGAGAGAAAGAGAGAATAGAAACTTATATTTCTTTTAAGAATTCATAAAGCCAGCATGGAGTGAACCTCACCTCACGTGTGCATCCCAGGTACTAGAAGGTGATGCTTTCTAGTTACAGAAAAATGTTATTTCTTATTATATGTAACAAATTATATTTATTGGTAAGAAGTGGTAACTCTGTTTAAGGCAAATAATACCAACATTATTAGTTTCCTCCCCCTGAATACAACATTTAGGGAGCTGTCTTCCCAGCCTTTGATTACATTTCCATAATTTTCTTGTTCTGTTTAGGTGAAGAAAAGCTTCCACCCTTTCTCTTTCTTTTCTTGGAGAAAAAGAATCATTCCAAGGAACCCAGGAATATGAAGCATTAGGAAGACAGGCATCCATCCTACTTCTATAACGTACACTCAGATGCTTTCTACAGTTTACCTTGACTTCTCCCATTCTTTAAAACCACACACAGGGCTGAATTCTGAACCATTGAATTCAGTGTCAAAACTTCTACACCACAAACTGAGCCAGGAGCATGACTGGATCTGTGGTGTTACTATAGTGTTATAATAAAATAGACACGAAGCAGATTCATTGGTTTGTCCGTCTATCACCGCTCTCTTTATATATAGCTGCACAGGGGATTCTAGTCATACCTACCACAGTGAAAATGGGTAGCTCATTTCTTTTAAATAATTTTAATGGAAATTAAAGGGCAATACTTAAAACCTCAAAGCAAACTTGAGTAGTTGCCTTGGGATTCCCCTGGCAGACAGCCAGAATAGCCTGCACTATGCTTCTGCCACCCAGCCTTGTCCCTGGTGTAGTGAATGTGGCCAGTGACAAGAAGCAGCCCAGATTGCAGCAATTCCTGGATGTTGGAATGGCCCCCTCAGGGGTCATCACATCCCTGATACGTTCTGATGCTCTTTGTTTCCACAAGCTGCTCAGGTGTCAAATGGCCAGTCCATACACTTCACATCAAGGAGAGAATGGAGCCCAAGTTGTATTATTCCAACCCAAATCCAAAATCAGAGAATAAAATTAGAAAGCACTGGATTAGAAACTGCCAAGGACTGAACTACAAGAGATCGTATTATTGTATTTGTTTCACGTTTATTACAGTCTGTGTCCATTTCCTCTAAAGTTGATTTATTTTGTGAAAACTCTTTTTTGTTACTGAGTTTACCAACCTCTTTCACAAACCACTGGCAGAATGCAGGGGAGATCCACTCTCTTGCATGGAAACCACAATCCATAAAGATGGCTTTTTTGTTTGAACCACTTTTCCCCACCTATTGTAAATAAAATGTCATGAAAAAACAACCTATTTGGTGTGCAAATTATTAATATTCTGTCTCCAGACTAGCGACTCTAAAGGAGAAACTTGACAGCAGTATGAGCTATATTCCTTGATTAAATTGAAAGCCTAATACTAACAGAGTATATTCTTGCCCCCCTGGACAATTAAGTTGTTCACGTTAAAATAGTACAATCCTATTTGCTTTATTTTTTATTAATGCAGACACGATCATATTTTCACAGAATATTTCATTACTACATAGTGTTGGTAGATTTCATCTGTCTTTGTATCACCTTTCTTTAATATTTTCTAATAAACTTTTAGCTGAAAAGACCAAGCTGGCTATATACATTCTAGTGAATGCTGGTATTGTTTTGAGTAAGTAATTTTGTCTGTTTCTCCATTTCTCCCCTCCCTCTCCCCCCCCCCCCATTTATTTCTTGGTATCTTATTTATTCATAAGAGTTACGTAACAGAAAATGATATCTGAAGAAGACAGAGAAATTGGGTATGTTTCCTGTTGCCAGATAGACTGACATTTATAGATCCCTTTATAGTAAGTGGGTTTACAAACAACAGGTGGTGTGAACAATTACATAAAGGTAAATTATCATTTACATTGCTCACAGAAATTGTGGTTAAATTGATAGGTCTGAACTTCCAAAATATTTATTATGGGTTTCACTCTATAAACGCTTTACCTTAAATCAAAAGGATAAAAATTCACAATAAAAGTAGCTCTCAAAATCTGTTTTGATTTCCTAGAGGATTTATAATATATGCCAGAGTTAGTGATGCCTTAATAAATATTGTAATTTTATTATTGTTACGAGAACAGACCAGACTGTTAAAAAGAAATTAAAAACAATCACCTTCAGGAGGTATATGGGCCGTCCCTGAAATGTAGTCCCGATCTGAGTGCGGGAGACAAGGTTTGCGTTCTGAGCAGCAATGTCAGCAGTCCAAGCAGCTATCTGTTTAATACAACCATTAAGTTAAATGGCATCTCTAACCCCAGTTCCAAAGCAGTTAATGAATGAAGAGTGTAGCATATTTATAGATTTTACCGTTTCCCAGTTGTTGTATTTTTCATAATTGTGTCCAGTAGCACGAACATTGCTGTCAAACTGAGCATCAAGTACCATCTTCAGGTTGTCGATCAGAATTCTGCAATAAACCCACAGCGATATCAAATATAGAAAGACGACTTGTCAGTGGGGTGAAATTGTCCAGAAAGTTTGACTTTCCCTGCTGGAGAAAGCATTGGGCAGATGTCATTGATCTACCATTTGGAACTACAATGATTCTGAAATGAAGTCTTTGGGTTGGAACTACATTCTTGACCACAATGTATGGTGAATTCACATCTAGCCTAATTTTGCCTTATGTTCTGCTCCAAGGATGAGCTCTTCTAGGCCAGCACCTGTCCACCAGGTCAGCTCTTTGCTCCCAACCATCCACAGTGCAAGCTCTTTTGGGTCAGCTGCAGGGAAGTTCACAAGCTTTTTCCCCATGCTCTAAGGATAAGCTCACGGAGCAAGTGCTCTTCCTCTGTGAGCAGCCCACTCCCCTTCACGGCAGTGTAAGCTTATGCGGCCATCATCTTCTTGCTTGTGGACATGGGCTTCTAGAGAATGGGGCCTTTCTTGAGTTGATAGCACAGAATGACATTTGCCCCATGATGTCACAACATGATAATGTAACATCCCAATGCATTGAAAAGGCACAACCGAGCAAACATCTGTAAAATGGTAACCCTCACTCTGTCAAACGAAACTCTCCGTGTTCAGGTGTGGTTTGGCAGCCTCATAGTGCCAATGGACTGAACAATAATCCCAGCTCTACTATATTTGTTGTATGCTGGCTGCAGCGAGGTGAATGCAGTCATCCAACAAACAAACATCTCACAGGCACTGAAGTCCTGTCTGCCTCTGACTGGATCTCTGCCACTCACCTTTCCCATGGACTGAGACTAATGGATAAGGCTTATCATCAGGCAGTACCTTGGGACAGTTTGCTTTTATTCCAGCTACTCTAACTTTTTGTTTTCCCAGTGCTTGTCTTACCCTGAATTGCAAGAGGGTCAAAATTTGCAAAAACAATATCTTCCTGATCAAAGTGATCTGGATAGAAGAGCAAGAGGTCAATTTGCTGTGCGATGCCAGCCTTCATAACAAACACTTGAACTGGTTGCATTGACATAATTTCAGGGCACTGCAGCTGCAGATCAAAGAATTGTATTTACTTTGGCTGTCACAAGGACATTCTGCTGAAGTTTGTCAGGGACACCCTGCGACCCTCATGGCCCTGCAGTCAGAAGACAGGTGCATGAACTTGTGCAAATTCATGTATATTGTAGGAAATTCTAGCACATACCAGTATAACTCCTTTGCCAAAGAGAAAATCCTACTTTCAATGGATTCTTATGCTATAAGGGGGCAGTAAGAGCACTGAAAATAATCTTTTTAAGAACTATAATTATATTTTTATTGCCAAAATATATGGGTCTTTCCTTCATAGGGCTACTGCGAATATGTCAGAAATACAATTATAGCAGCAAGTGAAGCATTAATAGCTCTGCTGTGGTTTCCTTAAGACTTGAAAAAGAAACCGTTTGATCTTTTAATATCTTTTAATGAAATAATGTTACTACCGCTGATAACTATTGAGTTCTCTGCTTTAATATTAGTGGCAATTTTTTTGTAAATGTTCCATTAGCATTAGTTATTTTGCATACATTTGTCCTATGATATGTTAAGGAGCTCCAGTAAATGTCTCCAGGGATGGAGTCTTAACAGATTGAAAACACAGATTTAACAGATTAAACTGACTAATTTAATGAGAGCTGCATGATCTAGTAGGAAGGAGTTTGATCTAGTGAGATGAGCATGGGGCTGTGAGCCAAAAGCTTGTCTACCCTAATCTAGCTCTGCCACTTGACTTGGTGTTTGTTTCCGTATATTGGTAAAATGAGATAATACTCACCCACTATACAATTAATGGTCCACATATATCCATATGCTCCAGCTGTTTTGTACTACTATGGTGACACAAGTCAGCCATAAATCTTATTAGGGAGAAAAAGTGGGTTAGGTAATATATTTTGTTGGTGAGGGAAACAAGCTTTCGAGCTCTTCTTCAGAAAACTTGTCTCTTACCAACAGAAATTGGTCAAATAAAAGATATTACCTCACCCACCTCGGGGGTCTCATATCCTGGCACCGACATGGCTACAACTATACTCCATAAATCTTATTGGCAGCTGCCCCAGAGTAGCACAAAGGAGCCAGAACATAGTGCTGATCCTGGCTCAGTGTTTGTATAGTCATTTGAAAATATAAATTAAAGGTGGGATTTTCAAAGGCGCCTAAGTGACTTAGCAGCACAAGTCCTTCTTGTGTGGGCATGAGGACTATCAGAATTCTTCCATCCTGCTTGAGTGCTGCTGTGATATCTCTTAGGAGCTTCTGGGACTGAATAGTACTGCATCAGATATATTGGAAGATTTTGTAAGAAGCTATATGTATGGTCCCTTTACAACTTCATGACGATAACTGGATCCAGGACCTATTTGGAGAGACTGATTATTTACTCTTCTCCTTAGAGCATTATTTAAAGTGTGGAACTTCCTTGAGATCAATAGAGGACTTGAAAATATATATAATACTGCAGCTGTTCCACCTAAGGCCTGATCTGACTTGTATTCAAGTCAGTGGAAAGATTCCAAGTGACCTCAGGAGGAGGAAGCATTAACTGCAGGCACTGCATCCAAGAGATCTTTTCCTGGATTAAATAAGAATAGGATGACTAATTTGCTGAATTTCTAACCATCAGAGACATTGTTTAATGCAGAGACAAGGTGGGTGAGGTAATATCTTTTATTGGGCAACGTCTTTTGGTGAAAGAGACAAGCTTTCAAGCCACAGAGCTCTGCAGCCATTCAATAATAAATAGATGAGTTGATTCAATATTCTTTGTTGTAAGTAAATCATGTTGCTCAAGGTGTTGTATTGGACAGATTGTTTCAGAAAGCGCCATGAGATTATTTTGTAAACAGATGGATCTGTGAAATCTAGGTTTTCTAGTTTTATGATGATACTTAAAAATAAATGAAAACATTGTTTGTGTGAGGAAACCTCTTTCAGTCTCACTGAACTGCTGTGTGGCCTTTGGCAATTCACTTCAATTTGCTGGGCCTCTGTCTTTTCCTGCCTTCTGTCTATTTTGACTTTTTATACTGTAAATTCTTCAAATCTCTTACTATATGTTTTACAGAGTCTACCTATTATGGGCAGCGGGTGAGCCCCTGGCTTGGGGAAGCCAGCCTGTCCCTTCTTCCTGGGGCTCCGCCCCTGCCACCGGAGCCCAGCATCCCCACCCATGCTGCAGCTGCCAGCCCATCCCCCGGCCCCAGTCCCAGGCCACCTGAGTGCCTCCAGCTGCAGAGCACTGGGAGGGCGGGTGGTGCAGGACCCCCCATCTGAAGTGCCAGGCGGGCAGCATGCCCCTCATTCCCAGAGCACCAGGTGAGTGGGCGTCAAAGCCCCCAGCGTCCCCAGTCCCAGAGTGCCGGGCAGGCGGGTGGCGTGGCCCTCAGCCCCAGAGCGCCAGGCGGAGTCCCTGGCCAGAGGCCAGCGTCCATAAGTCCCAGCACAGAACCCCAGCCACAGGGGAAGAGCTGCCCATAGCAGAGTGCTGGGAAGCAGGAGGGAGTCTGGGGGCAGAGCATGAGCAGGGCCATGCAGAGCTGTGTTTGGGGAGGCTCAGCCTCCCCCAGCCTTTGATATCCACCACCCATGACCCTAATCCTAACTGCAGCCTCTAGGGGCTACAGTAATAATAATAATTAATAATAAATATATTAACTAACAATTATGCCTTTTTCTTGTAGGAGGGCTGTTATGGGAAGGCCTTTCTGTTATGGGAGGGCTGGCTGGGTAAATTTTCTCAGTATTTACCCTTCTTATATTCAAAATATCAAATAAGAAAAAAACACACTCATATTCCACTCCACTCTGTTCTAGGAGACTCTCAACATCAGCGGACTTGTCTGCTTCAACTCGGAAATCAACTCTCATTTCTGGTTTTACTTGTGTGATGGTCTCTGGATTCCAGAAATCAGTCTGAAAAGCAGAACAGATGAAAATATATACATATGTGATTGTGATTGTTAGGTTGGTATCTCTGGCTTGATAGTGATAATATGGTAACTTCATTAACTCAAGACAGCACAAGGGCTATATTCCATTGATCTACCTAAGTTTTCCAAAATTAAACATAAAATCACATGGAAAATTAACTACAATGATTGTATTCGGGCATGTGGTTCACACATTGTGAGATATAGTTTTGCTCAGATGGCAGTGACAGCTTTCCAAAATTTCAGTTCAGCAAAGTACTTAAGTGTATGTTTAAGAGCTGGAGGCCTAAGTCAGGAGATGAGCATGCAGGTTCAAAGACAACTTCTGGACAAATGTGTATGTCCATCTTTGTAAGTAAATTAGAAATATCATCTTCATATATTTTTAAGAACAAAAGAGATGATTATGATCATCAAGTGAGATCTCCTGCATAACATAGGCCACAGACTTTTTTCCAGTAAGTTCTCCAGCAAGACCATAAGTCCTGTTTGAGCTACAGCACACCTTTGAGAAAGATATCCAGTCCTGATTTCAAGATGTCAAGTGTAGAAAATCCACCATGTCTCTAAGTAAGTTGTTCCAATGAATAATTATAATCAATAATGAACTAATAATTATTAAAATGGAAAATGACTGCTCAGGAAGGAGTACTGTGGAAAGGGACCTGGTGATCATAGTGGATCACAGGCTAAATATGCGTCAACAGTGTAACACTATTGCAAAAAAAGCAAACTTCATTCTGGGATGTATTAGCAGGAGTATTGTAAGCAAGACACAAGAACTAATTCTTCTGCTCTACTCTGTGCTGATTAGGTTTCAGCTGGAGTAACATGTCCAGTTCTGAGTGCCACATTTCAGGAAAGATGTGGACAAACTGGAGAAAGTCCAGAGAAGAGCAACAAAAACGATTAAAGGTCTAGAAAACATGACCTGTGAGGGAAGATTTAAAAAATTGTGTTTGTTTAATCTGGCAAAGCGAAGACTGAGTGGGGGACTTGATAACAATTTTCAAGTACATAAAAGGTTGTTACAAGGAGGAGAAGGGAGACAATTTGTTCTCAACCTCTAAGGATAGGATAAGGAGCAATGGGCTTAAATTGCAGCGAGGCTGGTTTAGGCTGGACATTAGGAAAACTTACTGTCGAGGTAGTTAAGCACTGGAATAAATTGCCTAGGGAGCTTGTTGAATCTCTGTCATTGGAGATTTTTAAGAGCAGGTTAAACAAACACCTGTCAGGGGTAGTCTAGATAATACTTAGTCTTGCCTTGAGTACAGAGGACTGGACTAGAAGACATCTCGAGGTCCCTTCGAGTCCTACAGTTCTATGATTCTATCTTAACTGTTAAAACTTTCTGCTTTTTTAACACTCTGAATGTATCTATTTTCAACTTCTGAGCATTATACTTATTAAGCCTTCCCCTGCAAGTTTAAAGAGCGCTCTACTAACTGAAATCTCTTTCCCATGATCAAGTTACTCCTTAACCTTATCTTAGATAAACTAAATAGATTGGGCTTATGTCTCTCACTATAAAGGCAAGTTTTATAGACTTCGGATCATTCTTTTAGCTCTTTTCCAACCCCTTTACAATTTTTCATTATTCTTTTTGAAGAGTGAACACTGGAACTTCCACAGTGTTACAATAATGGTCTCACTAATGCCAACTGTGATCTTCTTGCAGCCAAAACTGTTGATTTCAGTGAGAATTTTGTCTATATGAGGACTGTAGGATTGGGCACTTAGGCCCTGATCCTGCAATAAACTCAATGTGGATAGAACCCTATTAACGTCAATGGAGCTCAGTGGTCTGACTTTGGATAGCTGCTTATAGGCTTAGGTCCATAGGCCAGTGGTCCCCAACCTGTGGGCTGTGCCCCCCTAGAGGGCCATGGAGGAAGGTTCGGGGGGCATGTGATGGGGCTGGAGCCAGCCCCCCACAGGGGGCAGGGAGGGAGTGCCATTCTTCCAGCCCCACTCTGCCCCCAGCCCAGCTCTGCTACCAGCCTTGCTCCTACCCCAACCCTGTTCAGGCCCTAGTCCTGCTCCACCTCCAGGCGCAGCTCTACTCTCACTCTCTCTCTGTCCCCAGACCAGCTCTGTCCCCAGCCACAGCTCCACTCCACCCCCTGCTCCACTCCCAACTGGCCTCTGCCCTCATTCCTCTCTGCCCCCAGCCACAGCTCCTCTCTGCCCCCTGTTCAATGAGCAGCCCGGCTCTGTCTGTGCCTAGCTTCAGCTCCTCCTCCATCCCCAGTTCTGCCCCCAACTCAGCCTTTAGCCTAAGTTTCTCTGCTGAGGAAGACTTGGCTGTGCAAAAATGGAGGGGTGGGGCAGGGACAGATTTTGCTACTGGGGGAGAAGGGGAGTGAAAAAGTTTCAGAGTGGCAGCCGTGTTAGTATCAGCAAAAACAACGAGGAGTCCTTATGGCACCTTAGAGACTAAAAAATTTGTTTGGGCATAAACTTTCATGGGCTAGAACCTACTTCATCAGATGCATGGAGTGGAAAATACAGGAGCAGGTATAAATACATAAAAGGATGGTAGTTGCCTTACCAAGTGTAAGGTCAGTCTAACAAGACAAATCAATTAACAGCAGGATACCAAGGGAGGAAAAATAACTTTTGAAGTGGTAATGAGAGTGGCTCATTTCAGACAGCTGACAAGAAGGTGTGAGTCACAGTAGGGGGAAATTAGTATTGGGTTTTGTAATGACCCAATCACTCCCCGTCTTTATTGAGGCCTATTCTGATGGTATCCAGTTTGCAAATTAATTCCAGTTCTGCAGTTTCACACTGAAGTCTGTTTTTGAAGTTTTTTGTTGTTGAAGAATTGCCACTTTTAGGTCTGTTATTGAGTGACCAGAGAGATTGAAGTGTTATCCTACTGCTTTTTGAATGTTATGATTCCTGATGTCAGCTTTGTGTCCATTTATTCTTTTGTGTAGAGACTGTCCAGTTTGGCCAATGTACACGAAAGCTTATGCCCAAATAAATTTGTTAGCCTCTAAGGTGCCACAAGGACTCCTCATTGTTTTCGCTGAAAAAGTTTGAGCACCACTGCTGTTGGGGCTATATTTGTATTTCTACTTTAAGGTGTATATATTCTGCCTGGGACTAACTAGGCCTACTTGCATGAGTAAAGGCTACTGATGTGAGTAAAGATATTTCTAAAGCATCTTTTTCCTTGGAATCTAAGCAACGAACAAAATATTATTACCTTGGGGATTACAATAATGTAAACAGGGAATGCTGTCATCGAAATATACAATGATAAATGTGTGTTCACTATTTAAGATTTATAACTTTCTCTTCCTAGCAGTAATAAAAAAATCACATCTTTTGTTGTTTCTGTTGCTGCTCTATTTATTAATTTATTAATATCTTATTTGCACTTGTGTCGTACCATTCCTTAAGCAAATATTGCTTACTATGCAATTTCCTCACAGTCTGTAATTTTCAGCATAGTTCAAAGTTTTTTTTTCTCTTTTTGAAGGATTTCAGTGGGGGAGTTTTGGCAAGCATAAATGTTTTAAAGCACAGGCAACTCTGATTCCAAAAATAACAAATATTTTCAAGTATATTTCATTTGGAATAGTAATTTTTGACGCAAAGATTACGATAGTTTTCTTGGTCCTTTTGTAGTCAATATTGTTATTTCCTGATAACCAAGTCTGCTGTTATATGGGCACCAGCATGTTTTCCCCATTATTAGTGTATACAGAATAAATATTAAATTTATTATTATTTGCATGAATTGTAACTACCTTTTACAACAGAGAAGACCAGCTTTTGCATTCCTTACACACCTATTCAAATCAATCCAAATTCTGAGTTCAAAGTATCTGCAGAATTGAGCCCACAGAGTATCTCTAGTCCACAGGTGTACTGAACACATACTGTACATAAATCGGTAAGATGGGGATCACCGTGCGTATAAATAATTTGGGGCCTAATTCACTAAAATTGGTACAAGGTGCAAATTATACCTGTTTCTTTTCCCCAGATGGGGGAGTTCAGCCCCAAGAGGACTGGTAGTGGTACTTCCGCAAACTTCCCTTGGGTTTACTGTTTGGAGAAGTCAGTTTTCAATCTCACTGGTGGCTTCATTAAACTCCAATTAGTAAAGGGTGCTGTGCAAGGAGCCAATTCACCATCTTTCCTGGCTATGCCCCCTCTCGGGCCATCATCTCCCTAAGTATAAGGGAGGTTGCGGCTGGTGTGTCCATCCATGAATGCTGTATTTGTGTGTGAGCTAACTGTTATCCCAAAATTGGTTACTAATCCTGACTGACAACTATTTTGGCCATAATTTTGCATAGATTTTTGATTTTCATTTTGAAGGAAAAGGAAAAACCAGCCCTCTAATTTAATTCCTTTATAAGGCACCCTTGAAAGAAAGTATGGCATGGTAATTTATATAATGAGGATGAGGAGGCAGTGGCACACCAAAAGCCTTGTCTTTTCATATATCACCCTATTGCTGGTGATAGTGCCCCACTTCTGCATATCATTAAAAATATCATGTTTTTATCTCACTGATGATGGCATTTTTTCTTTCCACAGCTATTTTACTACATCAAAGCTGAAGGGAAGTATTGAAAACACATTTGCTGTCTTTATTATTTTTTCTCACATCATCGCCATGTCATCATATATCTACATCAAGGTCAGTAAAAAAACTAGGCAGCTTGACTGGGCATGGTAGGAAGCTTTAAAGAAAATATATTACATGAGAGGCTAAAGGAAAATTGAAGTTGGATGCGAGCCTAGTTTTTTAGGTTATTTCTAAGTGACCAAATTCTGTTGTATCTATTAAGTTAAAACCACTGGAAACTGGAATGTTCATGTGGTGTTTGGAATAACATGTATTCAAAAGTATCGTACCATACATTTTTTCTCTTGTTTTTTAGAGTCTGTTGCATTATGTGCTTTAACATGCAGCTTGGATTATTCAGCTAGATTTTCTAGAAATGTGTTTATTTAGCTCCTGTTTTGTGACCTAGTCCTGCTCCCTCAATAGGAAAATTCACATTGACTTA
The DNA here is from genome assembly GCF_003597395.2 of Chelonoidis abingdonii. Lineage (NCBI taxonomy): Eukaryota > Metazoa > Chordata > Testudines > Testudinidae > Chelonoidis > Chelonoidis abingdonii. The sequence continues at coordinate 29,506,683 of NC_133776.1, forward strand.
AATGGACTCAGGATCAGGCTTCTAATTCAGCGGTCTGACATACAGTATTTCTTAGATCAGTATTGGTAAAACAAAAGAGCTTTAAATTACAGTCTATTCCCCCACCCAATTCCATTTGATTTACCTGTATGTTGCTGGCCAAGGTGTTGAGGAATTCTACATGCTCTTCATTGTGTGGTGTTACACGAAACACCTTCTCTCTTGGCCGTGGAGGAGGTGGGAGAAAAAGGCATGATTAAAACAGGCAGATCAGCGAAAAGTTTTGTTTAGCAAAAAAGTACCACTTTAACCTTAATTTGAATTCTTACCCGTCAAAGTTGTGACTGTGAAGTGGAGCTGAAGCAGCTGCAGCACCTACAAGAAACAATACAGCCCACATTTTCTTAGAAATAAAGGGCGTGTGATTATTCTCATCTGCTTTTATAATCCGTTTTATCCTGTTTGTTACTAATCACACAGCAAAGCAGCCCTTCATTAACTGATTGATTATTCTTCTGTCCTTGTTTTATCTGTACACTGTTTATGGTCTGTGTATTTTGTTGCACACCTGTGGAAACAGAGTTGAGTCTCACAGCTGGCCCAGGGCACTCACCACTAAAACTGGATGACCTATTCATAGTGGAGAATGTATATGATAATCTTGCTCTTTTTTTTTTTTACTTGTGAATTACTGGTGAAGAATTTTAATGAATTTTTATTCAAAGTAATTCAATGGATGTTCCTGAGAACAAATTGGATGCACAAGCTGTGTGCTAATAGGGCCTACAGTATATCTCTGGTCCACAGGGGCAGTGTTCACATCCTGTACGTCATTCAGCAAGGTGGGGATCATTGCTTGTGATTCTCTAGATGATGATTGCATCTCTAATCTAAATGTCTAGGAAGAATTTGCCTCTAACCCTTCATATAGTCTGAATTCTCACATAATACTCTACTCTACTCTGCATATGGACAAAGAAAATGTAATGACATGTAGTCATTAAAATAAAGAGCCAAATCTTCAGCTGTTCCCTTCATTTCACACCTGCAAAAATGCACACAGGTGGTTGCAAAGGAAAAATAGTACTTGCCCCTATTTTTCTCATAACAACACATAACTCTGATAGTTAGCTGTCATACTACTCAATTCACCAAGCAATAGATTCATTTTAATGGTGTTCACTGATACTAACTTAAACTTTGTATTTTAGTCTTTCAATTTCTTTTGATGGGCTATCCCCAGATGTACAAAAAAAGGAGTGTAAGGGCTAAATTCTGTCCTCAGTTATGTCTGAGTAGTCCTATAGATTCTAGGGCTTCAGCCATACATGTTACTAAAGACAGAATTGGACTTTATGGCTGCACTTTTGCATTTTGATTTTAACTAATGGATCAACATATTTATATTCCCAGTTTAGAAACTATAGAGTCAATTTGGAAATGCAGATGATTGAAATAACTAATATGTTTCTCAGATATTCATCAGCATAGCAGAATTCTACTTAGAAATAGCTCCATGAGGCTTTCAACAGAGGTGAGCAAATATTCAGGGTTGTTGTGCTGCGTATGAGGATGAACATTGTCTATCAAATTTGGAGGCCTGTAACAATCAAAATTAATATTGAATTCAAATGTAATTAATACAGTGAGACTTTTGCTCAGATGACTACAGATTTTGACCCTACATTATGTAATATATCCTGATAAATAAATCCTTTTATGTATAATGACGAAACACTAGTTCAGTGCACTAATCAGACAAAACTTTCTCCTTTATAGACATATTGCTGCCACAAGTTTTATGATGCACCTTTTTTATGCAATATATAAGTTCCATTTAGTCTGTTCTACTCTCAATGCTACTGTGGGTGCACATGATGTAATTTAGGCTCTTTGAACCAGAGATGTCTGTTTGAATTTGGCCCAAATTTTTGATACCTCTGGTGACAGGGTCGAGCCAGATGGCTACAGGAGAGTGATAGAAGGCAGATATACAAGCTGCAGATTAAGCAGGTCCCTTTTCCTTGGGTAAGATAATGGGATGGTTCCAGAACAATCAGGAACTTACTGGAACCAATTAAGGCAGGCAGGCTAATTAGGACACCTGAAGCCAATTAAGAAACTGCTAGAATCCATTAAGATAGGCAGGCTAAGCAGGGCACCTGGTTTAAAAGGACCTCACTGCAGTCAGTGAGGGGAGTGTGAGGAGCTGGGAGCAAGAGGCACACAAGCAGCTGAGGGTGAGTAGGTGTGCTGTTGGAGGACTGATAAGTACAAGTGTTATCAGACATCAGGAGGAAGGCCCGGTGGTGAGGACAAAGAAGGTGATGGGAAGAGGCCATGGAGAAGTTCCCAGGGAGTTGTAGCTGTCACGCAGCTGTTACAGGAGACACTAAAGACAGCTGCAATCAACAGGGCCCTAAGCTGGAACCTGGAGTAGAGGGCGGGGCTGGGTTTCCCCCTCCCCTCAACTCCCTATTTGATATAAGAGGAGTTGATCTGCAGTGTGGGTCCCACAGAGGGGAAGGTCTCTGGCCCGTCCCTTGACCCATTAGGTGGTGTCATAAACAGATAGTAGAAGTTAATAGAACAGAAATACTTTATATCTCTTTTGACTGTAAAGGGTTAACAAGTTCAGTAAGCCTGGCTGTCACCTGACCAGAGGTCCAATCAGGGGACAGGATACTTTTCAATATTGAGGAGGATAGTTTCTGTGTGTTGTTGTTAGAATTTGGTTGTGTTCTCTCTGGGGCTCAGAGTGACCAGACGTGCAACCAGGTTCCTCTCCAAAATCTCTCCAATACAGCTCTTATCAGTTCCAAATAGGAATACTAGGTAGATAAGCGAGTTAGCTTATGTTGTTTTCTTTACTTCTGCAATGTGCAGTTTGGCTTGAAGAGTTCAAAATTGTTATTTTACTGGAAGATTTAATTTGTACTGTTGTTATACGTTAGGCTGAGGTATTCTGAGTTGTCTATAGCTTGAAAAACCGTGTATTAATCCCATCTTAAATTACAAGAATTTTACTGTTTTGATCTACATCTTTTATAAAAAGTTCTCCTGTTAAGCAATATATGTGTTTTTATTCTGGTATACCTCAGAACTGGTCTGGATTCACCAGGAATTGGTGGGAGAAAGGAGGGAAGGGGGAGAGAAAGGTTAATTTCTCTCTGTGATAAAATTACTTTCTCTCTCAGAGAGAGTCTGGGAGGGGGAGAGAGAAGGAGGGGGGAAGGTGAATTTTCCTCTCTGTTCTGAGATTCAAAAAGTTTGAATCACAGTGATCTTCCAGGGTAACCCAGGGAGGGGAAGCCTGGGAGAGGCAACAGTGGGGGAAAGGGTTTACTTTCCTTGTGTTAAGATCCAGATTTTGGGGGGACCAGAGTGTACCAGGCACTGGAATTCCTGGTTGGTGGCAGCACTGCAAGTACTAAGCTGGTAACTGAGCTTAGAGGAATTCATGCTGGTACCCCATCTTTTGGACTCTAAGGTTCAGAGTGGGGAATTATACCATGACAGGTGGGCCAGCAGAGACTGCAGGGGATTATTTTCCTCCTTGTCCCCATGCTGGCCGTGATGAGGTTAGCCGAGTGAACGGCAGATTTGTGCCACTAACAAAAGGAGCCAAACTGAGGACTTCCGAAAACCTCTGAGGCAAGCAAATCCACCAGAAAGTGCAGAACCGACCAAGGCAGAGGAGGAACTTTGTCACAACTGGTGTTAGGAATGGGATTTGGTGTGCACAGTCCGGTGGAAGAAGGAGGGTGTTTATTATTCAAAAAAAAAAAGTTTTTTTTCTTTTCTTTTCACCACAATAGAGGATGTAGTGTGGGCACTGATAGAAGCCATGACTGCTCAGCAGGAGGCTACACATGTCCAGGCAGCCGCCCAATAGGAGGCAGTGCAGCTGCAGCAAGAGACTAATTGCCTGCTGATGGACCAGGCTGCTCAAGACCATGCTATGTTGTGGGAACTGGTAAACCAGGTAAAGGCCCTTACAGAGCTGAACCGTGGCCGTGAAGGGACGCAGATCATATGGGCCAGCAATTGGCTGCAGAAAATGACACGGGAGGATGATGTAGAGGCGTTCCTCCTGGCCTTTGAGAGGACAGCCCTGTGGGAGGCTTGGCGCCAAGAACAGTGGTCTGGCATCCTCGCTCCATTCCTGTGTGGGGAGGCCCAGAAGGCCTACTATGATTTGCCTGAAGAGGCTGTGGCAGGCTACCCCCAGCTGAAAGCAGAGATCCTGATCAGTCCTGGGGTAACGACCGCAGTGCGGACCCAGGATATCATGAGTGGAGGTACCAGGAAAACAAAACCCCGTGGTCCCAATTATATGACCTCATCCGTCTTGCACAAAAGTGGTTACTAACTGAGTCCCGGAGTCCAGAGGAGATAGATGAGGTTCTGATCATTGACCGGTACATGAGAGGACTACTGCCAGACCTTCGCACCTGGGTAAGCCAGAACAAACCCTCCACCTACGACAAAGTTGTCGCATTGGTAGAGAAGTGAAGTACGGCAAGGTAGCTGACCTGACCACTTAAGGAAGAGCACCCTGGGTTAAATTAGCAGCCCAAGCCCTAGAGCTTGGGCAACTGGGCTGCGAGGAGAGCCTAGGTGGAAAAAGAGAGGGGCTGAAGGCCCCCGGAAGCCATAAAGAGTTGGAATACTGCAGGGGAAGAGGATAGTGTCATTAGACTCCCCAAACCAAGAGACCGGGAAATGCCTAGAGCCCCATATAGGTGGATTAGATGTTATACCTGCAGGGAGTGGGGACACATAGCTGCACAGTGTCCTAATGCCGAGGAGCCTATGCAGTGTAACCTGGCGAACTGGACAGACCCATGCTGCCAATCCACCTTGTGGGAGTCGCACTAACTCCACATATGTACACCAGAGCAGTAAAGCTAAATGGGGTAGAGACCACAGCACTGGTTGATTCGAGGAGTACAATCATGCTTATTTTAGGGAAGCTCGTTCAGCTGTTGCAGGTAAAGTGCACACGAGTAATGTGTCTGTGGGATGGTTAGTTACTACCCCACTGTCCCAATAAAAATTGAAATCCAGGGGAACACCACTGAGGTAGCAGCAGGTGTAGTCCCTAAACTCCCACACTCGGTGCTCATAGGGAGGGACTTTCCAGGATTTAGAGTCCTACTCCCAGTAGGGGGGTTGGAGAAAGGGGGAAACCTTGAAGTTAGTGAGACATCCACAGTAAACTGTCAACCCCCAATCTTCTCTGAAATATCCCCAGATTTGTTCTCTACTCCCAGGCAGGGTAGGAAGACAAAAAGGGAAAGAAGGGCAGCTAAGGCCTTGGGGACCCAGATACTGGCCCAGGGACAGAGGGTCACCTGTGTGGGCAGGTGGACAAGGGTAGCTGGAAAGGAGGCTGCCCTGGAGGAGGAAGCGTCCGAGTCTGACCCTCACTCTAATGTCTCTGAACCAGGAGAGGCAACAGAGACTGGCCCCCTATAACTTGGGAAGATTAGCCCCAGGAGAGAAAATTTTGGGTGGGACCAAGCTGAAGACCCAAGATATGACAAATTAGGAAGGCGGTGACAGAAATAGATGGGGTCCCTGTGGAAGGGAAAACCCAGGGACCAGGACCCTACTTCATAATGAAAAAGAATCTCTTGTACTGGATTGCATCAGTACAGGGGCAGAAGGCACAGCAACTTCTACTACCTCAAAACCACCAGAATGCTGTATTAAGCCTTGCCCATGGTCATCTTTTGGGGGGGCATTTGGGGGTAGAAAAGACCCTGGCACAGGTCCTACGACAGTTCTTCTGGCCCAGAGTACATGAAGAAGTGCAGAGGTACTGTGCCTCCTACCCGGAGTGTCAGCTGCACAGTTCCTGTCCTCACTTGAGGGTACCTTTAGTACCCCTTCCCATCATAGAGGTCCCCTTTGAGTGAATAGCCATGGACCTAGTGGGACCCCTGGAGGAGACGGCCCAGGGCCACCAATATATACTTGCCATTCTGGATTATGCTACTCACTACCCAGAAGCTGTTCCCCTGCAGAACATAGCCTCTAAAATGATAGCCAAAGAGCTGGTGGGGACCTTTGCCCGAGTGGGGAGATATTAACAGACCAAGGAACCCCATTTATATAGAAGCTAATGAAGGACCTCTGTACCTTGTTCCATATTGTCATAAACAGACAGTTAAGGGTTAATGCCTCTTTTACCTGTAAAGGGTTAAGAAGTTCACCTAGCTTAGCTAGAGGTGACCAGAGGAACCAATGGGGGGACAAGATGTTTCAAGAGGAAGGAGGGAAGTTTTCCTTTGACTCAATGTTAGTTTCAGTTTTGTGCCGGAGTGAAAAGACCCTGGAATCAAACAGGGTAGTGAGTATTAAAGAAGGAATAAATTAGTTTTTGTTTATTTTCTTTTGTGACTTGTCTTGTGCATTAGAGGGATAATCAAAGTGGCTTGTCTTTTGTGTACTCAGGTTTTGCCCAGGGGAACATCCTCAGTGTTTTGAATCTGTTGTCTGTGAGTGTAGCTTGTATGCTAATTTCACAGAGGTATTTCTTTTGCCCCTTTTCTTTAATTAAAAGCCTTCTTTTTAAGAATCCTATTGATTTTGTCCTGGTTTTAAGATACAAAGGGTTTGGATCGGTGTTCACCAGGAAATTGGTGGAGAAGTCTCTCAAGGTTACCCAGGGAAGGGTTACAGTACTTGGGAGGGAGAGATTTTGGGGGGGAAGACAGAGTTTCCCAAATGACTTATAAACAGCTGTTTTAAACAATTTGGGTGATGGCAGCATACTGATCTAAGCTGGTAATTAAACTTAGGGGTTCTCATGCAGGTCCCCACATCTTACCCTAAAGTTCAGAGTGGGGGTGAAACCTATGACATGTAGGCAGCGAGATGGGATTTAAAGGAACCAAAAGCCAGTAAGATTTTTTTTCTCTCCTTTGAACTGCTGGGGAAGCAGTGAAGAGGGATACAGATCTTATCTTTTTGGCCTGAAGGCAAACAGATTAAGTTTTTCTAACAAGGCTTTGTTAGAATGGTTTCCAACTGGGCTTAGCTGGAGGGTAGTTTACAGGTTGCAGAAGACAAGTCACAAAACCAGTTTTCCTTGTTCCTTCTTACTCTGAGCATCCAAGTTACAGTAACAACGAATTTCCAAGCTGTTTTTTCCCCGCATAGGATAGCTAAGATGGCAGGGGGAAAAAATGTCAGGCAAGGGGAAAAACACTATGCAAAAGGACATAAAATTAGCCACATTACAGGCTGAGGAAAACAAAAGGGAACATAACAGACAGATGGCCAGGGCTGAGGCTGCCCACAAAAGAACTATGGAGGAGAAAGAAAAAGAAGAAAAAGCCAAAGAGGATGCCTGAAAAAGAGCTATGGAGGAGAAAGAAAAAGAGAGAAAGCAGGCACTGGAGTTAGCAAATGACTTATAAACAGCTTTTTTAAATAATTTGGGTGGTGGCAGCATACTGATCTAAGCTGGTAATTAAGCTTAGGGGTTCTCATGCAGGTGCCCACATCTGTACCCTAATGTTCAGAGTGGGGGTGAAACCTATGACACGTATACATACCCTGAGAACTTCAGTCTATCATCCACAGACCGATGGGCTGGTAGAAAGGTTTAACTGAACTGTCAAGGCTATAATAAGAAAGGTGGTAAGTCAGGATGGGAAGGATTGGGACACCCTATTACCTTACCTAATGTTTGCCATTCAGGAAGTACCTCAGGCCTCAACTGGGTTTTCCCCCTTTGAATTATTATATGGGCGCCACCCCCATGGCATCTTAGATATTGCTAAAGAGATCTGGGAAGAGGAACCCAGTGAGGGGAGAAGTATAATTGAACATGTATTGCAGATGCAAGACCGGATTGCCGAGGTCACCCCTGTTGCATGGGAACATTTGGAAAAGGTGCAGGAGGCCCAGCGAACCCATTACAATTGCCAGGCAAAAGTCCGACAATTCCAACTAGGGGATCGGTGATGGTGTCAGTACCAACAGCAGAAAGCAAGCTTTTGGCCCAATGGCAGGGGCCCTATGAGGTGGTTGAACCATGGGGAAAGTAACCTACAAGGCACAGCAACCAGGACACTGAAACAAGAGCAGATTTATCACATTAACCTCTTAAAGCCTTGGCATCAGACAGTGGCATGTGTAGTGGTCCAAGAGACCCCAATCCAGAGAAATAACCTGCAGGAGCAGATCAGGATATCCACTGATCTGACATCAAACCAGAAGAAGGAGGTAATTGAGATGATCAGTCGATACCAGGATGTGTTTTCAACCAAACCAGGCTGGACCACTGAAGCATAACACCACATTATCACAGACCCTGGGGCAAAGGTAACATTAAGGCCCTACCGGGTCCCAGCAGCAAAAAGGGAGGAGATCAAGACGAGGTAAAAAGGATGTTGGAGCTGGGAGCCATCAAAGAGTCCCACAGTCAACGGTCGAGCCCAATTGTGTTGGTGCCCAAACCCAATGGCACCACTAGGTTTTGTAATGACTTTCGCTGGCTGAATGAGATATCCAGATTCGATGCATACCCTATACCTCTTATCGATGAGTTAGTTGACCGCTTGGGCAGTGCCCGATTTTTGACCACCCTTGATTTAACAAAGGGACACTGGCAGATTCCCCGTGCCAAAGATGAGAAAGAAAAGACAACATTCTCTACCCCAGAGGGTCTGTTTCAATATACTGTTCTTCCTTTAGGACTGCATGGGGCGCCTGCCACCTTCCACCTTCCAGCATCTTATGGACACACTGAAATCTATAACACATTGAAATCTATAACATTATATAATACTGGTATAAAGCTAGATTGAGATCACAACCAGGCCTGTAAAATACAGTGCAAACTACAGTACAAACTAAGCAAAATTTTGGAACAAATTCAGCACTCCCTCCATATGGCAACAATGGACAGCCCCCTAACTGGGAGACCCACTTGGAAAAAGTGGAAGCGGTACTGGACATGCTAAGACGGTCCGGCCTTACAGCCAAACCAGCCAAGTGTGCTATAGGGCTAGCCGAGGCTAAATACCTTGGCTACATTGTAGGAAGGAGCATGGTCAAGCCCCAACTAAACAAACTGGAGGCTATTCAAAATGGGCCCTGGCCAAATTGGAAAAAGCAAGTCCGGGCATTCCTGGGTGTGGTGGGGTACTACTGGCGATTTATTCTCCATTTCAATGCCAGAGTAAGTCCCCTGATGGACCTGATAAAAGCCTTGGGTCTAGACATGGTGAAGTGGACAGATGCCACAGAGAAAGCATCCATGGATCTATGGACAGCCCTCTGCAGTAACCCCGTGCTTATAGCTCTGGACTTCAACAACAAGTTTATTTTACAAACAGATGCATCTGAAGTAGGATTGGGAGCTGTCCTATCACAGATGATTGGAGACAAAGAACACCAGATCCTCTACCTCAGCAGGAAACTCCTCCCGAGAGAGCAGAAGTATGCAGTGGTTGAGAGAGAGTGCCTTGCTGTGAAATGGGCCATGGAAACACTATGTTATTACCTGCTGGGACGATGGTTTATCCTCGTGACCGACCATGCACCCCTCCAGTGGATGCAGAGAAATAAGGAAAAGAATGCAAGGGTGACCAGGTGGTTCCTCTCCATACAAACTTTTCAATTCACTATACAACACCGGGCTGGAAGCCACCATGGCAATGCAGATGGCTTGTCATGGGTACGCTGCCTGATGTCCCAAGTTGCCCAACCCCATGGTGTTGAGCGGGGTATATGTGTGGGGGAAATATGTGACAGGGTCAGGCCAGATGGCTACAGGAGAGTGATAGAAGGTAGATATACAAGCCTCAGATTAAGCAGGTCCCTTTTCCCTGGGTAAGGTGGTAAGGTAACAGGGGTGGTTCCAGAACAATCAGGAAGTTACTGGAACCAATTAAGGCAGGCAGGCTAATTAGGACACCTGGAGCCATTTAAGAAGCTGCTACAGTCCGTTAAGACAGTCAGGCTAAGCAGGACATCTGGTTTAAAAAGGACCTCACTGCAGTCAGTGAGGAGGTGTGAGGAGCTGGGAGCAAGAGGCACACCAGAAGCTGAGGGTGAGTAGGTGTACTACTGGAGGACTGAGAAGTACAAGCGTTATCAGACATCAGGAGGAAGGTCTGGTGGTGAGGACAAAGAAGGTGTTGGGAGGAGGCCATGGGGAAGTAGCCCAGGGAATTGTAGCTGTCACGCAGCTGTTACAGGAAACACTAAAGACAGCTGCAATCCACAAGACCCTCAGCTGGAACCCGGAGTAGGGGGCGGGCCTAGGTTCCCCCATCCCCTCAACTCCCTATTTGATATAAGAGGAGCTGATCTGGACTGTGGGTCCCACCAGAATGGAAGGTCTCTGGCCTGTCCCCTGACCCATTAGGTGGGCCAGCAGAGACTGCGGGGGATTATTCTCCTTTTCCCCATGCTGGCCAGTGATGAGGTTAGCCGAGTGAACGGCAGGTTTGTCCCCCTAACAAAAGAAGCCAAACTGAGGACTGCCGAAAACCTCTGAGGCGAGCAAATCCACCAGAAAGTGTAGAACTCACCAAGACAGAGGAGGGAGTTTGTCACACTCTTTTAAGAATGAACATGATTCCACACCTGAATATCCTATGATACTCTTGGGAGGCAATTTTGCAAAACTACACTGAATAGCCTAGAAATACTTTAAGACTGGAACATCCAACATATGCAGCCATTTGCACCTAACAGTCTGATCCCTGATGAATTCGTTGGATAAATAAGATTCCCAAATTGCACGTATCTTATGTACCTGAGAATTATATTTGCCAAAATATAAGGATTGAACCTAATGTACAACTAATGACCTAATTTTGTAACACTGCACGTTGCCACAAACAATAATCTTACTTACAGTCAAGTCTGTTAAGCAGGATGACAGCGGGAGTTATTCTGACAGACTGCCAAAAAAATAATGCAAGGACTTCAAAAGTTTTAATTTTAAGATGAGATCTACCATATTTGATAAAATTGTTTGGTCTCACAAACATTGCTAAGACAATAGTGCAGAATGATCAAGCCCAGAACTTGCAATGAATAAATGATCACAAGAAGTAATCAAACAAATTGCAGATTTCATCATTCCCTATTGAGCTCTAGGAAGCATCTCAGAAATAGAAGACTGTCAGATTTCAGTGTTTGAATTCACTTTTAAGAAATTCTTTTTCCTTTTCATGCAGTTTCCAAAACAATCACTAACCCAGCTTTACTGCTAGTACTACTGAGCTGCCAAACTATGTAGAATATTATAATTTCTGATGACAGTCTTTGCTGTGTCCATCACAGATTAGGTCAGAGAAAACTAGTGACATGGAATCTTATTGAAATGGTTCATTTTGCATCCCAGGATTGATGATTATGTGTCAAATTATCTCATAAGCTAGCTCTAAACATGGGCTTGTTTTTCTAACTGCATTAGATAAATGTTCAGTATCAGTATGATAAAGTAGCAGCACAGGGAGAAATCAAATAGGGAATTAAATTTAGATAGACCAGCTGCTCCCTTCATTTTATGACTACAAGACCATAGCACATCAGCTGGACATGGATGAGTAAACCATTGCCATATATATGGGAACTGACAGGAAAGGTTAGAATTAGGTAGCTTTGTTCATGCACATTGCCTATCTTCTTAAAAAGATTGGAAGGCAAGATTTTTTTAAACCAAAAATAAAACACAAACAAACAAACAGAAGAGACAGCATGCATCCGACAAAGTGGGTATTCACCCACAAAAGTTCATGCTCCAAAATGTCTATTAGTCTATAAGGTGCCACAGGGCTCTTTGCTGCTTTTACAGAAGAAACAGCATGTATCATGGTTTAGGAATTCATCAACAAGGAGTAAGTTATTTAATGCATAAAAAAAAAAACTTATTGGCCCCCACAATTTTATTCTGGTAATTATTGCTTGTGCATCTTCTAGCATTCAAGCCACACAGAATTTTGCCACTTGCAAGAAATGTTCTCTGGGCTCTGTTACATGAACTCTAATAAAGGATGTGTACTAATAAATGGGTATATTCCAGAGGGAATCAACTTTCCCAGCAATTTATTGATTTCGATTTTAAGCACATGAATGTTGCAGTACTCCAATTTGACGATGCATGTGAAGGCTAAGTACAGACTGATAAGAGGAAAAATACATATTAGTATCACCATTTCACAAGCATCCTTCATCCTGTGAAGCCTTTTGTCCTATTTGTTATCATACTGAGTCCAACACTATGAGTATAAATAATATCTGTGCTCTAGTTCTAACATGATAACAGATTTCCTGACTCAGATATCTGGTTGAACTATGTTTTAAAATTTTCCAGTACTCTTGGTCACAAAATACTGTAGGTTCTTGTAATCCTGGTTGAAAATCTTTATTATGCTCCAAAGAGTTAACTAATGAGAAACTCATGAATGCCCAAATCTGAACTATGTCATATATATGTAACCAAACACCAACGCATATTTGAATAGTGGGAACTTTCCTGCCTTCTTTTATTTGTTAACGTAATACCTGAACTTTAACCTGAGTTTGGAAGATATTGCCATTGAATATATTCTGATGACCTTTGACAGTTCTTTGAAGATATCATGAACTGTAGAATCTGCTATCAAGCCTATGTGCCAAGCTTTGTTGTAACCTTTTCTCTATTTACATTTTTAATTCATCAAAGGCTTTTTCAACTTTATTGTTCTGGGACAACCCTAATTATTGAGGTAGGCTGTTTTAGTGGCTGTACATAGATATCTTCCATTATTTTCACCTTTGCAGACATAGTTTAATGTGCTAGGACCAGATTGTCCCCTTCTGTGGCCACATTCTCCTTCCCTTAGGCCAACTGAGGGCACTTCCTGGAATTGGGATCTGTCTGGGAGGAGGGGACAGGGTCTGGATGGGGTGAGGAAAGGGGCGGACATGGCAGGAGGGGTGCATATTGTTCCCCTCCAATTCTGTCCCCTTACAGCCACCTCTGTAGCAGAGAACCCGCCTTTATGAGGGTTCTCAGGGCAAAAATAGCTAGTGGCAATGCCTGATAGGCCATCTCTAATGGGGTATAGGAAGAAGACCCCAAGTTTTCCCCTATGCTCCAGTTTCATTATAAAACTGGGAATACCTACTGGAGTTGGGGGGTGGGGTGTGACTGGGGACCTAGGACCCAGGAGAATATTTCTCAAGGTGTAGGACAAGGAAGCAGGAGCAGCTGGGCCCAGTCATTAGTGAGCAGCTATAGAGAGGCAGTGAGGCAGGAGGAGTTTGCTGTTATAGGGAGAGACATCCCATTCCCTACTGACTGGGAGGTTTTCAGACTGCATATACTGCTGGCCCAGTACCCCCTGAAAGCTCTCTTCAAACAAAGAACCTCAGCCTTTTGGGATGCTTGGTCAAAAAAGATATGGCTGATGCCACAGCTTCCTGTCACCTATTCTGTGGCTCTGTCTGATGAAAGCTGTTTTTTGAAGAATTTGAGATGTAGGAAAACAGCTGTGAGGGAACATACTGTACATCATACATTCTCATGGACTTTTCTTCTTACTTGCTTCCTGTGAGATTTAATGGGTATCACTGAGTGAGTCAGTGTTGCCCCCTAGTGCTGAACCACAGAAAGGATAAAGGATCTACTGGTACAAATGGTTACAGAAGCTGTCCTTTAGCTCAAGTGGTAGAGACCTCTGGCTAGAGAAGCTGCGTTCTAGTCCCAAGTCCCCCAAGTGTGTGATGTGTAACCAGTTGTCTGTTGTTTGCAGCACATTGATTTATCACAATGGCCTGCAAGAGTTGCTGCCTCAGCTGGTAATTCATACAATTAATGGTAAAATAAACAGGCTCTCTATCTCCTGTCATCTAGTATGACATCAGATTTCCGGATTAAACTGCAAAACAGAAGCACCATGTTTCATAAATTCTAGGACTGGAAGGGACCTCAAGAGGTCATCGACTCCAGTCCCCTGCCTTCATGGCAGGACCAAATACTGTCTAGACAATCCCCGATAGACATTTATCTAACCTACTCTTAAATATCTCCAGAGATGGAGATTCCACAACCTCCCTTGGCAGTTTATTGCAGTGTTTAACCACTCTGACAGTTAGGAAGTTTTTCCTAGTGTCCAACCTAAACCTCCCTTGCTGCAGTTTAAGCCCATTGATTCTTGTTCTATCCTTAGAGGCTAAGGTGAACAAGTTTTCTCCCTCCTCCTGATGACACCCTTTTAGATACCTGAAAACTGCTATCATGTCCCCTCTCAGTCTTCTCTTTTTCCAAACTAAACAAACCCAATTCTTTTCAGCCTTCCTTCATAGTCGTGTTTCTCAAGACCTTTAATCATTCTTGTTGCTCTCTCTGGACCTCTCCAGTTTCTCCACATCTTTTCTTGAAATGCAGTTGCCAGAACTGGACACAATACTCCAGTTGAGGCCTAACCAGCACAGAGTAGAGTGGAAGAATGACTTCTTGTGTCTTTGCTCATGACACACCTGTTAATGCATCCCAGAATTATGTTGCCTTTTTTGCAACAGCATCACACTTTTGACTCATATTTAGCTTGTTGGTCATTATAAATCCCAGATCCCTTTCTGCCGTACTCCTTCCTAGACAGTCCTTCCCATTTTGTATATGTGAAACTGATTTTTCCTTCCTAAGTGGAGCTTTGCATTTGTCTTTGTTAAACTTCATCCTGTTTACCTCAGACCACTTTACCAATTTGTCCAGATCATTTTAAATTATGACCCTATCCTCCAAAGCAGTTGCAATCCCTCCCAGTTTGGTATCATCTGCATCTTAATAAGCATACATTTCTATGCCATATCTAAGTCGTTGATGAAGATATTGAACAAAGCTGTCCCAAACAGACCCCTGAGGAACCCATTTGTATACCTTTCCAGCAGGATTGGAAACCATTAATAACTACTCTCTGAGTTTGGTTATCCAGCCAGTTATGCACCCAAACTTATAGTAGCCCCATCTAAACTGTATTTGCCTAGTTTATCAATAAATATCATGCGAGGCAGTATCAAATTCCTTACTAAGTCTAGATATACCACATCCACCGCTTCTTCCTTATCCAGAAGACTTGTTATATATCAAAGAAAGCATCAGATTGGTGGACCACGGATTTTTTCTTTACAAATCCATGCTGGCTATTCCCTATCACCTTACCACCTTCCATGTGTTTGCAGATGATTTCTTTAATTACTTGCTCCATTATCTTCCCTGGCACAGAAGTTAAACTAGTTTCCTGGGTTGTTTTTATTTCCCTTTTTATAGATGGGCACTATATATGTTCTACAGTAGGGAGTGTATCTAGGAATTAGAGCAAGAGAGTAGGTGTTAGGAATCTGGGGTCTGTTCCCACTTTGGAAAGCATTTTGGGATAATCAGCTGTATAAACTCAAAATGTTCCACTTTTATCACTCATTTACAAAAGAGGCTGTTAGATATGTTTGTGCAATAATCTAATCTAGCAACAAAAGGGATTTATTAATTATAACATGTGTAGATGGTCTAGACTAGTGTCTGTATGTCATCTCTGTTCCTGTTGGATAAAAGACCCTGGGAATAGTCAAAGGTCAAAATATTGTACTCTGAACCTGCAAAATTTAATTGTGTGGATGCAGCTGTGGAGCAATAACAGAGCTGCTAAGCAGGAAACTGGCTTCTCAGTGGTTTGCTCTTCCTCAAGGTCCTAGGAAAGTTTAATTTGTGCTTTATAAAGTTAAGTATATGTTAAGAAAACTCAAACAACTGATGCACGAAGCTTCAATAAAAAACAATTTCAATTTCTCTCTTCCCAGGTACTCTGCAGAAAATCTGGAGTTACCTGAAAATTAAAATGGGAGCCTCTTTGTGAGTATGAGAAATACAGCTAAAATGCTGTTAAAATGCACTTAGCATCTGGTACAATTTACTGCCACTCTAAGTAACTACCTCAGGTGTTCCTGTCTGGAATAAAAATGACATTCAAATTATATTTACAACTCTGCTAATACTACCCAAAGCCTTGCATTTGTCACTTCCAGCCTGTCTAATTCATGAATGCATTGCAATCACATCCTTTGGAAAACCTGTTCTCAAGTGCTGCAATCTGACTGTAGCCCTCTTGGGTGGAAGATGATTCATGTCTGAAGACTGACATGTTCGTTCTTGACAAGATTAAACAGAAAAAAAGCAAATCAAGGTACTAGCAATGGAGGGTCCTACCACCCCAGAGACTAGGGCATAGAGAGGGGAAGTGACTTACCACAGTATTACTCAGCAAGTGACTGGCAGAACCAGGAATAGACCCCAAGTCTCCTGACTTTCAATTCATTATCCTATCTCTGGACATAGGAACTGTCATATGATTCAGACCAGCAGTCCAGTTAGACCAGCATCCTGTCTTCAACAGTGGCCAGAACCAGAGGCTTCAGTTAATGGCATAGACCCCCTGCATTAAGTAGAGGATACTCTTCACCCCCACCCCCTGGCCACATAGGTCTCATCCCACAGCAGGAGAGATAGCTCAGTGGTTTGAGCATTGGCCTGCTAAATCTAGTGTTGTGAATTCAATCCTTGAGAGGGCCATTAAGGGTCTGGGGCAAAAATCTGTCAGGGATGGGACTTAGTCCTGCTGTGAAGGCGGAGCAGTGGACTCAATGACCTTTCAAGGTCTCTTCCAGCTCTGTGAGCTATATTTCCATATAATAATTATAAAAAATCCTGATTTCTGTGAATCAGGCACTAGTAGTACAATCATCCATCTGCCTCCTTAGCATAAGGATTTGGGCAAACAATTGAAACTCCATCTTGCCCAGTTAAATGAGTCTCAACAACACAGGCCTGGAGCCAGCCTAGCACTGTAGGATATGCCTGGATCACTGTGAATAGTAGAAAAGATAAGCTGAGAGTTCAGTATGCGTTGTAAAACATGACAAAAAATGTGTTGTGTAAGGTCAGGAACAGAGTAGACAGAGAATTACTGCTTTGATTCTAATGTGGACTGTAGTGGAATTTTTTTTAGGATTGCTGGGTAATTTACTGTTCTGTTTTGCTTCTGGTGTGTATTGGCCTTCACGGATGATGTAAATCATGAACGTTCTTTTCTTCTGCATCTGGTGTTTGTGATCCCTAGACATGATAAAGTTTAAAGCTTAGTGTTTGGATGGTTACCTTCAACTCTGAATGGTTTTGAAATCTGGTGGCCTTTGCTTAGATGAGAAGCAGGCTGGATGAACTACTGTTAGGCTGGTGTGAAGGGATGAAGGTTAGGGAGTTTCCCATTTACTAAAACCCAACACATTTTAGAGCTAAGAGAACTTTCTCAATTCTATTTATTGAAGGAAATAAGACAAATTTACCCCTGTCATAATGAGGAACAACTTCACTGAAATAGGCTCCTGGGTACTACGGTAATGCAAATAAATAAATAAAATAAATAATAATAAAATAATTAAGTAAGCAGAGAAATTCCAGCCACGGATGAATTTGGGTCAATGCTTTTCTTGTCTACTAACAAAAGATAGAAATAATTTGAGGCACACTAGTATTACTTTCCGCCCTCTCTTTGTAATGCAGAAGTTAGGGGTCTGTAGTTTGATATATCACATTGTAAATTGTGCAAGTCAATAAACAAAATGTGAAAAATCCCCAAACAATCCAAATTTCAATAAATCAGGTACTCTAGACATAAATTTATTAATCTAACCACAGCATGTTCTGTTTAAAACAGTCCCCTCCTCCTTCATTAAGCAAATGTATTCATAAAACACTTCCCATAGTAATTCATTAGTCTAATAAAATAATATATGAACACCTCAAGCAATGCAGTTATTGAACAGCTATGCATTTTTAAAAAGTTCATAGCTGCAGTTTGCTTGTTATCAGATTAAGGAACAGCAGATTAGTCAGAAAGAATTGAATTTGGCACTTCTTGTTCCTCTATAAATTTACAAGTAAACAGTGTTTGAATACACAAGGGAACCATTGGATTTAAACAATCATAGTAGCCATTTGTGATGCAGGGCTACAATACCAAAGACCAAATTCCGTTTATTGAAGTGAATGGGACTAAATTTGGCCCAAGTAACTTTCTCATTGAAACTCTTTTTATTCTGTAAATAAGGGTAACAGCAGATTTCTCAGCCAAAGGATAATTCATTATGATTCTTCAATAGGCAAAAGAATGTTGTACTTTACCAGGACACGCAGGGAAACCATATTAAAATTTATTCTATGCTAAAATGAAAAAGATAGTCATGGGTTCTGTTTCTGAACCCACTTATACCAATGTAACTGGCAACTAATTCCATTGAAATCTATAACATTATATAATACTGGTATAAAGCTAGATTGAGATCACAACCAGGCCTGTAAAATACAGTGCAAACTACAGTACAAACTAAATCAGCAAAATTTTGGAACAAATTCAGCACTCCCTCCATATGGCAACAATTTAGGTGTCAGGAACTCAGCTGGCTCTGGGCATGGTCACTAGCAACCCAATGAGCTCAGCTGAACCTAATACCCCGCCCCCTCCATCCAAGTGACTATGCTCCCTAATTTAGTCCTAGTAACAACAGCAGGACAGTGCTGTTCAATGCATTTCACACCTGCAGTTGTGTTAAATCTGCTTCCTGTCCAGCCGTTGCTCCAGGCCTTGCATGTTCTGCTCCAGCCCTAGTCCTGCCCGACCCCCGATTCCTAACTCCTGGCTCTGACCACTGGCTTGTCTCCTGACCAGACTGCTGATTCTGCCCTCTGATTCTGCTCCAAGAACTAGGCCAGACTCTGACCAGTAGGTTGCACCGCCTGCCCCTCAGTGTGTGGTCTCAGGTAACACAGATGCAGCCAGCAGGGCCGGCTCCAGGCACCAGCATCCCAAGCAGGTGCTTCGGCTGGCAATCTGCAAGAGGCGGCAGTCTATGTGTTTTTGCCCCCAAGTAGTGCACTGAATTGCCACTGCGGAGGGTGGGGGCAGTCCGTGTGCCATTAGGGTGGCACGCGCGTTTCCACAGGGGCGGCAATTCAGCAGCAGCTTCTATGTTCAGCTGCTTGGGTCGGCAAAAACAGTAGAGCCTGCCCTGGCAGCCAGCATAACTATTCTAAATTCAATGGCCCAGAGTCTGCTTTGTTATTTCAGTGTAAATCCAAACTCCATTGATCATAGTAGAGTGGTTCTTGGTTTATTCCAGTGTAATGGAGAGCAAAATTTGACTCTGCATGTCTGTACCTGTGTGTGGTGAAACTTGACTATTTCTGTTGTTACCCAATAAAGTATCATTAAAAAAAACAACCAGCAAACAAACCCCCCACTGTCTTTACCAACTGGATTAGAAGGTCAGTTTGTCAACAGCTCTCTTGTGTGACAGCCACTATCAGCATCAGTGAAGCTCCATTGTCCTTTTTTCTAGGCTAGCCATAGTGCCAATGAGTAACACATTTTATGCAGATTTTTTTTAACAAATAAAAGGCCTCTTTAAATGGAGGCCAGAGCCTTCTACATTAGTATCTGAAGCACACTGGTCTTCAGTGTAGTCCTGAGTTGAATGGTGTATGAGATTTCCCAGGCAATCAAAAAATTACACAGGTATAAGGGAGGAAAGAAAAGGCCCAGTACATAAAGTGTTGCATGATACGAGATGGTAGATTAGCCTCCAGCCCATTATAACCTAGAGCTCCTTAGTTGTTTAACTGGAGCGACACATTTTAGGTGTCAGCTTGCATCTATTGTGTGTTTCAGTAGGACCTATATTGTATGAATCTTTCAAGATGCACATAGAAAAGTGACTGGAGGATGGTCCATTAATATTAGACAAGTAATTTTTTCTTCATTTTTACAGTGATGCAGTTAAATTTTACATCTACAAAAGTTATACCATTCCTAGTGCAGAACACACTAATATTTGCATTTCAGAGAGATTTTGACATGACAACCGTAAGTGAGGAACATATTCCTGAAATCCATTGCTATTCTAGACTCTATGAAGGATGTAAAGAAACACAGACATAAATGAAGGGTCGCATATGAGCTTTGTGCCCTGGATGTTATCAATGATAAGCAGTTATAGATTTCCCTCATGTCTCATCTTCTCTCATGAGTTTCTGGTTTTATCACAATATATTTCCCTGAAAACTTGGAGAAAGACATTGGCATTCTCAGGATAATTTACTGAGCACACAAGTAGCATTGTGACAACTTAAATGGAGAAACTGTCCTTCACTGAGGAACAGATATGACGGTACAGCAACTTCACATTGTTTGAAGAGGATAATCTGTTTAGTGTCCTTCTTAGATAGCTTTTTGTTACTCCTAGGTTTCTTTCCACTTCTCCCCAAATGATACAACTGCAGGTACTTTTTCCTGTCTGAAATGATGTAGTGAAAGGATGACCTTTGTGCTGTTACCCTAGATATCTTGCTAGAGTTTAAGCTATCATCACATGCACTGTCACATGTGGAACGGTACCTAGAACCTTGCTGACAGAGGAGAAACAACTGTAATGCCCAATTCTCAAGGCTAAGGCCATTTCATCAATGTTCAGTTGAATCTTTTCCCTGAAATCTGGGCACTTTGGGCTTTCATGGCAACAAAATGGTACACTCCATGCCCCCAGAAAGCTATTAGTAGGTCTGGTCCAAAATTTTCTGTCTAAACTATATTTTGTTTTTTTTGACTAAAGGTCTTTTTTTCTGAAAAGTGTGCTTTCTGTGGAAAATGTTGACTTTTTGTTGAACAATTTCAGCCAAAACTCAAATAATTTTAATTTGGAAATGTGTCTGCCATGCTCCCTGGGAGTTGTATTTTGCATATCTCCTACCCCAATCTTCTATATGGGCCAGATTCTCCCACTGGATTACATCTCCCATGATGCATTCTGGTCATGGACTCACATGAAGCACAGCAGCAGCACACCAAGAGGGGAGGCTATGATGCATCATGGGGGATGTAGTCTAGCCAAGGAGACTGGTTCATAGAGGAGAATGTGGGCATGAGGCACCTGAACTACAATTCCCATGAGACACTGCATTGCCATGTATCTTTCCTTCCCTAATCTTCCTTCTACCACTGTTCATTTTCCTGTATTATTCTGAAGTCACTCCTATTACCTTCAGGATGTTTGTTTAGCATTAGTTCATTAGAATAATGCTCAACCACTGTATCATATACATTTTCCTTTAGCATTAATGAGAGAGGTGGGAAAGGATTGGCATGATACTGTTTTTTTAATCAGAAAATGAAAATTATATCCTGATTATTAGTTTCACATTGAGGTTTTAAAATTTTTTAAGGTGTCTCAGAATTCTTAGTGTTCTTCTGTACAGCACTATGGCCTTCTGTGAATGCTGCAAATCAAAATACCCTTTTCAGTGTTGCTCCCCAAATATGGGCAAAATAATTCTACAGAAGTACTTAAAGAATGTTATTAAAGTTGAAAAATCAAGCACTCAGAAGCTAGGAAATGTCAGTGTTATGACTGTCCATGTAACTTTAATCCTACTCCCTTGGCATGTGCTTTATGATACATTTTTAATTTAATGAGCACATACTATTTTTTTCCACAAAGCTCACCCCTGTGCTAAACATGATATGGTACCTGTGGGAACCATAAATTTGAGTTTCTTCTTTTATATTGAAATTATCAATAGAAAATGGAACGCAAGGCTTTGTGGGGGTTGTGGTTTTTCATTTGTATTGAAAAGGTATGTAATTTGCTGTTTAGAAAGACTTTGGATGAGAGAATCAGCCCAGCCCAGCTGTAATATAGGAGTAACAACATGTGTTCCAGTTCACAGTGGTGATAGTTCTGGCTAAACATTTGAAAATGGCAGTACTGAAGGCTTTCTTATTGTATAAGAACATAAGAATAGTTATACTGGATCAGATCAATGGTGAACTTATCTAAATTTTTTTTAACCCTGTATCCTGAGATGCCATGCAAGGTTATGACTGCACACATCTATTCACTGTGGGCTTGATTGTCATTTAAACTAAGGCCCTTTTTACTCTGCTCTGGCAGTGTAAAGGGCACTGAAAGACAGTGGAAACATAACTTACAGAGAACTGTAAAGCAGCGTTAGTGTATCTAGCCCTGTATCTATTTTATGTGGATTTTCTGGGCCAAGGTATGCATCCAGACCAGGGAAACTGTGAAATAAGAGCAGGGTTAATGGTGCCTCTGATTGCATTATTATAGCCCTGCAGAAGCATGTGATTATTTCAGTTTGTGATCAGTCTCGTATTTTAGTCTTTTTTTCTTAACTAGTTGAATCTCACATTGCGTGCATGTTTATTTCAATGTGCAATCACTTATTTTTTTCTTTTCATTTTAAAATTACCCAAACAAAGAAATTTCAGTGCAAATACTATGTTAATGCTTGAGAATTTAAATGCAGAAAAGCCAGACTATTTAAAATTATGGTTTCCATGCAACAGAAACTGAGCCACAGGACTTTTATATCACATGTCTCTCCTTAATGGCATATGCAATAATAAAAACATATTCCTTTTGTGCAAAGGCCTCAAGATACAAGACTTGCAGAGAAAATGACTTTGAATTGTTTTCCCTTTTGCATTCAAATTCTCAATCTAGAAGTTGCATGAAACACAGTTGGGTGATTTGGTTGGTTTGTAGTAAATGTTTTATGTAGTTTGCTGTTTGGAAAGCTGCTGGGTTGGGAAATCAGTGTCCGCAAAGGCCAGCAGATCATCCTAGCAATACTGTAACAGCAGTGTGACAGGGTTTATAAACCTCACACTAAGGCAGAGACAGGGAAAGGGCTAGAGTAGTGGGCCAGAAAGGCCCCACTCCTCAGGCATTGCCTCAGCAATAGGAGTGGAAACTTCTACCAAGGCCATCTGGCTGTTAGGATTTTTCTCCGAGACCTTTCCACTCAGTTCCCAAGAAATTAGCTTGAATTTGGACTTCTCAGAGGGTTTTGGTTTTTTTTAAATTGTCATACAGGAACACTGTGTTGAGGTGACCCAGCTCTAGCATAATGGGGTGCGTACAGGGACCTAGCACCGCTCCAAAGCACCTAATAATAAATCAGATTATATACATATTCTAAAACAGACTAATGCATTCACATTACATTTTACATTGTACCACACTTCATAATTTCCATACTAATTTTTGTAACCAACCCCAGTACAAATCTTCAACTGTCCACAAGCTGCAAAATATACTAGTAGGCAAAACTGCAGCTACCAACTTATCACACATTGCTCATCTTACTATTTCCTTATCTGTTTCTACCTGTTATTTACGAGGCCACTTGTGAATTCATGTTTTGTCCATGGTTAACCCTCTGTTTCCTTACTTCTGTTTTCTCTCCTTGTTCATGCAAGGCTTACAGCTGTAAGATTCCTCTGACATCCTAGACGCTTCCCAGGAGGAAGGAAGAACTGTTGGGAAAGGCTCGAGAAGGCTGCAGGCATTGGCCCTAGACTGGGTCTATTTGAAAGTAAAGACCCTAAGTCCACTGTGACCATGCCCTAAACTAAAATGTAATGGTGGGAGGAAGTAGTGTAGGGGAAGGTGAGCAAGTGGGTTGGCTGAATTTAGGCCAGTGCACGCTGCTCCACTTTCAGGGCCCTGGGCCAGAACCTTGTGGAGAGGTCTCCCTAATCACCCTGGAACTATGCCACTGGCCCCAAGAAGGGCAGGGCTAGAGGTTATCACTGAAGAGGCCAGTTCAGCCAAGACCTCATCCAGGGGGCAGGGACACCTTGAACTAACAGAAAGGCTGGAATTGGAGGCCCAGACCAATAAGCCTGCTGGCCAACCAAACCATCCTGCAATAAACTGATAGAAAGAGTTGACTTGGAGGCCTGGACCACTAGGCCTGTTAACTGAACAAACCACCCTACCACAAGCAGTAACAACATGACTTGCAAGCAGTGACTTGTCTGCCTGGTACAAAGGTTGCAGATCTCTCGAGGCATCTAGATAGACTTATGTGTAGTGCTGGGGTGGAGCCGGTGGTTGTGGTACATGCAGGTACCAGTGACATAGGGAAGGGTAGGAAAGACGTCCTGGAGGCCAAATTTAGGCTGCTAGGAAAGAGACTGAAATCCAGGACCTCTATGTTAGCATTCTCAGAAATGCTTCCAGTTCCACACACAGGGCCAGATAGGCAGGCAGAGCTTCAGATTCTCAATGTGTGGATGAGATGATGGTGTAGAGAGGAGGGGTTTTGATTTATTAGGAACTGGGGAAACTTTTGGGATAGGGGGAGCCTGTACAGGAAGGATGGGCTCCATCTAAACCAAAGTGGATCCAGACTGCTGGCACTTAACATTAAAAAGGTTGCAGAGCAGTTTTTAAACTAAGGGATGGGGGAAAGCTGATTGCTGCAGTGGGGCACGTGGATCGGACAGAGACTTCTCTTAGAGGAGAGTCTATTGATAGAAATTCTCTAGGTTCTAGTCAGGAGGAGAGGATGGAAGAGGATAAAGTATGGGCCAGATCAGATGAGAAACATTTACATAAAAAAGAATCTGACACATCAGAAAAGGGCAGACAAATAAACAGTGACAAGCTTTTAAAGTGCTTGTACACAAATGCTAGAAGTCTAAATAATCAGATGGGTGAACTAGAGCAGTGGGTCTCAAAGCCGGTCTGCCGCTTGTTCAGGGAAAGCCCCTGGCGGGCCAGGCCAGTTTGTTTACCTGCCACATCTGCAGGTCTGGCTGATTGCGGCTCCCACTGGCCACAGTTCACCACTCCAGGTCAATGGGGGCTGCGAGAAGGGCGGCCAGCACATCCCTTGGCCCGCACTGCTTCCCAGAGCCCCCATTGGGCTGGAGCGGGGCTGAACTGGTGTGATAAAGTGTCCTTCCATGGCGGACAGAATAAGGCTGTCCTCCCCAGAAACCTTTTGCAAAGGCTTTGGGAGTACATCCAGGAGAGCTTCATTGAGATGTCCCTGGAGGATTTCCACTCCATCCCCAGACATGTTAACAGGCTTTTCCAGTAGCTGTACTGGCCGAGAATGCATCCCAAGTCTTCAGGGCAAATTAATCATTAAACATGCTTGCTTTTAAACCATGTACAATATTTACAAAGGTACATTCACCAGAGGTGCCTTCGATGCCTTCAAGGTCCGTGAGCCCGCTTTGAGTGGGTTGGGAGGGTACTGGGTCCAGGATGATAAACAGTTCCTGGCTGTTGGGGAAAACGTTTTCTCTGCTTCCTTGCTGTGCACTAAAGGAGGATATTGATATAATAGGCATCACAGAAACCTGACGGAGTGGGGACATTCAATAGGACACAATCATTCCGGGGTACAAAATATATTGAAAGGACAGAACAGGTTGTGCGAGGGGAGTGGCACTATTTGTGAAAGAAAATGTAGAATCAAATGAAGTAAAAATCTTTAATGAATCCACATGTTCTATAAAAACTAGGCAGCAGGAGGAACACAGACAGCCGCTACAGCCCCTGTGTGACCAACCGCCCTTCTCTCCAAGTTCCATAGCCTCCTCACCCAGACACCCAAGAACACGGGGTGGGGAGGCCTCCGGCCACCCAACCACTCCACCCCAGAGGACTGCCCAAGCAACAGAAAGCGAGCATTCACTAATTTTGAAGTGCACTGTGGCCTTGTCCTTTCCTCCTCCACCACCCCACCCATTCCTCTCTCCTCTTTTATCATCTTTAAGTGCTCCTTTTGTATCTCAATCGTCCAGAGGCCCCACTGGTTGTTTAGTAGGCTTCCTCCTTCTGGTGCACTTAAAAAACATTTTGTCATTACCTTTTGAGTTTTTGGCTAGCTGTTCTTCAAACTCCTTTTTGGCATTTCTTATTACATTTTTACACTTAATTTGACAGTGTTTATGCTCCTTACTATTTAACTCACTAGGATTTGACTTCCACCTTTTAAAAGATGCCTTTTTATCTTCCCAATACAGGAATCTTAAATGTTATTATATTATGGTCACTATTTCCAAGCGGTCCTGTTAGAGTTACCTCTTGGATCAGATCCTGCGTTCCACTCAGAACTAGATCAAGAATTGCCTCTTCCCTTGTAGGTTCCTGTACCAGCTGCTCCAGCCATTTAAAATATTGAGAAATTTTGTCTCTGCATTTTGTCCTGAGGTGACGTACCCAGTCAATATTGAAATCCCCCACTATTATCAAGTTCTCTGCATATATTTACACTGTTAAAGATTATGCCATTGTCAAATGTTAACTACACCTCTTGATTTATTTTATTCATCTCAATTACTGATAGTAAAGTGTATATATTTAATGTATAAAATGATACCAGGTATGGCAATTTAAAATATTATGTGGATTTGTGGTGGAATGTCTGGACTCCAGTGATAATCTAATAACCCATGTGACTCTTTCTCATCTCATCTCAATGTTCTTTGAATTCAAGCTTTGTCTTAAATACTGCATTTGCAATTTAAGCAGTGCGTCATTCATGCTGCCATTGCTGTTTGCAACTTAAAGTTACACTAGAATGATAGAATGATTCTGTATTCTTTGACTGAAGGAAATATCATCTTCCTTTTTTTCTTATAATGCTTTTTTATTGTTTGTTTTTCAAAATACTTCATACTTGACCTTAAAAGGGAAGAAAAACAGCATAAGTTTTAAAACTGGCAATAAAAAGTTACATTCTTATTTTGCATTTAAACCTATAGGGAATACATGTTGCTTTAAGTTTATTACCATTCTGAGCCTCATACAATTCAGGCGGACTCTGGCTGCTACAGTTCAGTGTGTCTCAATAACAGAAAATAGATGTAAGTGTACTTTGACCTACTTTGCTCTTTTTCTCTCAAAGTTTAAAAAGTACTCATAGATTTTCAGGGGAGTTCAGAACAAATAGGTCAATAGAAGAACAATCGTAAAAGTAAGATTTTCCCATTGAAGTACCTTTTTTGTAATTGTGTGTAAGGAAATAAGATCATTACAGATCTTGATTTTGTTTTTTTGCAGTACTATTCTGCAAGGGCTTTTGATTTATACTGTTTATCTTGTATAATTAAATCTGCCTTGAACAATTGCAATCGAGCAGTAGGATAAGAGATTGGAAGAACATGAACAGTCTATATAAATGTGTACTGTAAATGTCTCTATACGTATACGTATGACTGTCTATATAAATAATCTGAGAAATCACGTTTTTTTAAAAATCTATTTAAAATAAATCTACATCAGAGGTTCTTATTCAGAGTGTAGACCACATGGTCAGAGTGAGACTGTCTTGTGTACCACTTCCCCTCCCATTCACAAACTGTGCTGACCTCAGCTGCTTTCATTCATAATCATGTAACATCCTTGCAGCAACTGGCTTACATGGAAAAGAGTTTAATGTACTTTTGAGCTTGTTTTATTCCACTATAATGTGAAAACAAGGAGGAACCAGCACCATGCCACCAGCTGCTCCCCATAGACCACATTTTGAGAACTGCTGACTTAGTCCTCAATCCTGTGTGGCCCCAGAGGTTCACCTGCATATAGCTCATCATAGACTGGGAGCCTTAGAATATTAAGTAAAGGAATATTTTAAAATCAAACTTTTCACTACTTATGCCGTTTATTTCAGTTTTCTGTTTTTTCTCTGTTTGGACAATAATAAAATAATTGGGTTTAGAAAATAGACAATTTCTAATCAAACTTCATATTTTTGTTGCTATAAACTAGCCCAGTGCTGTTTGGGATGAGATCACAGCAAGGGTATGTTTGTTTAAAAAAAGAAAAAAAAGTCCTTTAAATATTTCATGTTAACTATTCTTCTGTTTGTCTTAGCTCTCTTAGCTTGTTTTAACAGTTTTGGGAACCAAATTTAACCTGTTTTCTTTTAAAGTGTTGTTTCAACTGTTTTTAGCAAAGGTAAATCATTCCTCACAAATCTACTAGAATTCTTTGAGGGGGACCAAGCAGGTGGACCAAGAGGATCCAGTGGATATAGTGTACTTAGATTTTCAGAAAGCCTTTGACAAGGTCCCTCATCAAAGCCTTTTGTACCTGCCACGGGATAAGAGGAAAGGTGCTCTCATGGATTGGTAATTGGTTAAAAGATAGGAAACAAAGAGTAGGTATACATGGTCAGTTTTCAGAGTGGAGAGAGGTCCCCCAGGGGTCTGTTCGGGGACCAGTCCTATTCAACATATTCATAAATGATCTGGAAAAGGGTAAACAGTGAGGTGGCAAAATTTGCAGATGATACAAAATTACTAAAGATAGTTAAGGCCCAGGCAGACTGTGAAGAGCTACAAAAGGATCTCTCAAAACTGGGTGATTGGGCAACAAAATGGCAGATGAAATTTAATGTTGATAACTGTAAAGTAATGCACATTGAAAGGCATTATCCCAACTATACATGTAAAATGATGGGGTCTAAATTAGCTGTTACCACTGAAGAAAGAGTTCTGGGCATCACTGTGGATAGTTCTCTGAAAACATCCACTCAATGTGCAACGGTGGACAAAAAAGCAAACAGAATGCTGTGAATAATTAAGAAAAGGATAGATAATAGGACAGAAAATATCATATGCCCACATCTTGAATACTGTGCGCAGATGAGGCTGCCCCATCTCGAAAAAGATCTATTGGAATTGAAAAGGTTCATAAAAGGGCAACACAAATGATTAGGGGTCTGGAATGGCTTCCGTATGAGGAGAGATTAATAAGACTGGGACTTTTCAGCTCAGAAAAGAGACAGCTAAGGGGAGATATGATTGAGGTCTATAAAATCATGATTGGTATAGAGAAAGTAGATAGGAAGTGTTGTTTACTACTTCTCATAACACAGGAACTAGGGGTCACCAAATGAAATTAATAGGCGGTATTAAAAGGAAGTATTTTTTTCACACAACGCACAGTCAACCTGTGGAACTCCTTGCCAGAGGATGTTGTGAAGGTCAAGACCATGTTCAAAAAAGAACTACCTAAATTCACAGAGGATAGGCTATTAGTCAGGATGGGCAGAAATGGTGTCCCTAGCCTCTGTTTGCCAGAAGCTGGGAATGAGCGACAGGCATGGATCACTTGATGATTACCTGTTCTGTTCATTCCCTGTGGGGCACCTGGCACTGGCCACTGTCAGAAGATAGGATACTGGGCTAGATGGACCCTTGGTCTGACCCAGTAGGGCCGTTCTTATGTTCATATGTTCAACTATCCAGTGGACTTTATTATCTTCATGACTCCATAATTTCATTCTTATTAACTTTAAAAACTTTTTGGATAGTCTCATGGAATCTGCAAACTGCACGAGCTATTAATTTCAGGGCTTCAGGCTTATAAACTCTGCACTCATGCTAAGAACCTTCAGGAGCCATTCTTCTCAGACTCGGTTCATTTCATGTTTAGCATTGGCAAGCAGGCAGGTTTTGTAATCTCCAGGGGTCTTTCATTTTAGACTTCACAAAGAACTGGAGAATTCTATAATCATTGCAGTTGTTGTATGCACACACCATAATCTCTCCACCACTTGTTACCATACAGTCCCTGAAATCTAATCACTAGATAGTGATCAAACCAGCAGACCAAAGGGACACCAATGTAGTCCTCAACTGTGATGACTACAATAATGAGGCCAACTGACAATTCTCTGACACCACTTACTATAAAGAACTCAGAGAAGACACCGCACCACAATTTAGCCAGGAACTTAAGGGTATCATCAAATCCTTCCCCAAACAACTCAAAGAGAAACTCCTCAAACTCATGCCCCAGAAACTCGCCCCAGGGACCTTGTACACAGGGTTGCTGGAACAATATTTATAGTGGGGGTGCTGAGAATCATTGAACCAAACTGTAAACCTTGTATATAATGGAAACCACTTCAAGCCAGGGGGTGTGGCAGCACCCCCAGCACTCTTAGTTCCAGCACCTATGCTTCTACATGCTTCCCAAGATACACAGAGAAAAGAACCCAAACAGACCCATCATATCTGACCACGGCACTCTTACTGAAGGATTATTAGGACTCCTAGCAACCATCCTCAAACCACCGACCAGATAAAGGACTCCAGCACAAAATTGACTTCCTCCAGAAATTCCAAAATGTTAACAACCTCCCTCAGAGCATCATCCTTGCCACCATGGATGTCACTTCTCTACACACCACCATCCCTCACAATGATAGCATAGCTGCTTGCCTCAAATATTTACAAGACAATGGACAACCCTCATATAGCTACCTCAGACAATCACTACGCTCTCAAATGAACTGACACAGCAAAATGATAAAAGACAAAAACACCCTATCACCTGTGGGTGAACACTTTTCACAAAGTGGTTGCTCAATATCTGATCTATCAGTCCCCATCCTCAAAGGAAACCTGCACAACACTTTCAATAAACAAGCCTGGGAATTTAAATCCATAACTCCGCTAGACACTAAAAACCATGGACTGAATAGAGAAACTGGATTTGTGGCTTATTACAACAATCTGTAACCTACTATCCCCCTCTTTTTGTCCTATGGCTGCAGAGGTGTTAATGGGCCAATCTACTTTTGAGTGGTCCCTTTAGGGCAATGTTTCTCAAATGCCACCACCGGGGGATTTCCCTGTGGCCATGACAGCCTCCTGGGCAGTGATGAGGGGGATAAGCACTGGTCCCTCACCCTCCTTCCCTGTTGCTCCTGGATGCAGTGCCCTGCACTGCCTCTGGAGATAGATGAGGCAAATTGCTGAAGGAGCAAGGTGAGTTCTTTACCAGAGGGGGAGGGGGAGGGCTTAGTGAGGCTCAGGCTTCAGCCCTGAGGTGGTTGGGCAACAGGGACTCAGGGGGCCTAGTTGCAGACCAAGGCTCCAGCCATGGGGCTTTGGATACCAACACCCAGATCTGGCTCTGGGGTTTCAGGTGCTGACCCCCTGCTTTGGCCACGTGGCCCTGGCCTTCAGCTATGGGGTTTCAGGCTCCAATCCTGGCCACTCAGTGGTGGGCTCCAATCTATTGCTATGGCTGTGTGGCGCCAAACCCCGACCCTGGGAGCCAATCAGCAGCAGTGGGCACTGACCCCGGGCTCCAGTGGGTGCTGGCCCAGGGCACTGACTTCCAGCCCCAGGTGCTGACGCTCAGCCCCGACCACATGGCTGCAGCGGGGCCGCCCCATCCATCACTCCTGTTCTCTGCTCCTTTCCCCAGCCCCACATCTATCCTCCCTGGCCCCTGCTGCCTCATATCCCACCCCTCTATCCAGCTCTTAATTTGCCAGGACTTGCTGTGAAAAGCGATATTAACAAAGATACAAATATCACTTTCATAGCATTATTTTTATTATTCAGTCTGCCAAAAAAACCACTTCTACATAAATAAATTACAATGATCTGGATGTGTATACATGCATATTTATTTGTTTTTCCTAAAGTTATTAAGTGTTTTAGAAAAAGGTTGGTGGCCACACTCTGAAGCCACCAAAATTTTGTTGTGAGAACCCCTGCTTTAGAATATGCGCTAACTACTTCTGCTAAACCTTGCATTTAGTTGTCACACTCAAAGTAGCTTTCCTAGACCTAGAAGACCTCGTAGACCTTGTCTCTCTCACCAACAGAAGTTGGTCCAATAAATGATATTACCTCACCCACCTTGTCTGTCTAATAACCTTTACATGTCTCTTATTTCAATGCTTTCAGGACTTCACCAGCTCTACCAGGAAGCTGAAGAGCCTTTTAACTCAAGCGTTTGATATATAAGGGATTCATAACAAATATAAGTCACCATGATTCATGGCTCTTGTAGGATCTGACAAGTGGGTGATAGGCGCTCACATGAGTTACAGGCCTGGTCTACACTACGCATTTATACCAATTTTAGCAGAGTTAAACCGATTTAACGCTGCACCTGTCCACACAACGAGGCCCTTTATATCGATATAAAGGGCTCTTTACACCCATTTCTGTACTCGTCCCTGACGAGAGGAATAGCGCTGAACTCAGTATTACGATATCGGATTAGGGTTAGTGTGGCCGCAAATCGACAGTATTGGCCTCCGGGTGGTATTCCACAGTTGCACACTGTGACCCGCTCTGGACGCAATGCTGAACGATGCACTGGCGGAGTACAGGAAAAGCCCGCGAACTTTTTGAATTCATTTCCTGTTGGCCGCGTGGAGAGCCACCAGCATAGGTGCCCGCAGAGCTCATCAGCACAGGTAACAATGCAGTTCCTGAGAATCAAAAAAAAAGTTCCAGCTGGGACCGCACGGGAGTACTGGATCTGATCGCTATATGGGGAGAGAGGATTCCGTGTCTACAGAACTCCATTCCAAAACGACGAAATGAAAAACATTTGAAAAATATTTCAAGGCTATGTGGAGAAAAGGCCACAAGCAGGACTTAGTGCAGTGCAGAGTGAAAGTTAAGGAGTCAGACGAGCCTTACAGAAAACCAAAGACAAGCAACGGAAGGTCGGGCAGGGCCAAACATGCAGCTTCTACACTGAGCTGCTGCAATTTCTGGGGGGGGGGGGGTCTGCCACCACTACCTCACCCTGTCCGTGATTCCGAGGTGGGAGTGTATCTCACCATGGCTGAGGATTCTGCGGACGGGAAGATGAGGAGGAGAAGAGGAGGACGAGCTTTGCAGAGAAGCCCCACACAGCACTCCATTCTCCCCAACAGCCAGGAGTTTTTGTGGACCCAACGGAAATTACCCCCCAGCCTCCCAGAGCCGGTAGCGCCAGGACAATGAAGCCATGGAAGCGACTCTGGTGAGTGTACCTTTGTAAATATTAAAAAAACATGGTTTAAAAGCAAGCGTTTTTTAATGACTGATTTTCCTTGAGGACTTGGGGATGCATTCGTGGCCGGTACTGTTATTGGAAAAGTTTGTTTAACATGTCTGGGATGAGCAGAAATCTTCCAGGGACATCTCCATGAAGCTCTCCTGGAGGAACTCCAAAAGCCTTTGCAGAAGGTTTCTGGCAAGGCAGCCTCTTATTTCCGTTCCACCATGGTAGGACACTTGAACCACGCCATTGCATGTTTAGCAAGTATCTGGTTCACTGCATGACCAAAAAGCCTAGCTGCGTATGGTCCCGGTGATTGCTAGCAATTCAGCAACATCCATTCTTTATCTCGCTTGTGTTATCCTCAGGAGAGTGATCGTTCATTTAACCTGGTTTGAAATAAGGATTTATTAAGGGGACGAGATGGCCATTCCTACTGGGCTGTTTGGCCTGTTGCTTAAAAAGAATCCTTCCTTGCAGGTAGCCAGCTGGGGGAGGGGAGGAAGGGAGATGGCTGGAGCTATTTCGCGTTTTTGGCTAGCGGGGATCATTTCTCTTAACCAGCCATGCGGTTGAGAGGAGGGAAAGGGGGGGTGATTAGCAGTGATCTTCCATAATCACCAGCAATGTGGTGGGGGGAAGGGTAAAGCGATTCATCCAGAGAAATGGATGGGGGTGGTTTCTGCTGCTGCATGTTAAGGAGAAAAGCCAGCCCTGAACGGGATTTGCTTGTATTTGGAAGGAGGCACTGTGTATTATGAGGCTGCAGCAAGCCGAAAGGACAATGGTCTACCATGCGCGCTGCAAGTGAATTCTGCTGCCTGACCTGTGTCTGTGAGATTCTCTAGCACCAGAGCCGCAGGCCACTCAATATTAAGATGCAAAATGTAGCCTTGTAGTGAATTCACGTGGCTATATGTAAGGTGACTAGTGTTGTTCCACTGTGAAAGAGTATAAAGCATTTTCTGTAAAATGTGATCTTTTAAATACTTCTCTCCCTTTTTTACCTTCTCTCATGGCAGCTCTGCAAATTTTCACGCCTCCCTACTTCCATCCCAAGGCTCCTCACATAGAGGTGGAGGAAAATAAAGATGCGAGATGAAATGTTCTCGGAAATCATGGAAGTAACCGCAGTGATAGAGCTCATCTGAATGAGTGAAGACATGGTATCAATTACAGGAAAAGATGCCCAGTGAAGTTGAGGACAGAAGGGATGCTGAGATTAGAGGCGGCAGAAGATCGAGGTGTAGGGCAGGAAGATACGCGGTGGCGGGATGCAACAACTGGGGCTGCTGCGTGATCAAAACTGACATTCCTCTGATGTCTGGTGGAGCTTCAGGAACGAGCAGCAGGGTCACAGAGTGGCCAGCGCAGCCCCTGTGTAACCACCCTCCACCACTCACCATGTTCCATTTCCTCATCCAGACGTGTTAAGAACACGTGCGGGAAGGCTTCGTTTGCACCCGCCCACTCACCCCCATGGACAGGCCAACAAAAGGCTCATTACATTGAAATATTTTTAGTGTCCTTTTCCTTCCTTCCTATTCTCCTCCCAAACCACCCGGGACACTGTCATTCTCTCCCTTTTATAATGACTTTTTACTAAAGAATACATGATTTTTAAACAATTAGTGACTTTATTCCTTAAGCAAGCTGTAATCGAAGGGGAGGGTGGGTTGCTTACAGGAGTGAGTCATCAGGGGGGGGTTATTCAAGGGAAACAAACACAACAGTCACACGTACCCTGGCCCGTGATGAAACTCGTTTTCAAAGCTTCTCTGATGAGGACCGCTTCGTGGTTGTCTCTCTAATCGTCTTGGTCTGGCTTGCGCGTAATCAGCGGCCAGGTTGACTTCCTCAGCCTCCCACTCTGCCATAAGGTCTCCCCCTTACTTCACAGAGATTATGGAGCACACGCAAGAGCAATAACAATGGGACATTGGTTGGCTGAGGTCTGAGCGAGTCAGTAATGTGCGCCAGTGCGCCTTTAAACAGCCAAATGCCATTCTACCACCGAGTCTGGCACTGTGCTCAGCCTTGTAGTTTGAACAGCTTCCTGACTACCGTCCAGGCTGCCTGTGTATTGGCTTCATGAGCCATGAGCATCAGGGTAGGCTGGGTCACCAGGATACCTACAGGCATTTCACCCAAACCAACTGTTTTGTCTGGTCTGGGAAGTATTCCCTTGCTGGAGCCATTTAAACAGATATTGTTGTGAAGACGTGAGCTATGTGAACTTTCCTGGCCTCCCATGTTGGATGTTGGGTGAACGGACCCTTGTGATCCACCAGTGCTTGCAGCAACATGAAATGTACCCTTGCGGGTTACCATACTGGGTGCCCTGGTGCTCCTCGTGCCAAGATAAGATATGGGTTCCATCTATCGCCCCCCACAGTTTAGGGAATCCATTGCAGACCAAAGCCATCCACTATGACCTGCACGGTTCCCAGAGTCACAACCTTTCGTAGCAGCAAGCTTAATGGTGCTTTGGCTACTTGCATCACAGCAGCCCCACAGTGAGATTTTCCACTCCAAAAAATTGATCCCGGAACTGACCACTAGCTGTTGGCTGTTGCAAGTCCCAGGAGGGTCTATTTCCACTCGTTTCTCAACTGTGAGGGCTGCTCTCATTTGGATTATGGCGTTTCAGGGCAGGGAAAGCAAAGTCCCACAAAGTCATTGAAAGTGCCCTTACGCATGCAAAAGTTCGCAGCCGACTGCGAATTGTCCCAAACCTGCGAAATATTCGGTTTTCACCCCAGGGTTGTGTTTGTTATCTCCGCGGCCCAAAAAGTTATGCTAGGCTGCCCTTAAACAATGGGCAGGGAATCCTTCCCATACGCATCTCACGGGGCACTGCAGGTTTGAGAGAATTTCTGTGTCCATGGGCCTCATCACTTTTCTTCGCGTCGGCCCTGCCATAAGTTGGCCTTTCCTCGCGCCTGGCTTTGCAGATCCTGGATGGTCAGCATTAGACTGCATGGAGATATGACGGTTTACCACGTCCATGATTGGCGGTTTGATCTGGGCAGGGTCCCCAGGGGCTCTGCTTTATGGCGTATTTGCCCACGTTCACCAGGAAAAAAGGCCACGAACTTGGTTGTCTGCTTGCTTTTCAAGAGGGAGGGATGAGGCGTTACCCAAACCACCCGCGACCAGATGTTTGTTTGCCCCATCAGGCATCTGGGATCTCAACCCAGGGATGTCCAAGGGGGGGGGGAGACTGTGGGAACTATGGGATAGCTCGGGATAGAATACGCCACAGGTGCAACGCTCCGGAAATCGACGCTAGCTTCGGTACATGGACACACACCGCTGAATTAATGTGCTTAGTGTGGCCACGTGCACTCGACTTTATACAATCTGTTTTACAAAACCGGTTTATGTAAAATCAGAATAATCCCATAGTGTAGACATATCCACAGTCTCCACTGGATTCTTGGAAATCTGGCAGAAATAGTAAAATCTGCCATCAGGACCTATAAAGTGTTGGTTGGGGGGCTCTTACAAACTCTACAAGCCATTAAACAAAAGGTTTGTGGGATATTACAATACATATGTAGCAGTCTCAGAGTTTATCAGTAATACAAGGTGTCTGATGGAGACTAAAAATTGCATGAACTGAGGTTATGCATAGATGCTCTCTCTTGACTGTTTTTGCAAGTTTACACATGTAGCGTAGTCACAATATCCCAAGGTCCAAGCAGGCCAATAACTGCACTGAATTATACTGTGGAAGTTACAAGCTCTGGCAGCTCTGCCACTGAAGCTTCTAACTGCTGCAAATCACATTTCTTTCACATATGGCACTTATGACTTCTCAGCTGTGCAAATGGAGCTTATCAGTGTCATGAATTGCAGCTGTAGTAGCAAAGCCAGGAGAGTTTCTAAGTTCCATGATCTGTAATTTTTCCTCTCCTAGAACTTACAAACTGTGGCAGCTCTGTAAGTACTTTCAGCCATATATTTTTCTCTCTGCTTTTGAGATAACCTCTAAAGCACTGTGAAATGTAAAAAGTGGAGAGTAATGGTCTGATCCAGCTTCCATTAGTATTAATGGAAAATCCCCCTTTGACTTCTGTGGGTGCTGGATTAAGCTGTAAGTGTTATGATCATAGATATTTCTCTCATAGAATACACAAATACATTCCTTTGTAACCCTGGCAAGCTATAGCCTTTGTATTACTGAGTTTACAACCTCTGCATATCTTTATTGTTGCTCCTAAAGTCTGCAGGACACTTCATAGAAATTCTACTATCCTGTGAAATCCCCACATAATGAAAGTTCTATATTTGACCTTTAATAATGTGATTATTCCCTCAATTTACACTTCAGTAAAAATAGTCCTGCATATCAGTTGCCACTGAGAACTACCATAAAAGGAAATTAGAAGTTTTTAGAACAAGCTTTTAAATTACAAATGGACAAAAATCATTAGACTTTTCAAACGGCAAAAAACAACTATTTTCTTGTCCCTTATTTCAAAAGCTCCTTGTCCAATTAAACTCAAACTTGCCACTAAATAAAAAAGACTGTTTTTCAAAAGGATTTAAGGAAATTATGCTAGTAATGATTATTTTTCATGTCAAGTTACATTTCTACCTATTGCTTCACTATCCTGGCTGCTAGTGTGTTTATATAGGTTTTGTTGTTACTTATTAATGGTGATTTCAGCTATATGATAGGCATTTCCCAAAAATTTTAGACGATAATTCCTGCTTCAAGGAGCTCATGGTATTTTTATTGTCCTCTGATTTAAGAGGAGTTGTTCTTGGTTGATGTTAATTGCAAGAATATCAATTTCTGATTATTTCTGAGGGAGAAAGATGAAAAAATCAACAGAAAATTCCACTTCCACATTATCTCTTGATCTGCAAAAGAAACTCATGCAGAGGTAAATTGCTAAAGTTAAACAGAGCACCCATCTCTATTGCAGAACTCAATACACCCAAAATTTAATGTCCAGAGAAATAGATCATTCTAATGGATAAAAATTGTTAGTATTAATATATGTATTACAGCAACTCCTAGAGGTACCAATGAAGATTAAGCACACATTGTGAAAGGTGCTTGCCACAGGATATACTGTCCCTTTCAGGACAAGCCTGAGTCTGTATGTCTCTGCTTCAAGTTTTGGTCCCATAAAGACAAATCTTGTGTGAGTTGTAATCTGCAGAGGCTCACGGGATTGTAAAGTAAGCCGGCTGAGAAATGGGTGCAGCGCTATATAAACCAAGCTTTGTGCCCTCCACAGTGGTCTGCTGCCTATAGGCTGCATTCCACCTGCTATAACTATTGCTGGTTCCCTGTCAGTAGCAGAGTGTGTCTCTGCTCAGCTCTTAGTCCTTTGGTGCTAGCTCCTAGGCAGCCTCAGAGGAAGGTAGGCAGTGGATGAAGCTCGCCTGGGAGAAGGCAAGCCAGCCCTTTGTGTTTAAGGTTCCAGGGTTGGAACCTGTAATACATTGTTTTCACTTAGAGATGGTATGGACAGCTCTGTGGTCCAGGGCTGAGGAACTGTGTGCTCTGCACTGAGAGGCAAAGGAAGAATGAGCTATTTGGCTTGGGGTGACCAAGAAATTGTCTAGCCTGGTGAGCCCTCCCTGAGGGGGTGAAGGCTCTGGCCTGGGGAGGGTCAAAGCTGTATCTGTGTGCTTTGGACTTCATTTACTCTGGGAGGGGAAGGCTTGTTTGCTTTAGCTGGAAGGCCAAAGCAGTAAAACCACTGACCCGCTGAAGAACCCAGCTATCTGAGAGCAAGGGAAACCAAGGCACAGATTACCTATCATGAGGTGAGCTGACACTATTGTAGTGCTGTACATACTCATATTGGCAGTGTTTTGAATGTGGCAGTGGAGTTGCAAAAATTTGCTTCTTAACTAAGACTATCTCTTGTTTTGAGAAGTGACATGCCTAAAGTGTGTGAATGGTACATTCCAGGTTATTTTATCTGTAAAAGTTCTGCTGAAAGTCCTGCCATGGTGTTTGTAGCTCTAGGGTAAGAAGTCAATGTCATTACACAGGGGCTGAGCTTGGCCTTGTATCTGTGAGATGATCTGTTGTTAAGATTCTGGCTGGTTAGGCTGAGAAAGAAAATATCTGGCCAAATTCTGGTCTCAGTTGCACATGTGCAACTCCCAAAGCTGTAGTGCTACACTCTGGCCCAGTAAATATAATCATGAGATCTTAAATTATTGCAGATAATATAGATGTTACACTGGAGACTGTAGGAACAACTGTGTCTATCTTTGTTGTGCGCTATGTACTTGTATATTGCAACATGGGATTTGCTTCATCCATTTAAAACCAACCATCTGACAAACAGAAAAAAAAATTAATCACTAGAGAGTTGATAATAACATATGTCCTTCTAAAAGTTACAGTAAACAAAATCGTTCCTCTGGTGTATAGCATTTGTGTTTTTTGGGTTTAGGAGAATGGCTCCTTTTTTGTTGTGTATATGTGTGTGTGTGTGGGTTTTTTTGTTTTTTTTGTTTTGTTCAAAGCACAGAAAACCCTAGGGAGAGAGGTTTTTGTTTGAATATTTTGTTACTTATTGTTAGAGCTGGGTGCACTGTCTTTCATGGTATATTTTTGATGGATTTGTTCTTTGAAAATTTAAGAAAGCAGGTATTATTTTACAAAAAAAATGCAAATTTTTGTGGCTCTCCAGATAATTTGCCATTATGGTGATGATAGTGGCATAGAAATCAAGGTTGAGGTTTGCAAAATTTCAAAAAGTAACTCTTGCTCAAAAAGTGAAATTTGTTTCAATCTTGAAACATCTGCCAAAGGAACAGGAGAAGTGGCAGTGTTCTAAAAGCACAGACAGGAACCAGAAATGGGGTGAGTTTTATTTGTGTCCCTACCCCTTACTGGCCTTAATATTTTGCATTTCTACAGAATTTTACTCTCCTGACACCCTTGCCCATGTTCAATATGCTGAACCACAGTACTCATTAGACAAGTAATTTTAACTTGTGTTTTTTTTCCATCTCGTGATATAATGTAATATTGACATAAAGAATATGGAACATAAGAAGGTATTTAAATTGTACTGTAGTATGGCTTACACTAACAAAAATATTTTAAAAAAATATTGACCTATCACTAGTTATAAAATTCAAATATTATTTTAACCATGAATTCTCACTTACTTTTTAAATTGTGGATCAGTGATGGTCTCCTAAGCATTGGATTTTGGTGAAACAGGCCAGAATTTTCAATGATCAGACCGCTTCTAGGTTTCTTGACTGTATGCATGAACAGAAATACCTACTAGTAGTCTTATGAAATAATAATATTTATTCAGCATCTTAAATGCACCCAGCGATTTACAGAACAAATGTATAAAACAGCATCTCTTCCCCAAGAATTTTCAATCTTAAATTTAAGCACAACATGAATGATAACAGTAAGGGGGAAGGAAGGGGAGTCTGAAGGTAGGTCAAGGGAGCACAAAAACACAGATAAGATACTGCAGTTGCTTGAGTTTGTTGGAACCAAAATGTGTGTGTAAATAAGAATGTTTATTTTTTAAAGATATAGTTGTTGATTGTCGTGTGTGCAGATCTGGAGTGGCAACTGGTAAAAGAGTTGGGTGGGTACATGAAAGGGTAGACATACAGAGGGGAGGAGAACTGGGATGAAGTTTCAGGAGAATGGAGAGCTAGGGCAAGGGCAAGCAAAGTGTGGAAGAGAAAATGTCCAGGAGGGATGCTCAAACTTTACTAACAATGAGGAGTTAGTGACTTGAACAAAATGGAACTGCAGAGGCAATGGCAATACAGAATATAGTATAATTCATATACATCTACAGTATAATTTTGCAACATGATTAAAATCCATAAGAAACACCTGCTTGATTTTTTTTAAATATATATTCTGTATATTCTATTGTCTTTAACTATAAAGAGGGTTTTTTTTAAATAATTACAGTGTTGAAGATAATCTATATGGAATGAATTTTATACATATGTATGATTTACCTCATGCTAATACTTTAGTGTCATGATGTGAATACAAAAGGAAAAAACAGAGAGGGCAGAGAGATCCTGTGCTCCAGTCCCAAATTTCTGCCCCATCTGCTGCATCTCTTTGCCCTGCAAGATGGATGGGACAAAGCCAGGGGCTGAGTATACAGTACCTTCTTTGCCAATGCAAGACATCACACCAGGGTCATGATACTAGGCCTTATAACAGGGTAGAATACTAAGGCTCTACATAATGGTGCAGGTGGACTCCTTTGTTTTAGGCATCCTATCAGGTATTTGAAGCTTTCATGAAAATGCAGTGGAATTACTGCTGAGTTTCTTATATGAATTCAACTAACTTTAATCAGGCTATAAAAGCTTCTCTCCACATAGAGTGAACTAAAGCCTGGGACAGGAGATTGCGCAGGCAAAACACTTGGAACAGACGACCGTCTAGAAAGCTTAGGCCGAGATATGTGCTTGTTGTTGTTTGAGTCACCAGTTAAACCCAAACCCCAGGTAGGGAGTAAATTTCAGTATATGCAATGTATGTATAACATATCCTGGCAAGAGCAGGGTGGGATTGACACCAGTTTACAGGCCTTACTACCAAATTTTTGTCATTCTTAGCAAGGTGGTGCCATTTTTCCTCTTTATTTTCATGCAGTCATATTTTTTAGACTGTTTTATGATCGGTGTACAGAACCTCTATTTATGCTGTAGGGGAAAATCCTAGATGTTTGAGGATAGCTGTTATATCAAGTTTGTAGAGATTATTTTATGTTCATGAGAAAGCAGCAAATGGTTCCTGCAAAAAGTCAGTATTATGTCATTGAAATCTGTGCAGAGTTTCTTGTAATGTGTGATGGATTTTTTTCTGGCCTTCATTCTCTCCAAGAAGCAATGATGCGTAAATTGCTTATTTTGGGCTATTTCATCCTCCTTTGTCTTGATCCATGCTCCTGTTTGAAATGCTCATGATCTTTCTGTGTATATTTAAAATAACAGACGATACAAGTGTCAAGTTAAACAGAATGTTGATGTTACACATCACTTTTCTGTGTGTTATGTGTTGCATAAGTGATGTCAAAATAAAACTCTTCATGTTTTGTAATGGGAAGCTAAGGATATACCATTAATGAATTACCCCTCAGCAAGAAATGCTTATCCTTATTATCCAGCATATTTCACTGTTCTATGCAGCTGGGATACATCTGTTCCTACTTGGTTGTTTCTACAATTGTATGAAAGTATCAGATGTTAATATGTCTCTCTCATTCAGGGTAGAGGAAAAAGAAGCAAATTATGGATTTGTTTGAGCTTTTCTTTCGAGTCATTCTCTTGGGTTTCTGGCATTCGTTCCTTAGCAATCGTATATCCATTCACAGCTGTGTGTTTATGCTGGGGGATCGCAACCCATCATCATGGAATTCAAATTATAGTACTAAAATTTAGCTATTTTTGTGCCTGGCATCTTGCACCAATTTGTGTTAACCCAAAGTAAGTTGTCATTGAATAGGCTGCATGTTTTAATTTATGATGTTAGTTTTCATCTTGCACCCTGTGAATTGCTTGGTGGTGGTCAGTAGGGAGCTGGCATCTGACCTACGTTTCTGCTAGTCCTTGTTTTCAGCTACGTGGGCTCTTCCTGAGAATGCCAGGCAATATGTGCAAGCGGAGAGTGAGCTTAAGAAAATCCAGGGCAGAGCCCTGTCGTGGGACCCCTGTGTCTCTGCCCCTAAAGCCCCATGTCTGCACTGGGGCTCCCACACTTGGAGCAGTGCTGACAGCCCTCCACACTCCTCACCCAGAGAAGTAGTGGCATGAGGCAGTATCAGCAGAGGAGCAGGGGCACCCTCTCACTCTGGAAAAGCAGGGTGACCCTCAATACTTACCCAACAGCCAGAGTATATCTGCTTGTCTGGGTGGGTTGGGCTAGCTGCACTCTTTTGTTACCTACAGACCTTTGCTTGGGCCATGTTGGTAGGGCCTTCTGGGCAGTGGTGCTTGGAGTTAAGACCCTATTCAGATTAATTGAACACTTCCCCCTCTTAGAACTGTTCTTTCGTGCTGTCTGAAGACTCAGGCAAACATCATTGCATAGGTTAACTGTGATTATGTTTTCAAGCTTTTCTCCACAACCAGGAGGAGCATAAGAATACCCATGCTGGGTCAGACCAATGGTCCATCTAGCCCAGCTATCTTCAGACAGTGGCCAGTGCCAGATACTTCAAAGGGAATTAACAGAACTGGGAAATTATT
Organism: Chelonoidis abingdonii; assembly: GCF_003597395.2. Classification (NCBI taxonomy): domain Eukaryota; kingdom Metazoa; phylum Chordata; order Testudines; family Testudinidae; genus Chelonoidis; species Chelonoidis abingdonii. The sequence continues at coordinate 29,549,592 of NC_133776.1, forward strand.
GAATGATCCATCCCCTGTTGTCCACCCCTAGCTTCTAACAGTAAGTGGTAAACATCTAATAATTTTTTTAAATGAAATCTGAGATTCTGATATAATCACCTGACTTCAAGAGGCAGGGCCTAAAGGTATTTAGACTAAATCCCTTTGTTGATCTGGGTCATAGGGTCTGTGCCTTAATGTGGTCCTGTCAAATGGGATGAGGAGAAGGCGACCTATGGCAGTGGTTCTCAACGAGGGGTACACAGAGGTCTTCCAGGGGGCACATCAACTCATTTAGCTATTTGTTTACTTTTACAACAGGCTACATAAAAAGCACTAGCGAAGTCAGTACAAACTAAAATTGCATACAGACAGAATGAGAAAGTAAGCAATTTTCAGTAATGTGTTGTGACACGTTGTATTTTTATGTCTGATTTCGTTAGCAAGTAGTTTTTAAGTGATGTGAAACTTGGGGGTACGCAAAACTTGGGTGAAACAAATCCAACTTCTGAAAGGGGTACAGTAGTCCCTTTCAGTGACCTAGGGGCCTGTTGGTAGAGAAGCAGGTACAGGATTATGGACAGGAACAAATGGAAGAGGCAGCTGACATGAAGACCAGAAGAGACCTGGAGATCAGTCCTTTTTCAAAGAGGAGTAAATATGTGTTGTATTAAAAGCAGATAAAAATGTACAATGTCTTCCCCAATACTGCTTTTCTGTATAAACAAATGCTGTAGTTGCCACAAGGATGTTGACTAATTATGAATAGATTTGATTGGAAGGGGAGGTGATCCAGAAGATGGTCTTTCTGAAGCGTGGTCCACATTTAAGAACACTATTCAGAATCCCCTGATCTTTGGAATCGTTGTTAGTGTAAGTTAACAAGAAAAGTAACATGTGTCACTGCTAAATGAAAGAAGTAATTCTTGTGCAATTTTATTTATAGCTATCTTTGTTCAGGTAGCGGTAGAAATTTTAGTGAAATAGCTGAAAGAGCTCATGTAAAATAGACTTTGCTACAACATTGACATTTCTCTTTATAACATTTCTCTTTCTGTCATTTCTTCTGTCATTTTGGCAGTACTTAATAAAATTGTTTCATAACTGCTGTTCCCTTTATAAATCCTTTACTGTAATTGGGTTATATTATGTTGTACAAAGGTGGAAAATATGTAAGTACTCGGTACTAAAGTGTATGTTATTACTTCAAAAACTCTGCTTGGGTGACAAGAATTAATTAGAATTCTAAATTATTACATAAGCCTTCTGTTCTACAGCGGGAGCTTTAGTGAAATGCTGACACTGGATAATTAACAGGCACTATTCTGTCTCTTCATTTTGGATTGTCCATAAAAGATTTGATGCTTCCTTTCCTGAAACAAACAAAAACAGCGTCTGAACTGTCAGAAAATAACAGCAGTTCTTGAAGGGTAATCATTACTAGGGGGTCATGGGGTTGTAATTGTTTCATGAATTCTGCTTCAATCAGGGAAAAATATGTTTAAGTGCCAATAAAAGTTTTATGCTGCTATGATTCCCCCCCCCCCCAATTAATGGCTTTATTCTGCTGTTTGTGTCTAAGCAACACTGTACATGTTAACGCAAATTATTCCAAACTCTCAGTCAGTGAGGCACAATCTAGTGCCAATAGCATTGGGGTAATTTTCTGATTAATATATGGTAAAAAGAAATGCTGTGGCACTGGAAAAGGTAGATAAAAAGGCTAGGAAGCTGGTTTGAAGGTCAAAAGGGAATCAAAGATTTAATATTAATTTGAGTGAGTGTAGCAATTCCACATGTAAGAGCTGGCCCTCCTTCTCGAATGAGAGGCCCCAAAACTTTGCTGCCCAAGGTTCTATCACTTTGACTGGCATTGCTTTTTGTTAAGCAGCTCAGTGGGTCGCACTGTGTACATCCTATTGCGACTCAAGAGCTGTCATTGTGATTGTATGTCATTTTCATGTGTGTACAAGAAGAGATAACATGATTATACATCTGATATTTTACTTCTGATCCATTTTTCAGTATTGGTGTGTTTCCATTGAAGTCAATAGGAAAACTATCCCTTGACATCAATAGGACCAGAGCTAAATCAACACAAAGAGCTTCCGATAATCCCATCCATGCTATGCAACTTCTTAAATATTGTTCATTGCAAGGGATTCCAAGTTAGTCTCATTTAACAGACTTGAAATACAGTTTGTTCCTGAAAGTAATTCTTTAGGTAGAAAGAACTAAGGCAGACCCATCTCAGAATGGTACAAGAGAATGCTAGAAGTCACAGTGAAGGCTCATATTTGATCACAGCACCATCTTATTTCAGAATTGCTTTTAAGGCTTGCTTATATCCTCACTGAAGTTGATGGCAAAACTCTTAGCATCAGGCCCTTAAAACTTTGCTAAAATAAATTGGTGAAGTATAGAATCTTCCAATAGTTTAAGTTCTAGGTATAAAACTTCATGTACTTGCATGTATTTTTACATTTTTGATTGCAATAGTGCAGGTGTCAGCAACCTTTTGGAGTGGTATGCTGAGTCTTCATTTATTCACTCTAATTTAAGGTTTTGCGTGCCAGAAATACATTTTAACATTTTTAGGTCTCTTTCTAGACGTCTAAAATATATAACTAAACTGTTGTATGTAAAGTAAATAAGGTTTTTAAAATGTTTAAGAAGCTTCATTTAAAATTAAATTAAAAGGCAGAGTCCCCCGGACCAGTGACCAGGACCCGGGCAGTGTGAGTGCCACTGAAAATCAGCTCGCGTGCCGCCTTTGGCACGCATGCCATAGATTGCCTACCCCTGCTATAGTGTATGAAGATGTAGATCTTTAAACCAAACTAAAATGGGAATCAGCCTTGATTGGCCCAAAGAACGTTTGCGCCCCCCGCTTTGTTTTTTAAAATAAAGAACTGAAAAGGGACATTGAAACAGATTAGATTTCAAGTTGCCTAATTATTAATAGTAATATAGCAAAAATAGCTTTAGATACTACTCCTGCCAATGAGTCTCCCTCCCATTTTGTGTGGTTTTTATTACTTGTTTTCCATTTTTTTAAAAAAATGTTTTCTGTCCTGTTGTGAAAGATCCAGACAGATGGAAGGATAAACTGAATATGCAGAGGAAACAGTGAATCCTACTGCCCTGGGAGTGGTGTTAACTGTACAAAGTGAACAGACTGAAATTTAGAAAGAAAAGTCAGTTTTCGTCCTTGGATCTTATTTACAAAAAAACCCAAAACATTTTCACACAGAAACCTGACTTTTTCCAAGCTGATGACGTCTTTTAAAAGTAATTGCACATAATCTGAGGTAATAGACAAAAAAAGTCCACAAATAAAAGAGCGCCTTATCCTTTCTCCTTATGTTTTATAGAAGTGTATTGGATTTAAAAACTAGAAACATAAAATGACAAAATTATGGATTGCATCCTTAATATTATCCTATGTATTTTCCTCCACTTTAACAGCTGTGGAACAAGTATTATCCAAAGGTTAAGAAAAGAACATGTATTACAAGAATTCAGCATAAACTTTAATAGATACAGTTAATCAAATTTAAGCCCCTGCCAAATCCTAAAACCAAGCCAAACTGTACTTCATTAGCATTTGTAGTGTGTGAGAATGTGGCTACCACACAAATACTGCATGTGGTTGCTGGTTGGTATATGCAGTATGTTATAAAGGGAAATGAACAATGCAGGCACGGACATGGCTGGTTTAGTGTAGAATTCAAAGAAAAAAGATGTCACAGCCTATGCAATTCATTGGGCCAGATTCATCCACCTTGATCACTTTAAGTAGGATCTTACTCCTCAAAACTTTACTCAGCAAGTCTAGAGCTGGAATTTATGGAGCCGTAGATTTGAAAAAATACTGCTAGCCTCTTCTGTTGCACAGACGCATTATCAACAAAATGGTAACAAAAGAGAGTTGCTCTTGTTCTACTTTACCGTTATCCACTTATTTTACACAAATATAATGGGCCAAATTCTTTGATAGTGTAACTTTAAGTCAATGGAGTTAATTTGTAGATAATTTGACTCTAAACCTGCTCCAAGATAAGCACTAAAATGCAGGGTGAAAAATGTGCCTCTTGACTGTAATTTATTTAAAGTTTCCAGCATTCCATTGGAGAGAGGGTCAAAACTGAAGAACATAACTTAAGATTTTTTAAATGTACCATATTTTTGTAACATTATGACAATACCATAGTTCACTGGTCCATATAAAGGCAAAAAGTAATGTATTCACCACAAACCTGAATTTTAAGGTTTCTTTTTGGCCCTGATCCTGCCAACGCTTAGGCACATTCTTAACTTTAAACTATTCAGGTGTATAATAAGCATTTATAGTCTATCGTGTAAACTAATTCACAAACCAAATTAATCAGCAATGTAAAAATCACATTACTGCTTCCTAACCTTTAGGAGTATATATTGTAGACAATTTGCATTTCCAATTGTAACCCAGCATTCTCTCTTTTGTTTTGTTATATATACTGGGACTCGTTTAAACTGATTCTCTATAGCACTGTTCAGCCAAAGAGATCACACTGGTATTGAGAGGCTTCATTTTTAAAGAAGCACAGGCCTGTCTCATCTTACGCTGGGGTTACGTTTCGCAGTCAGCGCGTAAAGCGAAAACCGTGTATAGTCAAAATTAAATTGAGTATAATGGCGGGCAGAATCGCCCGCACTATAGGAACAGTATTTTAATTGTTTTTCTCTTTTTTTGTTTTTGCCAACTGAGTAAAGCTGAATTCATGCATGTTAAATGCGTGTAAGATGCAACAGACCTGTATGACTTTTTTTGGATAGGTAAACAAGAGACTCTCCTAAGGTCACACATGGTATGTGTCTACCCCACAGTCGGGACAGCACACTTAAGCATACCAGAGCTGGCTGGCTGAGCTAGCTTGCTAAAAGTAGTGTAGTGTAGCTGTGGCATCATGTTAGCTGCCCAACTGTGTACCTAGGATCTCCGGTGGGATTGTAGTCAGGAGGCTAGCCTGAGTTGCTGCTCGTGCTGCCATGGCTACCTTGCTATTTTTAGTGAACTCTCCCCATCAAAGCTAGCTCAGATATGCCTAGCTGTGCAGTGATCATGCCTCCTGACTGCAGTGAGCCCTGCTAGAGTCAGCGGCTGAGCCATTCAGTGTCTTGCCTCCTAGTTTGTACTGTCAAATAGTAGCCTCAGTATCACAATATCCTCACAAATATCCTGCTGAAGCTAAACACATGCATTAGACATTGTAGGCAAACAAAACTTGAACAAACCACCACTGGTTACAAACTGAAGATAAACTAAGCGTTGATTCAAGTTAAAGTGCGACTGAGGTTATTTTAATGTTTGACAGCTTAAAAAACTTGACAGGAAAACCTTTTGTGAAAAACCATTACTATTTCTGAGACTAGTAGTACAATTACTACTGGATTCCTGTCAAAATGCTGATAGATTTTCAAACTAGTAATACACGACTATCAAAGTATCTCCTATCTATTTAATTGTGCAATAAACACATCCGCTGCTCAACTCTCACGTAAAGATTAAAAGAGTGAAATATGAGGGACAATAAATAAAATAGGCAATTGACAAAGTTAGTGTAAATACCCAGAGAAACTACTCAATTATCAGATATACACCATTTCCATATGGAAAGCACAGAGATGCTTTGTAATATCATACTGAACGGTGTATAATATGGGAAAATGCACACTCCTGTATTTTTCTTGACATTCATACTAAAGTAATCATCTGAGCCAGCTTCTTGAAAAAGTTTAAAAATTAATATATTTTTATTAGCTAAAATGCACACAATTTGTTTTTACCATATCACTGAAGGATACACTGCAGGTCATTTACAATCTTTCTTGGTGGTCATATGGTGTACACAGAGAGGGGGTAGTGGTGTGTTTAAACATTGCTGGCTTACCTGATTATTCTTCACAGTGAAAAGTTACATTCTAAGTTATAATATTAAATATATAGACTCTTATTTCCAGCTCTGATTTGTTTTTTTCTGTGTGTGTATATTTTATATATAGTAGATGTATATCTTTTGTGCAATGAACTAAGGAATGTGTGATCTCAGGTTATTTATGCATAGCTAATACATATTGCCGTATATTCCTTTTCATAGGTATAGAATTATCTATTGCAGTGGTCTTCAACTTTTTTTTTCCCATTTGTGGACTCCTGAACAATTTCTGGAAACAGACAGAACAGAATTAAACTATAAATGTTGCACATGCTCAGCATGGCTTGTGATGCAGCATGAGAAAGGGCACTAAATTGTGGGCTTCTACAATAATGACAATACGTCCGGGTTTTGACCTGTGGATGGGGATATTCACATACTTTTGATTGATCAGAAAACCAGGATGCCTTTTCTGGGCTCTGACATTTTTTTATTTTCATAGTCTCCTTTTATGGACCCTTAGATTGATCTAGGGACCCGGAGGAGGTTCCCAAACTATGTTTGAAAACCATTGATCTATTGTTGCCTTTTTCCCTTAAGAACCCTTCTTTTTATGAAAGAGCTGCCAAACCGGGGCAACTAGCCACTAATAGATCTGCTCCAAAGATTTGATTTATTTTATTATTTGTGTTTGAGTTTTATATTAAAGCCTCTTTTTATGAACATTTGGGGGAATTTTTTTTCTTGTGCATGGGAAACATTCCCCCCCGCAAGAAAACACCAAATTAAAACCTTTACAATATTCTGTTTTTTCCCCTTTTTCAGTGGCAAAGGGAGTAAAAGGAACAGAAGGACCAATTAATTGCTCTTTTTTTAAACCTGTGGGACAAAAATGAGTTTGAAATTTTTGTACTTTTGCCACAAATAAATAATTTTTATTTAGCTGGCTTCTAGCTATTGCCAATATTCTCCCCCAGTTAGATTATAAACTCCATGAAGCAGGGATTGTGTCTTCCTGTGTGTGTGTGTGTTTGCCTCCTATTAAAATGGGCCCTGATCCTGACTGGGGCCTCTGAGCACTTCCACAATATAAATAATAATAGAGATAATTAAAGTACGTAGAAACCAAGTAAGTTAAATAAGAATGTACAGGCCCAGATGTACTATGATCCTGTTTTCTACAGTGTGGAAATCTCTACAAGGCTATGCCCACGGGCTGAGCACTGCTAAGTATTTGCATGGTTTCTACAGTTCAAAACAGAGACAGGAGTGGTGCCATTTGATTTCAGCCTAGAAGTTCTGAGTGCTGTGTTTGGGCCCAATCCTGCATTCTTCCTGCAGATAAACAGTCCATGGAGTCTGGTGCTTGATCCAATTTACAATTAAGTCACATGGAGTCTTTGTATTTATTCAAAGGGAATTGGATCAGACCCTCCCTGAAGCACAATGAACACAGTATAGTATTAATTATGAGAACTTTGGTATGACTGATTGAGGAACAGAGCTAACATTTCATTCAAACTGCCATTATATTTGCCACTTTCTCCAGTTTTCAGCTGTTCATCATAACTCTAATACTTCTTAAGTACTTGTAATAAAATGGAAATATTTTAACTGTCACTCTCAAAATGGCCAACATAACAGGAAAGCTGCCCCTGTGAAAAACATTAGCTATTAAATGATGACCCAGGCATTAATGTTGATAATAAAGACAACAGAAGCAACTGTTATCCCATACAAGAATAATACAGTTACACAAGGCGGCCTTATGCAATTTAAAATTATTTCTAACAAAGCAACAAACAGTTAACATTCACCACTTTACAAATTCTGCACAAAAACACTGTAGAAAACATTCTACATTTAAATCTTGTTGCTTTAGTTTTTCATACGTATATTTAAAGTTATAGGACATCACACTAGCCACTACAATCATCATATTTCTCACTGCTGCGCTGTTTTAAATTCATATGTTATCCCCCCATAATTATCTGAATGAGTGTATACACAGGGCTTGAACCTAAGGTGACAGTCAATGGCAATGAGCCTAACAACCCTTGCCACTGGGATTACCAATGTGCTAGTTCAGCCTTGGTAGCAAGGTTGCTGGGGAAACAGACTTGATGATTGATAACTCAGCCTCGTCGGCTTGCACCCTCAGATGTCATGGGGTTTTGGCCAAGCCCTTCAGCATGATGTAGAGGAACAGTGTGGAAGAGACCTTGGCCTTGCAGTGGGATAACAATAGTTTGATGAGGGCAGATAGATATTGTATATTTGGATCTGGTCATGCTGTTTTCAAAGATATGCCTTTCAAAACTTTTTCTAGTTATTACTAACACAATGAACAGATTTTGTGTTTAGTGTTTTAACATCACATACTAAAAACAACTTTCTACAAACTTAAATGATGAAAATTTTCAATATAAGCAACCTCCCACTTTGTAGGGTTTTTTTTCAGTGTTTCTGACATTTGGCCCTCTTTCCTTTGCAAAAAAACTTATCTTGGGGAACATCAGCATATACAATTGTAATATACAGTATATTTTGACAGGAAGTCACATTAGATGCATCATTACTGGAGCTACACAAGGAAAAGAGAAAAACGTGGGAATCATACACAGCTACTGATGCTGCCAGAATGTCAAGTACATGATGACACGTATCGGGGGTAGCCATGTTAGTCTGTATCCACAAAAACAACAAGGAGTCCAGTGACACCTTAAAAACTAACAGATTTGTTTGGGCATAAGCGTTTGTGGGTAAAAAAAACCCCACTTCTTCAGATGCATGGCATGAAAACTGCAGATGCAGGCATGATTATACTAACACATGAAGAGAAGGGAGTTACCTCACAAGTGGAGAGAAGGGAGTACCTCAGAAGGCAATGGCCCTGTCAATACTGGTTTTCCACTTGTGAGGTAACTCCCTTCTCTTCATGTGTCAGTATAATAATGCCTGCATCTGTAACTTTCACTCCATGCATCTGAAGACGTGGGTTTTTTTACCCATGAAAGCTTATGCCCAAAAAAATCTGTTAGTCTTTAAGGTGCCACCAGACTCCTTGTTTAAGTACATGATGAGAATCTTAAAATAGTTCTGGAAAATCAGAAAAGCCGTTTGGCATAATTCACTCTGCAGTACCTTGACAAACGCTGTGAAACAGAAATCGTTAGGATAATGGCCAAATTCATCCCCGATATAACTCTATTATCTTCACTGGAATTTAGTCCAGTAAGTGCGCACATATGATGGAACATAAGAACACGAAGTACAAGCTAGGAGGATGTTCAGTATGAAACATGAGTCATATAAAGTACTATTACACAATAAATAGAATAAATATAATGCACATCTCAGGTATACCATTGCTTAAACTTGATTCTGCCAGCAGAAAGGAAATACAAAATATTCATTCAAACATGGCAACAGCATATATGTGTGAAGTGACAGGAGTGAGTGAAGTAATTCCTGTATTTAGGATGGTATACTGTCCTTGATTCACAGCTAGAGACCCCATTAATATCTGCAGGAGTTTCTCATACTAACAGAGGAAAGTATAGAGATAGATTCATAGTTGGTAAAGTGCTGTGGCCTTTCTCTGAATGAAAGGTGATCTATAAATGCATCTATTTTAAAATAGTCACATTATAATGACCTCACCACACATTAAGCTGTGGGCACCTTTGGCTGGCTTGTTGGAAAAGGTATGTGCCCCATAAGAGTTAGAGAGCCAGGGAATGACTTTGCTGCAGCTGAAGACCAGGTCAGCATGAGGATATTGATCCATCCCCCCACGTTTACCAGAAGAGTGGGGGACTATAAAGGTCCATACTGATGCAGGAAAAGCCCTCTTTTATGTGAACCAGATGGAGCAGCACCTACCTGTGGAAGTAGTCAAATCCCAGGTTTTGCCAGGACTTGCTGTGGGCATTGTGTTAATTGCTCATTTCTTGGGGTGCTGGGAAGAAATTGTTTTCCTTCACTGCCAGATTGACCAAGGTGAAGTGGGGTTTTTCCATCTTCCCCACAGTGGGTTTGAGGGGGCTTAGTTGGGGCAAACATGAAATGAGAGTTAGGCTATAATATCACAACTCTTTACATGGTTGGGCAGATGACCATTACCAGTACTCCACAGGGAATGGATACAGTGATCGGAAAAAGTGGATTGGAAAAAGATTTAAGAGAGCAGAAACATGAAGTGTTTGGGGCCCCTCCTTTATAGCCACCCGCTAGCCCTCATTTTGGTGAGGTCCCAGCAGCTGGCTGGCTGGGGACCAAGATGAGTAAGGGGGTGGGCTGATGGAAGCTCCTGGTGTATATAGTAAAATGATTATGGAATTACCTACACTGTACACTTTTATCTTCTGGGTACTCCCAGACATTTTAGAATAAAGTTGTGGCCGAATTAAACCACATCCAGTGTCTCCTGTCCTCCTTCCATCATACATGGACAATGTGTACAGTATATTTATTAAACCATGTATTTATTAAGCCTGTAGGGGTCTATTCTCCTTAGGCCTGTATAACTAGCATTTATATAGGGCAAATTATACAGGCCTGATTAAAGGTCCACTGAAGTGAACTGGAGTCATCCGATATGTCTAAGGAGCCAAATCTTACTCCTTCTTTCTGACCATACGCAAAGAGCTGAACTGCAACAGCAGATTGTGGAGAGGCAGCTTCCTCCACAGAAGTGGAGAGGAGGAAATGGGGGTGTGGCGGGGGGTGGTGGTCTTCACTATGTGGATTCACTGGGCCAAGTCCCCTTCCCCATATATTAGGGGCAGCTGCTGTCACTACAGCCAGTGGGCTGTAGTAGTGGCTATGAAGGAGCTGTGCTAGTGCTTTGTCCTCCCCTCTAACACATAGCAAGCTCAGGCAGATTTTGTGCAAGAGACCAAGACTTGGCCTATGGAGAGCATTCCAAGGCAGGCTAGGAGATATGAGGCACAAAAGCAAGAACACACTTGTGTTGCTGCAACAACCCATACCACTAGCACCAGGGATGAGTCTGCTCTTAAATGTCAATTTGGTGGCTTTGCAGAGGGCCCGGGGAACAGTACATACTGTCCTTCCCACTCTGACTCTGTGTTTTTAAAAAGAGTTAGCAGTGCTGCCTCCACCTAGCATCTCTGGAGGCTGCACACTTAGAAGCCCGGTCTTTTTTTTAAGATTTCTTCATTTTAATCTGTAGTATTTGGGTAGTTTCTTATCCACCATCTGTTAATTTGGTTTTGCAAATGCTAGACTAGGAACCACACACAGTTAGCACCTATTCTCTTCCTCTCCTCCAATAAAAGCCATGACTAAAGAATTATGTAGCAAGAGATTAATCCCTTACTCCCTCTAATTACCTATGTGGGGTTGGTTGTTCATTAAAAACACACCACGTGCACCCCTTCTCTACCTCTCCCATAGTCACACATCCAAGTATACAGCTCTCTTATTTGCCCCAGATTTGTACAGGCTTAGAACCCCAAGCAGTAGTTTTCCTGCACTTGTTACTAAGCCACAAGCTTTTCTGAGGCCAAAGTGATCAAAACCACTGACCAATGTACCTCTCTGTTCATTTTCTGCTGTTAGACAATTGTTTTTCCCCCCAGATAATTTTAAAAATAAAACTCACAAGTCTGTGAGGCGGTTATTCCTGTGGAACTCATACCCCAGATAGGAAGATGAATTGGCTTGCAGATGCATGAGAAGACAGGGAGATCATCTCTCATCTTAAGCTGATATGAGTATCCAACACACATAAATGGCCTTGTCCAGCAGATAGCATCCACAGCCAGCCAACCTGCAGATGGGAAAGATGGATGCTTTCTGGTAGATGAGGACCTAAATATCAATGCATATCCATATAAATCAAAATCTAATATGCCTGCTTCAACTTATTGAGTATTTAATGCAGTGACCAAGTTTTGCCTTCAGGTACATATCTCCCATTGGTTTTAATTGAACATCATGTGCAAATCTGAGAGCAGATTTAGCCTAAATGTAAGATATTAAATACATACGTAGGAAGTTTATTTAGGTGATTATCATTTACATATATTTCATTGTCTAATTCTAAGCTATAATTTAATATTAAAATCAATATAATAAATAATATAACAATAATGGTGCCTTTCATTTTTCCACAGTGAAAATAAATCCTGGAATAATATTTCTCTGTGTATAATATAATATTCAGAAGTTAGAGATAATCCTACAACTCACAATCAGACTCAAACTAGTTAAGTGTCATCTCTAATTTGTGAAAATACTACATTTAGGATAATCATCTCACTGTTATGTATTTGTTTATCCCATTCATCTGAAATTATCAGGATCTTTTTTTCTTAAATTTTTATCTTTCACTGCCAGACTGTTTTGTAAAGAGAAGATTTCCTTTAGCAGAGATTAGACATTTAAATTAGAATTGAACAAAGTTTTCTGGAAAGTTATTAGGTGAATTAAAAAGGAGGTAAGAAAATGTAATTATGTCATTAGTTTAGGTTTCCTCAAAGGGGTGTCACTGTTCTCATGTAGAATTATAGAATCGTAGACATGTAGGGCTGGAAGGGACCTCAAGAGGACATTTAATCCAGCTCCCTCACTGAGATAGGATTAAGTATACCTAGACTATCCCTGACAACTGTTTACCTGACCTGTTCTTAAAAATCTTAAGTGATGGGCATTCTGTAATTTCCTTAGGTAACCTGTTCCAGTGCTTAACTATCCCTTATAGTGAGAAAATTTTAAAAGTTCTAGGTTTATCAGAAGGAATCTGTCTGCAAATATTTTTTTTTTCTGTGCCAGATTTTGCTCTCAGTTATTCAGATATAAATAGGGGAATAATTCCACATCCTTCAAGAAGTCCTTCAGGATCAAATTGTGCTCATAATTACTTTGGTGTAAATATGGAAATTGATAGCAAAATTTAGTCATACATTTTCATTTCTATGATTGAGAGCAGAATTTGACCCAATAAGTATTATTACATTTTTGCTTTGTAGAGTTTTGAGTGTCCGGAAATACTGAAGAAAATGGAACATTTTTAGGAGTTTGAGAAGTTCTGAGTGGATTGAATTAATGTGTTTGTTTTTCATTTAGTGCTGTAATTATTCTATGAAAATAATTTTGGCTGATCCTTTAAAGCTTGCTAATGACCTCTGTCACAGGATGTCCATATTTTGCTAATATGGAGCAGATTCTTATTCTCTTAGTCACATAAAGTAAAATTTTATTCCATAAGTAATCCCACTGAAGTCAATAGGGGATATTCATGGTCAAGTGAGAGTAAGACTGGTTCATATATAAACTGTGGCCATAAAAATACCCAACCTACATTTAACATAGTGACAAAAATGTGTGTGTACAAAGTAATGTTTCCTTGTATAGAATATAACTAACAGAAATATAGATTTATAAAAATATATTTAATAAATAACTGAATTTTATATATTATATAAACTTTTGCCATGTTTAAAATGAATAATGATAGCAAAAATATATGTGAACACAGTTTTGAAGTTCTTAAATCTCAGTCTGAGATGGGAGTGAGACCTGCATATGTAGAATATATATATTTTCACCAACTGGGTGTATTATAAATGTAATGATGCACTATATTTGTATCAAGGAAAAATGGATCTCTTTCATATTTCAGACATAAAACTCTGTTCTCCACAATCCCCACCAAATATCATGTGAAAGAAAAATATTCTGTTTTGACTCTGGCAACACTTTTTGTATAACAATTCCAAATGGTTAGCTTAGAATTGCTTATGTGTGTTGAAAGTAAATTCTGCCGAGTTCATATAATTCACAAATGATCATGCCTTAACCTGAGTTCTGAGATCTTTCCAGGAGCATCATGTGCACTTCTTCCAAAGTCCTGAGCTCGGAGGCAGGATGCCAAAAGACTGCCACCTTCTTGGGTTGCTTCAAATAAAAATAACAAACAGTCCTCTTGACAATATAAAAGGCCACTGCTAAATCTTCCAAAGATGATTTCTAGTAGATGATTTAATGTCTTAGTAATAATGAGCAGTAAGCTGTGATGGTCAGGACTGTAGGTGAACTTTGACACTCTTGCTATTTCATATGCAAGGTTGCTCTAGAAACATATAGCACAAAAAGACATCACTCAATGTCAAAAGTCCCAAAAGTCTTTTTCATGGATAAACTTAAGTTTTCTGATGGTCGAAAGGAAAGGGAACTCATTTTTGTTGTTAGACTTGGATGTGCTCTGACATTTGGTGGAATGTATTTTAGTAGCTGCAGGAAATATTTTTTAAATTTTTTTCCAAAAAAACCATAAAGAAAGGGATTCAAGCAATTGTTGAAGTACGCTATGCAGATGGTGAAGGGCATAGCTGTATCCACAACATCAACAACTTGGCATTTTTTTATGATACCTAGCTGGATTAATACATCCAGAAAGGTAAACACTTGATGAGGAATCCAGGAAAAGAAGAAGAAAAGTACTATTGCCACAATTATCTTAAAAATCTCATCATTTCTGGTCTTGTTTTTCTGAATTTCGTAAGCCTTCTTCAGCGTCTTCCAGATTAAGGTGTAGCTTGTTAAAATTATCAAAAAGGGAATTAAAAAACCCAACATGTTCTTAAATAAACCGAGCTCAACAGGCAGTGTTGTATTATGGGTTTCGTACCGAAAAGCACAAATTGTCATATTCATATTCTCGACAAAAAATACATCACGGTGAATTAGGACAGGCAAACTAGCCAATCCTGCTAGCAGCCAGATGCCAATGCAAGTTATTTTGGCAACAAGCATGGTGCGCTTAAGTCGGGACTTCATTGGATGTACTATAGCCAGGTAACGGTCAATGCTAAGACATGTGAGTAGAAACACACTGGCATACAGGTTGAAACTTACCACAGCTGATGCTAATTTACATAAACAGTTCCCAAAAGGCCAGTGGTATTCCATGGCTGTGTAGGCTGCCCACAGTGGCAATGTCATTAGGAAACATAAGTCAGCCAGGGCTAAGTTCAACAGAAAGACACTAGCCACAGTCTTTAATTTCAGGTAGAAGCAAATGACAATGACCACCAAGCTGTTACCGAATATGCCTACAATAAAGATGATGCTGTAAACAGTTGGAACCATAATGTATATATAGGCATGCCTTCCTGAAACGGGGCAGTCAACATGGATTCTTTTAACAGTCCCTTCGGTAGATGAATTAAGGCTCATCTTGATCTCTTCAGTTGCAGGTTTGTTTCAGGCACAATATAAAATTTATCTGGGTGAAAAAGAAAAAAAAATCATGAGTGAAGGTTTTTTGGGGGCTTTTTTGCCATTAAATTTCAAGACTGTACCTTATGTAGCAATGATGAATCCAGTTCACTGAAGGAAATTTTAACTACGCTTCTAAGGAAATGAGGACATGAGAAATTAATCTACTTTTCATCAACTGAATCAGATGGAGCTGCTCAGTTAAAGTCTAGGTTACAGACCAAATCCTTAACGAGCCCTTGTTCAGGCAAAATTCCTGTTGCAAACTGATGGGGAAACATTTTCCAGTTCTTTATATTTCTCTCAATGTGTGCTGTCTTTGTCTTCTCTTTGTATTAAGGTACTCTGGTCTATACATGCTTATTTTATGTATTTAATGCTACCAAAATCCTTAATTCTTTTAAACCTCACATCATTGTATTTATTCTATTTCATTTTACACTCCCCTGGCCATAGCCTGCCATCATTCTTTATGAAATCAAAGTTTCAGTGCACAAAGGGATGTTGGGATAGGGCCTTTGGTTAGTTTCAGGTGGAAGTAAAGCATTCTAGAAATACAAACTCACAGGTCTATTTTCCTCAGACCCTTTGTACAAAACTCCCATTGATATTAACTGTCTCAATCCTGTAGTTGTTTCTTGCCTGGAACTCTTATTGTGTGAATTTCCCACTGAAGTCAGAGAATCTCTGTAATTGGATCTAGGTGGAAATAATATGCATGGAACAGGTAGAATATAGTTGTTGCTGCATAGGACCAAATATGGAGTACAATAAAAGTTGTGGTGATGTTTAAATTCCCTAACCAAGTTTGCCCTCTCATTGAGCCAAATGACGTCTCTCACCCAGCCCTGTTCACTGATTTGGGATGAGAGATAAAGTCAGGTAATGAATTAAGGGCCTGATCAGCTTCCATTGAAATCCACAGGAATCTTTCCATGGATTCCAGTGGGATTGGATTGAGCCTCTACAATGCACTGCCCAATATCAAAGTAGTAACAAAAGAACAAACACACCTATGGGAATCCTCAACACTGGCCCACAAACAGTATGAGGCAAAACTCAAACAAGGAACAAACACAAAGCTCAAAATGTGATACATAATGTCAGTGCTGTTCTGGAAGGTAAAACCCACCCCACTGCACTGCCAATTATCTACAGCAGGGGTAGGCAAACTATGGCACGTGCCAAAGGTGGCACGTAAGCTGATTTTCAGTGGCACTCTCACTACCTGGGTCCTGGCCACTGATCCAGGAGACTCTGCATTTTAATTTAATTTTAAATGAAGCTTCTTAAACATTTTTAAAACCTTATTTACTTTACATACAACAATAATTTAGTTATATATTATACACTTATAGAGAAAGACCTTCTAAAAACGTTAAAATGTATTACTGGCATGTGAAACCTTAGAGTGAATAAATGAAGACTGGGCACACCACTTCTGAAAGGTTGCCAACCCCTGATTTACAGGAAAAAAAAAAAATGTCTTCCCATCCCCAGAACTGGCAATCAGCTGCTTCCCTAAGCAAACCACAAGATATGGTTTATATACCACACTCTTTAGTGGAGAACAGCAAGCTGAAACTGACAACACTCAAATGGAAAGTATTACTTATAAGTTCTTAATGCATACTAACGAAATGGGGAAAAGAAAGAGGATGTGTAATTGTGTTCCACATTTTTCTGTGGCACTGTAAATAAAAAGGAAAGTTTTCATTTAGCATAAATGATTCTTTTGTTTCTATGACGCAATCTTTCTAGTGTCATTGCAGTAAAGACTAAAGATAGTAAATTTCCATGGTTCCAAAAGTCCTTACTTTCTGTTCCAGTTCAGTCATGAGAAAAAACTAATTTTAACCACCTAAATAAACTACTTTGAAACGCAGTGAGAATTTTGTATCTGTCCCCCACATATGTTTGACTGCTCTCTGGAAGCCAAAGCAAACTATATGAATTGTGTTGAAGAGATTTGCTTTGCAGCCTTCAGAGGTTTACCAGCATTTCTAACTCTCTGAACATGCACAAAAACCAGAAGGCCAGAGCCTCAGCAGCTATAAATTGTGATAGCTCCGTGGATTTCAATGGAACTATCCTCACTTATGCCTTCTGATGGTTCAGCCCACAAAATGTTTATTCTTACAAATTCTAAAATGATATTTCTCATAACATTTTAATTGTAAATGTAAAATTCTGAAGTGCTTACTCAGGTAATACTATTAAGAAGGTCAATAGACCTTTGTCAACAGAACTGAACATGAGTAAGGTCTTGAGGATTTGGCTCAATAGTGATAGCTTCTTTTTAAGGCAAGCTAAAACTCAGATTCAGTATAATTTTCAGTGAGGCTGCAACTTAAAGCAGAAATAGCTAATGACTATGCAAAAAAGCCTTCCTGTGATAACAGACAGGGAATAACTCCCCCTCCCCCCACTAAGTAATTACATTTTAGAAGAATCTTCTGTCTATCCAGGCTACTTTTTCAATAATCATAAAAATGATGTGCCAAATGGACCAACTTACTCAGATGTCTTTTAGATTCTATACTTGGATGTAATGCCAGCCCATAACGTAAATATGATACATGTGCCATAGGCTAAAGTTTTATCTAAAGCTGTGAATTCAAGCTAGGTACTTATTTTGTTCTATGGTATCTGTACTCTAATATTCTTTCGACATAGTAATTTAAGCCTAATTTTTTAGGACTATTTGGAGGTTATACAGGCAGAACTGAGTGGGTCTTACAACTTAGTGGTTTGTTGCATTCACCAGGATTGTAAACAAATAAACCACTTGCAAATTACACATCCCAGCCATTTGGATTGAAAAATATGATGTTTAATTGACAATGGAAAACAAATCTGTAAAAATCCAGGGCCAGATTGTTTTTGTCCAGGGAAGGAATCGCAGTTCTGTTACCTCTTCAGTTAGTGCCTAAATATGGATCTACATGCCTAAATTTAGGTTCCCAAGTGTGAAAATTATGACAAATCTACTAAAAATATATCCAAGCAATGTAAACATGGGCAAGTTGTGTAAAATCTACCTTTGGCTTTGCTAGGGCCTCCATGATGTGCACAAACAAACAACTTACTACTTAATGAATGCACCCTGAGGTTCCAAGATACTAAATTATAACTGAAACAGGCAGAACATTTTCTCAATCACCTACAGATCAGCAAATTTTGCACCCAAATTAGTGGACACTTACAAGATGACAAGCATTCATTTGACAGGTCTGTGAGGACCCTAGCTGACTATCATACCTAACTTGTGCCTGAAACACAGATTAATAAATTGGCTTTACTCTTAAAACAACCTGGTAAATGTTAAGTCACTATTACAAAAATGAATATGCCCCTAAACCACTGGGGCATTATAATGACTTTACTTCATTTTAAGAAAAAGACATCTGCAGCTGAAAAATCTAACTATATACAGTACTGTACAGGCAACGGAAAACTTCAGGGACTAATACTGATACTTTGTTGTTGCTCATTATTTATACCACAGTAGCACCAGAGGTTCCAATTAAGATCATGATAAAAGTTTTACACAGACATAGCGGACATAATAGGAGACACGTCCTGTCTCAGAGAGCTTAAAACCTAAATATACAAGACAGACAATAGGAGTATTATTTTCCCTTTTTTTAAAAAATGGGAAACTAAGACACAGAAATTAAAGCTCAGATTTTTAAAGGTATTTAGGTGTTCTGCTCAGTGTTGCAACATCTATCTGATTTACACGTCTACGGACTTGTCTACACAGCCCTGCAGTTTGGACTGAGTGTGAATTTCAGCACCCACCAAAGTGCTGTGCTGTATCTGCCCCATGTGGATCCTGTTGGCATGAAGTAAAAGGTACTTAGTTCGTACTAATGTTGTCCTGTTGGAAGAGGGCTAAGTTAATGCAAACTAGGTATCATGCTGGCAGTGTCCACATGGGGGAGTTACAGCGCAGCACTTTGGTGCACACTGCAGTTCACACCCCTGTAGTCCACACTATGCAGCAAAGCATAGAAATAGCCTCCGAGTATGTCTACTCTGCAGCTGAAGGCCTGACTGCAGTTTGGGTAGGCATACCCATGCTAGCATGCCTAAAAACAGCAGTGAAGACACAGTGGCTCCTTACATGCCCCCTTTGAATCCTGGGTAAAGCCTATGCAAGCTGCCATCACACCTCTGACAGTGGTGTCAACATAGCCTAAGTCTCACTGAAAGTTAATGGGACTTAGGTGCCTAGGTGCCCAAGTCACTTTGGCCTTCCATTGTTTAGCTGAGGAATGCCAAAAAACCTTTAAAAATCTGGGCCTAAGTGACTTGCCCAAGATCACACAGGAAATCAGGCAGAGCCAGGAATTGAACTGCATCTCCTGAAGTTCAAGCCATTGCTTTGAGCCACAAGACCATCCTTTTACTTTAATAGGTTGCTCTTTTCTAAAAATGGAGTGAGCCTCAAATATATTTTTTTCATGAGTAATGATCTATTAATGCCTCATTTATTCTTCTGATACACTTCCTTGTTCTAGGAATAATGCCAGACTTACAAAGCTGATTAATTTAAAAAAAACGATAAAAGGCAATTTCAAGATTTAGCTTCTTGGGATTACACCAAGACTGGAATATCTAATTAAATGTAGCTTAAAATATAAAAGAACTACAACTAATTCCTCCCAATATCAGCAAATCCTTCTGTGAAATTACAATCTAGGTACCTCGTTTGTTACAAATGCCTCAAAAAAACCACCGAAAACAAAAGCAACCACCAACAAAAAAACCCTCCCAACCAATCCTCAGTTATTTTTACCATTTTTTTATTCAAGTAAAAAACTCACGCTAAACCAGTTGGCACAACAAATACCTTATATTCTGATTATCAGTGGCATGTTAACTTATTAACCCCTCAGGACTCAAATTCATGGCTGTCCATGCCTCACAAAATCTGGCATGTCACAGGTTTTAGCTTTGTGGCTTGTCACATTATCCAGATCCTATAAGGAAAATAGCAAATACTGACCTGAAGCACACTGTGGAGCCACCCAACATGATGTGAACTCCCGTGAATGCATATTGTTGTAGCTTGTGCTCTGCAACAACATGGTCCATCTTTTTATAGCTTGCCTCAGCTCCAGGCTGGGACTGTACAGTCTCTTAATCTTTATAGCCTTTCTTCATTCCTATAGAATCACAGAAATATTGGACCAGAAAGGACCTCAGTAGATCTAGTCCAGTCTCCTGCACTCAAGGCAGGACTAAGAGCAGGTCTACCCTACAGCCTAAGTTGATATAACTTATGTCACTCAGGGGTGTGAAAATGTCTCCCCATCCCCCCAAGTGATGCAAGTTTCATGCTGCCCACATCAGCGCTGTGTTGGCGAGAGATGCTCTCCCACCGACATAGCTTCTGCTTCTTGACGAAGTGAAGTAATTGTGCCCATGGGAGAGCACTCTCCCGGCGACACAGCATGTCTTCCCCAGATGCACTACCACGGTGCAGCTGCATGAATGCAGCTGTGCTGATGTAGCACTGTAGTGCAGATTTGCCCTAAGTAATAATTAGGCCATTCTTGACAGGTGTGTGTCTAACCTGTTCTTAAAAACCTCTAGTGATGGAGGTTCCACAGCCTCCCTAGGTGATTTGTTCCAATGCTTAACCACCCTGACAGGAAGTTTTTCCTAATGTCCAACCTAAACTGCCCTTGCTGCAATTTAAGCCCATTGTTTCTTGTCCTATCCTCAGAGGTTAAGGAGAACAATTTTCTCCCTCCGTGTAACAACCTTTTATGTCCTTGAAAACTGTTTTGCCCCCCCCTCCTCCCTCAGTCTTCTCTTCTCCAGTCTGAACAAACCCAGTTTTTTCAATCTTCCCTCATAGGTCGTGTTTTCTAGACCTGTAATCATTTTTTGTTGTTCTCCTCTGGACTTTCTCCAGCTTGTCTACATCTTTCCTGAAATGTGGGGCCCAGAACTGGACACAATACTCCAGTTGAGGCCTTATCAGCATGAAGTAGAGTGGAAGAATTACCTCTTGTGTCTTGCTTACATCACTCCTGCTGATACATCCCAGATTTCTGTTAATTTTTTTTTATTTGCAACAGTGTTACACTGTTGACTCATTAGCTTGTGATCCACTATGACCCCCAGATCCCTTTCCGCAGTACTCCTTCCTAGACAGTCATTTCCCATTTTGCACCTGGTGTAATTCATTGGTCCTTCCTAAGTGCATTTGTCTTATTGAATTTCATTCTGTTTACTTCAGACTATTTCTGCAGTTTGTCCAGATAATTTTGAATTTTAATCCTATTCTCCAAAGAACCTGCAACCCCTCCCAGCTTGGTATTCTTCACAAACTTTACAAGTGTGCTCCTTATGCCATTGTCTAAATCATTCATGAAGATACTGAACAGACCCAAACCTAGCACTGATCTCTGCAGGAACCCATATGATATGCCCTTCCAGGCTGACTGTGAACCACTGATAACTACTCTATGGAAATGGTTTTCCAACCAACTATGCACCCATCTTATAGTACCTCCATCTAGGCTATATTTCCCTAGTTTGTTTATGAGGAGCTCATGTGGGACAGTATCAAAAGCCTTACTAAAGTCCAGATATACCACATCTACTACTTCCATTGGTCCACAAGACTTGTTACCCTGTGAAAGAAAGCTATTAAGTTGGTTTTACATGATTTGTTCTTGACAAATCCATGCTGACTGTTAGTTATCACCTTATTATATTTTAGGTGTTTGCAAATTGATTCCTTAATTATTTGTTCCATTATCTTTCCAGGTACTGAAAATACCAGACCAGTCAGCTTAATTCCCCAGGTTGTCCTTATTCCCCTCTTTATAGATTGGCATATATTTGCCCTATTCCAGTCCTCTGGAATCCTTCTGGTCTTCCATGACTTTTCAAAGATAATTGCTAATGCCTCAGATATCTCCTCTGTCAGTTCTAGGATGGATGAATTTCATCAGGCCCTGCCGACTTGAAGACATCTAACTTGTCTAAGCAATTTTTAACTTTGTTCTTTTCCTATTTTAGCCTCAGACCCTGCTTTATTTTCACTGGCATTCACTATGCCAGATGTCCAATTGCTACTAACCTTTCTGGTGAAAACTGAAACAAAAAAGACATTTAACACGTCTGTCATTTCCATGTTTTCTGTTGTTGTCTTTCCCCCATCATTGAGTAATTGGCCTACCCTGTCCTTGATCTCTCTCTTGCTTCTAATGTATTTGTAGAATGTTTTCTTGTTCTCCTTGATGTCTCTAGCTAGTTTAATCTCATTTTGTGCCTTGGCCTTTCTAATTTTGTCCCTACAGGCTTTATATTCATCCTTTGTAATTTGACCCATTTTCTACTTTTGTAGGACTCTTTTGAGTTTGAGATCATTGAAAATCTCCTCGTTAAGCCAGGGGGGGTCTCTTGGCATACTTCCTATCTTTCCTATACCATGGGGTAGTTTGATCTTGTGCCCTTACATAATATTTCTTTAAAAAACTGCCAGCTCTCTCAAACTGCTTTTCCCCTGAGGCTTGCTTCTCATGAGATCTTATCTATCAACTACCCGAGTTTGGTAAAGTCTGCCTTCTAGAAATCCATTGTCTTTATTCTGCTGTTGTCTCTCCCATCATTCCTTGGAGTCATGAATTCTGTCATTTCAGGATCACTTACCAATAGACACATAGATTTGAAGGCCAGAAAGAACAATTATCATCCATTATATCATCTAGTCTGACCTCTTGTATGCTAGCTAAGAACCTGATTCTACTAGTGTTGTGCTGGGCTGGACCTTACTCCATGAGCAGACCCACTGATTTCAAGTAGTAAGGTTCTACTCTGTGTGTGTAAGGCTGGTGGAATTGTGACATAAGATATGTATTGAATACAACTGTGGATTTCATAGCAAATAGTCAAGTCATGTCTAATGCAACATTTGGTAGATGTCCCTCTGCAGAGGGTTTAAGTATTTTCCTCTCAAAACAGGTTGCAGCTTTTATGGTTGTGCAGTCCATGAATCTTGAAGCATTTCTAATAACCAGCAGGAATGCCGGGCTCTCTCTGTAGATTGGCCCCACCTTTGGAATTTATTCCCTTTGGCAACTCACCACATTGTCTAGTGTGTTTCTGGTGACAGCGGTGGCCTTGATTAATGCTAACTATTGTTATCTGTGTTTTAAATGTTTGTAAACAAGCACCTACCTTAAATGTTCTAAAATTCATTACAATCAGCAATAAAATCAAGTTTGTTCATTTGAGTCTGACCTGTAAGTTTGTGAGCACTTTCTGTGAGGTACTGAATGGCCTCAACTCCCTCTGAAGTGAGGAGGGAAATAAGGAAGTTCAGCATTTCATAAGTAGAATCACGGCCTTGGTCAGGAAAGAGTTTTGAAATGCTGTACATTAATACTAAATTAAGAACAGCCACTTCAAAGTTAACAGATCAAGCTCATTTCTGGTGTAACACCACTGATTTCAGCAGAGTTACACCAGGGATGAATTTGGCACGTTATCTTCAAAATATATCAAGCAATTGCAAATATTTTATTAATTAATTAGTCAAATGCACATGTACAAAAAAGAAAATATGCTAATTCTAATTACAAAATGAGAAATACCAAAATAATAATTAAAAAATACTACAGAGCTGAGGAAGTGGAGAAAGAAATTATTAAGAAGGAATAAGGTAAGAAACTTAGTTTTGTTGCATTTTCCTTATAAGAGATTTTGATGCATCAGAAAGAAAAGAATGTTTTTGTGGATATATCTGAAGTGTTAGAAACACACACAGTAGCTTTGTAAAGTGTTTGCATGCAATAGGAATATGGAAGGACGTTTCCTTTTGAGTGCAAATAAAGAATGTGGACCATGTCTTCCTAGGAGAAACAGATGTGTCACTGTTAGTCAATCAAGGGAAATTTACACATTTATAATCTCATCACCTGGCTGTATGTTGTGCTCTATATATTTGAGAACACAAATGGCTTTATATCACTGCGAGACTGAATTTCTGAATGGCCTGACATCTTAAGTTTCCGTAAGGAAAGCATTGCTAATGCTCAAATGGGACTTTTACAGTCTAAGGAACTCTTAATGTTTCAAAAGAAGACAGTTGGTTTTGCTTCTCAGGAGATGCACATCCCCCTCACTGCTCTGGAAACTTTAAAGCGATAGAAAAAGCTTGAAACCTGAAGTGGAAACTCATTCCTTCTGAAGAGCTACTCAAGATGGCAGCTCTGAGAGGTGTGATGGAACATTACCGTTGATATCAATTCCTTGCAGTGAACTGTGCTCTCTTTGCTAGACATCACTGGGGTTTAGTTATATTAAAGCTATACAGAATAGAATACGTTAATATGGGGACACTTCACCTACTGCAATCTGCATCATTACCTCATCAATGAGTGCCAAAGCATCAAAATAGTCTGAACGGTGCATAAAAGACAAACACAGAGGCTGCAGACAGACAGATTTTACTCTAGCCAGTGCCTGGTAACTTTAAGAGTGACATGGCTGTAGCGTTTGCTAAAAGGATTGATTTCAAGTGACTGAGAATAGTGGGTGGGGGCTACTTCAGAGTCAATCGCTAAGCTAAGTGTCTGGTGAGCTGCTAATCCTTGTTGTACATTACTGTCCTGTTTGACCTTTTATTTTTTTAATTACAATGATTATAATAAGTCACTGGTAATGCAGGGTTTCAGACTGTTCTACTAGCTGTTATTTACCACTCTATTCATTTCCTGTGTTCGATGAGCATGGATCCTAATTAAACTGCCTGTGGTAACAAGGCAGGATGCTGGGCCCAGGCAAGGTAAATAGTGCTTTGCCAACTGAAACATAAGATGAGATACCACTGACTCCAGCTTCCTGCAAAAACTTCATTAGCTATAAATGGGTAACCAGATGTCACAAGTCAGGTTTGAAACAAACAAAAAAATGCTTTCAATATTTGTGCTTTGGCACTGACTCTTATCGATACAGGCAGACCCAGCCTTGAGCATTTAGCTGTATTACAGTAGGTAATATGCCCTTTTTCTTCTCCTGATGCTGCCTAGGTTATTTGTTTCCCCTGTAAATGAGAAATAAAACTTCTCAGTGTTTACAAGGATGAAATCTTCTTTTCACATGAGAGGGCTGTGGAGTTAACTCAGAGTAAACTTCCTGAGACAGGCTGGAAAACGTTTTGGAATAATATGTTCTATATTAAAAAGTGTGCGTGCGTTCCTTTTTAAAAAAAACTGTCCCAGATAGTCTTGCTTTCATTCCTTCTCTAGGTGTGTTGTAACTGGTTGCTGCAAAACTGTTAAGGTTTTACAAGTTTTTTATTTCATTGTCCTTTTCCTATACAGCAGTATAAACAATATGTTCATCCCCACAGCCATAAGTGAATGTACTTTCTTCCACCTCATATGATCACAAATTCATCCTCCCTTCCTGCTTATCTCCCAGGACTTTGCTTCTCATGGCAATGAGACAGACTGCATCCTGTAAACACTCTGCCACCAACTAGAACCAAAGCCTACCCACAGAAAAAGTAGGTAGAATTCTTGTTTAACAAAACAGATACAAAAGATAAAGTAGCAGATGTACTTAATGACACTCCTCTCTGCCTCTACATGACAAGATATTTTGGCAGAAAAAATACAAGTGCTTAAATAGGATAAGTTAACGCAGGGTGCTCTGAATTCTAAAGAGCCCTGTGATTGCTTTTCTGCCCAGACTTATGGTACAGAGGGAAGACTTGATGGTGAAGCCTGATGAGCACTGCCGGAGAGCCTGCTTCCTCTAGGTTGCTGGGTCAATCCAGTACAAGTCAATAGAAGCAAAAAAAGTGTGTTAACAGTATAATGGCTATGCAGTGGCCTGTCTAGAATAAGCTGCTGTTTTCTGACTGTTCTCTAGTGGGCAGCTTTCCATGTAACAGACGTAACTTGCAGTTCAAGATAGAAACATGTTCGGTTTCTCAGATTTAAAGATGAGTTTATTTAAAAAAATTTTTTTTAGTATATATAGTAGGCTGATGGGCAAACTATGTGGCCTGGTCTCACTTTAGTTACAATCCTAAATAAGAATTTGCACATAGCTGCAGGGGATTTTCTCTCTTATTTTCTGTGTTCTTGTCCAGCTCCAGCTAAAGCCTATCCCAAACCCAGCAGGGATTGAGCTGAGCCACGGGGTTTCTCCTGCGGTTACAATTCTTGGATTTCAAGAACTCCTGTGGGGCTACCACTGAAGGCAGGGAGTCTGGCTCTTCTCCTCTGCTCTCAGTGCTCCTCTTAGTGGCATCCAGCTGGCATGGAACAACCAAGTGGGAGAACAGGCAGCACCAGACTCAGGGCCTTGCTTGCAGAGAGGCAGAGACTGGAATGGAGGGTGGCAGGGGTTCAAATGGGATCAGAATGCAGCTCGGATCAGAACTAAGTGCCAGAGACTTTCCCAGGGGTGTTTTTAGGGAGCTATGGCATGTGCCCTCTTCTGGAAAGACATGAACTCCTCAGACCTGTCAAGTTTAACTTGCTGTTCAGCCACAATCTGCCCTTCTGCTGGTTCAGGGATTTCTACCCCTCCCCCGAACAAATGGCTCCTTAGGTCTCTCTGGTCCAGAGTTACTGCTGAGGAGCCCACATATAGGCTGAGGTGACTGTAAGAAATGTGTTCCTGCCTTTAAATCACACCATGTATTTACAAGTATTGTAGTCTTCCTATTTGCATGGGCTTTACAGCCTCCCCATGTTTCACGATGCTTAGTGCCTAAGACTTTAACCTTTTACAAATGTAATCATGAAGAACAGAATTAGAGAAATACAATACAGAACTAGAAGCTTTTCTCCAGATATACTCATTTGTATCATACAAGCAAACAGAAAAGCAGCTTTGATAATAATTGTTGAATTTGTTGCTGCTTGGGCACATTTTGGAATAATTAGATAAAATAGTGATTAAGCATGTGAGTCACCAGAAATCCCAGAACTGTGTGCCTTCCTGTCCATTTTGAACGTATTTGGACTCTTTCACTAAGCAATTACCATAATCACATGAGAACTCACTACCAGTATTATTTAAGTGCTTTCTTTCTGCTACAATCTTTTGAATTGGATTAAGCTACTTTTTTGGTTTTATGTTTCACAAGTATTAGTGAATGTACGTCCTTGTATTGACTGTTAAAATGTACTGTGTAAAAGTACTATTGTTTGAAAAATAATGTCTATTTGTAAGATCTGCACTGATATGCTTTTCGCTGACCCTGTGCTACTCCCATGGATGTTCCAGTCCATTTATACTTGGAAGACCAAGGACAGGGTAGGCCCACTGCTCAGTGAGGAGGGAGAAACAGTAACCGGAAACTTGGAAATGGCAGAGATGCTTAATGACTTCTTTGTTTGGCTTAAGAGAATCTGAAGGAATGTTAACAGTGAATGCTTATGGGAAGGGGTAGGTTTAGAGATAAATAAAAAAGAGCAAGTAAAATCACTTAGAAAAGTTAGATGCTGAGTCACACGGTGATGAGATGCTCTAGAATACTCAAAAGAGTTTACAGAGGAGTATCATAGCTCTATATTACTTGGAAATTGGGAGAGCGGAGTAGATTCAGAGACTTTGGAAAAGGGCAATATAGTGCGCCTATAAAAAGGGAATTAAAAACCCAGGAACTAAGACCAGTTAGTTTAACTTTGGTGCAGGAAAGATATGGAGCTTAATTAAGAAAATGCAAACCTGGAAGTGTAGGGTGATAGGGAATAGCAGCGGAATAGCACATGGATTGTAAAAACAAATCATGTAAACATCTGATCGCTTCTTTTGATAGGAAACGACTTGACAAGGGAAAGGGTGGAATTGTGTTACTAGACTTTAGTAAAGGCATTGTACGGTCTCTAGCTGTACCTTATGATGAACTAGGCATCATTAATGGGTTACTATAAGATGGTGATATGGGCTGATACGTTGATGAGAGTAGTTATTAAGGTCCGCATCCTTGCTCTGGAAGTATACAAGTGTGGGTCCACAGGCTGTTGGGACTGCTGTTCAATATCTTATAGATCAGCTTGATGTTGGCATAAGAAGTGCTTATAAGTTGCGGATGATACAAACTGGGATTGCAACTGCTTTGGAGTCAGGAATTCAATAATCAAATGGATCTTGACAAAATTGAGAAATGGTCTAGTAAGAGGATGTAGTATAAGAAATGCATAGGCTCCCTTAGAAGAACATCAGTTTACAATAAGAATTGGGAAGAGGACTGTCTAGGAGGATAGGCAGAAGAGAGATCTAGGTCATATGTGGATCAAGCTAAATTATTGAGTCAACAGTGTATCTGTTTGCAAAGAAAGAACGGATTCTGGATTCTATTAACAGTGTTTGTGTTGACAAGACAGTGGAAGTCATTCTCGCTCTATATCGTGTTAGGCTAAACTGGAAGTATGTGTCGTCTGGGAGGCATTAAGAAGATCTAGAATGGAGAGGTACAGGAGAGCATATGATATTAAAGATCTTTTGAGAAACCAATACCTATTCTAGAGGCTGAAAGATATGAGTGAGTAAGTTGAAAGAAGACTGAGCGGAGATATTTATTCACGGTCAGCTTTTTTCAGGTATGTAAACGGTGTCATATTGATGAGATATGCACATAGCTATACAATAGCTCTAATCGATAAGTACCAGTAAGTACTGAGTTCTACTAGCAAGCAAGTGAATTAGGTGCATAGAAAAAGTTCCTAACTGTCAGGGTAGTTAAACACTGGAATAAATTGCCTAGGAAGGTTGTGGAATCTCCATCTCTGGAGATATTTAAGAGTAGGTTAGATAAATGTCTATCAGGGATGTCTAGACAGTATTTGGTCCTGCCATGAGGGCAGTGGACTGGAGTCGATGACCTCTTGAGGTCCCTTCCAGTCCTAGAGTCTATGAATCTATGAATCTATACGAGTATATAATCCCAGTGAGCTCAGCAGGACTACTCCTGCGTGTTCAAGTGTTTGCAGAATTGGGGCCCTAACTTGCAGTAATTATTTTGGTTGCTTTCTTTCATTGTGTTTCTATTTCAGGGCTGCTCAGAGGATTCAGGGGGCCTGGGGCAAAACAATTTCAGGGGCCCCTTCCATAAAAAAAGTTGCAATACTATGGAATACTTTATTCTCGTGGGGGCCCCTGCGGGGCCCGGGGCAAACTGCCCCACTCCTTTCCCCCTCCCTTGGGCAGCCCTGTTCTATTTAGGCTTTGTAAGAATGACACAATTAGGCTAATTACTTGTGTACTCTACATACTTGGTTAATATTGTCAGCTGAAGTAATGCATGAGTAGAAAGACGGAGTTATCACTTGCCCTGGACAGTTAGATGATCTAAATACCATTTTTTTAGATCAAAATATTTTAAATCTTAAAATTTTCAGTTTGTGATGAGAGTTTTCAAATATGTGACAACAGTTTTTAAGCTGCCATGGTAAAAGCTGGGCTGCTTTATGGTGCCAGGTTTTCATAATCAGCAAACTGCAAAGGTGAGGCCTGACATCTTAGGAGGATGTGAATTTCTCCATTAGAGTGAAACACTTACTTTCCTTGTCAAATTAGCTTTCATGATATTGGCTCTTGAGTAGCAAAGGCCCAGCTATTGTTAGCCTGTAAACTGGTACACTTTGTGATGTTGAGAACTCTCCTCTATATTTATCTCCTTCTACATACTTCAGTACTTAGAAAAATCAAATTATTTTCATTTCTTGCTTTTCTTCCTTACTTCCAGTTTTTCATACTCCCCCCCACCCCATCTGCTTTCCTGACTTTGATTAATTTTTTCACTTCGTTACCAAACCTCGTTCAACTTTGCTCAGTTTTACCAGTGCAAATTTCTGTAAGGGAAAAGTGCAGATTAATGTGCATGCTCTGTGGGAAATCATCTGCTTTCAGAAGGAGTAACCAGGGTTGAAATTATGGGGAAGGTATTTTGACGGATTTTTTTTTTTGAATGGAAAAGCAATGGGAAGAAGATAATAGCAATAATCATAGTGATGCTGTTTAATTTGCTCTGAAATCTACTCGCACTATGAATGACATTCTGACCACTAGAGGTCTGTATTTCCTATTTTAAAAAATATTAAAAAAACTGTTTTTTATTCTCAAGTGTCATCATTCAGTGTCAACCCCAGAATGTTGTTTACGTGAAGAATTGCTTCAAAGACACAAACACAGAACAAAAAAGTAATATCCTTAGGCTTTGCATTTAAGCACCGAAGAGTATAGCAGAAAGAGGAATTTTAGGATGGATTACAGGACATAATAGTTGTTCTCTCTGCAATTGCTATTAATCTAGGATATTCCTGGTTTTGCTGACATTTAACCCAGTATCCTGTTCTAGTAAATCATGGAGCAACATCCTGACATTTGTTTTCCCAAGGACACATGGAGTTTGACCTCCCTAAATTTCCTGATACAAATTTTAAAAAATGTATTTGCAGTCTGGGAAAAAGTTATAGTTTCCTATAAAATTGTAAATGAAAATACTTGGCAACTAAATATTATTCTGTAAGATTTTTAGTTCTTTGTTATTAATTATACAGCTTTTTTTTTCAAATGCCAGCCAGAGAATAATACTGAAAGTAATTTTAGCTAATTCTAGGTCTACTTGACTTAAACATTCATTTTCCTATTTAGTGGGTGGTGTTTTTGTTGTTGAAGTTGTATGAAGATTCCACTTCAGATCTACTGTGGTTGTTATTAAAAAAACCACCATTTTTTTTAAATTGGGATTTTGGAAAAGTACATGGCAATGTGATTCTATATTGACTTTTAGTACCCACACTGTCAATTTTAGACTTAAAGGTCTTGACATATTTAATTTCCTGTAAAATCAGTTTCAGGTTTTAAAATAATAGTTGTCTGATTTCCCCTCCGTTTACACACCTAACTCTCACATTAACCTTTGGGGCCCTCGTGAGACATGATGCTGTTTATATAACTGTTATACTAAAATAATTCTCTTTTCAGCTAGGCCGTCTGCCAGTCCCCATTAAAGTAAACATCATTGTAACTCTTCCCTCCATACGAGACTTCTAAATCTACGGAGAGGTGAACTTTTGCAGTAGTTGATTGCTACAATGGTATTTATTTATTTGGGGACTGGAAGAGGAACCATAGAGAACCACAAGTGAGTTCTATTACTTCATGCCAGACAAACAGAAATAAATTGTGTATTCTGCTTTTCACTACCATGTCTCATGTTTGTGTCCAATAAAGTGGTTATGTTCTGTCTGATGAGAGTTAAGGAATTATAGAGTTAAGGAATGACGTGGTATCTCTCAGATCCACCAAAAACAGCAATATTTTTGAGAGAAAACAAAGAGATCTGAGAAATGGGTGGGGCTGTGGAGAAGGGCTGGACATCTGTGGTGGCTGTAAAACCCAAAGTGAATGGATGGCACCAGTGCCACCAATTTTCTAGGCTGTTTAAAAGACAGAATAAAGAAAAAAAGGCTTTCACCTGCACAGGCCCAAATTCCGCACTGTGCATGAGAGTGGACTGTGGCAAAAGTCAACAGGAACAACAGGCCTTACCTAAATGCTGGGGTGGGGGACACACCTGCACTTTTGCAGATGAACAATCCAAGAGGCTTTCCTTGGGAATTTCTCCCAAAGTAATGTCATTGGAGGAGGACTGGATTTGCCCCTTCCCCCCCACCAAACACACATAATGAGTTCTTCTGCCCCCAGAAGCCAGCAGATTCTCCATGATTCAGAAGAAACAAGGAGCATCTGCATAGAGGGCCTGTGCTTTGAGGCTTCAGTACCCTGCTCACTCCAGTATCCTAGCTGTGCAGCTCCAATAGGACTACATTGGCAGGACCTCTCTTGCCAATTCCACAAGGTGCAGCCTGAAGCAGCATTCTTTCTTTCTAGTAATCTGCAGGGATTGGTGAGGAGAATGCAGCAATTACAGATTTATTTCCAGCTCACTCTCTTATCACAGAATCATAGGAATGGAAGGGACCTTAAGAGGTCATCTAGTCCAGTCCTCTGCACTCAAGGCAGAGCCGAATATTATCTAGACCATGCCTGTCAGGTGTTTGTCTAACCTGCTCTTAAAAATATCCAGTGACAGAGATTCCATAACCTCCCTAGGCAATTTATTCCAGTGCTTAACCATCCTATTGACCAACCTAAACTACCCTTGGTGCAATTTAAGCCCATTGCTTCTTGTCCTATTATCAGAGGTTAAGAACATTTATGAAAATTCTCCTCCTCTTATAATAGCCTTTTATGCACGTTGAAATTCCCCTTCCTCGTCTTTGCTTCTCCAGATTAAACAAACTCAATTTTTCATCTTCTTAATAGTCTCCTTCTAGACTTAAATCATTTTTGTTGCTTTCTCTAGACTTCTCAATTTCTACACACTTCTTTCCTGAATTATGGTGCCAGATCTGACCATACTCAGTTGATGTCTTATCAGCATGGAAGTAGAGTAAAAGAATTATTGTGTCTTGCTTACAACACTTGGCTGATACATCCCTGATTGCTGTTC
>NC_133776.1:29584985-29621102 GCF_003597395.2 Chelonoidis abingdonii
CATTTTTCAGATCAGTTGGATTTGGTTCGAAAGGTGACCTTTGATTTCCATATGTTCTTCTTCCTTATAAATGGGCTGACTATGCTCTGACTGCAGTTAATGGAAAAACTCTGAGTTAGGACTGAATTAAAAAATGCTGCAGAATCACTGCATTCCAAAACGTTACAGATTCACTGGATTTCATCACAACCTCAGAAGCCATCGGTGAGGCAATGTAGAGTAGGCAAAACATGATGCCAATGGAGGCCACCTCTCTACACTGAAAAAGCAATCCCCATGTCATGGTGTACTCCTTGCTCTCTCACAGACTTCTGCAACCTTGTGATACAGGAATTGCCCAGAATCCACATGTTGACAACCCTGGCAGCATACATATTTATTTTCCCTCAGCAGTCAAGGTACCTGCATTGTCAGTTCCAAACCTTGACCCTATATCTCTTTGCAAATGCCACATTAATCTATCCTTCAGTCAGGAAGTAGCCACTTGCCCTTCCCTCCCTCCCAGGCCTAGTAAAATACAGATTTTTCTCAACCACTCCAAGGTTTACCTACTACCCATATTCATTGCCTACCCTCTCTGCAGCTGCAACCCCTCTCCCTGTCCCTCGTCCTCTTCCCCAATGTCTGCAGTTCCTCCCCCACTGATATAACAAAAGTGTGGATTAGACCAAGTGGTGACTATTCTGCTGTGTTCACTGTAAATCTTCCCATAAAATAAAAACATATTCTATTATAACAGAGACAACTTGTGGCAAGCAACATGAGTTATTAAATCTTTATTGCACAGGTGTACAAAGGTTTGGACTAGACACATCAGTGTCAAGGTGTTCAGAGTAATGGTGTTGACATATTCCCTCCAACTGTCCAGGAAAACAAAATGGCTGCATAGAAACCTTCTCATGGTTTCAGGCCCAGTGAGAGAAATTTGAGGCCCTGGTATATCATATTCAGTGGGGTCCCACACCCTCCCATTTCACTTTATTTATACAGATGTTACAGATGTTTTGGCGCATACTGAGTTCGGGGCTCAGTACAATTGACACCCATTCACCCCCAGTTCACCCTGCGTGTTTTTTCTTTATTGGTGCATGCACACTATAAGCCTTCTGGACAATACATCTTCACAAGCGAAGAAGTGAACATGTTCTTAAATACAATGGTTAATCTGGGTCCCCGAAAGATTCAATGGGGGCTATGCACTGCCATGGCAGAGTGAGTTTGACCTGCATGAAATCAATAGTTTGAGCTGTAGCTCTGTGCAAAACCTACCCCCGTAGCAACTTTTTGGAAAAATGGGCAATTTTTTTTTTTAGGGTTATATCTCTGCAACCTAGGCTGACCAGACAGCAAGTGTGAAAAATTGGGACAGGCGGTGCACTGGCAGAGTTGTAAGATGTAGGGGGATTGGGCTGCACTGGCGGAACTTGGGGTGTGTCATGCCTCCATCATCTTTGTCCCACCCTTTCTCCCTTCCCCCTATCACTTATCCCCATTTATCCCCCTCCTCATAACCTCCTTCCCCTTGCTGCAGCCCCAAGACCTCTCCTGGGAAGAATTCATATGTTCCCCCCCTCAACTTACATGTCATCCATGACTCTCAAATTATAGCAAACTCCTTTTATTTTAGGTGGGGGGCTTGTCATTCACTTTTCCTTTGTTACATGAATTGAAGGGAGAGTTCACAGCCATCAATCTCAAAAAGGCTTGTGTGACACCCAGGCTCAAATATTATAACTTGTATCTAGAAACACAGGCGCCAGTTTCCTCTGGGCCCCAGGAGTGCTCACCCCTATGCACTGCCCCAGGCCCCGCCCTCACCAACCCCTTCTCCCCAAGGCCCTGCCCCCACCCCTTCTCCCAAGCCCCCACCCCACCTCTTTGCACCCAGTTCTGCCCCTCCCCTGAGCACACCTTGTCCCTGCTC
Source organism: Chelonoidis abingdonii (assembly GCF_003597395.2). Taxonomy (NCBI): domain Eukaryota; kingdom Metazoa; phylum Chordata; order Testudines; family Testudinidae; genus Chelonoidis; species Chelonoidis abingdonii. The sequence goes on from NC_133776.1 coordinate 29,586,910, forward strand.
CTATCCCTCCATTCCAAGTCTCAGAGGCACTGACTTCCCCAGTACCCAGGGGGTGCTTGACCCCTGTTCCACCCCAGGCCCCGCCCCCACCCCTTCTCCCAAGACCCGACCCCACCTCTTTGCACCCAGTTCTGCCCCTCCCCTGAGCACACCTTGTCCCTGCTCCTATCCCTCCCTTCCAATGCCTCATGCATGCTATGAAACAGCTGATTGTGGCAGGCGGGAGGCACTGGGAGGGAGGGGGAAAGAGTTGAGCAGAGGGGCCAATGGCAGGTGGGAGGTACTGTGGGGGAGGGAGGAGCTGGCTGCTGGTGGGTGCTATTTTCTCCCCGTGAGTGCTTCAGTTCTGGAGCACCTATGGAGTCGGTGCCTATGGAAGCCTCTCTCTTGTTGGCTCATGAGCGGCTAGGAGAGGCATTCATGTAACTGCAGCTGGGTGTCCCAGCATGTGAAGTTTAACACTCAGGAGCCATTTTAAAAATGGTCAAGAAAGAAAGAATCGATCAGTGTTCCTGTCACAGTTACTCTACCTCTGTGGATGTATGGCCTCCCTGGCAGGTTCTGGAGATTTAGTTGTCAGGCCAACACCCCTTTCAGTGGGTTGCACCCCATCAGTTTCTCGTCTCTGTAGCCCCTCTCACAAGCTTCAACTGTCTCTTCAATGGGCTATCCTTCATGTAATTTATCTAATTCTTTTATGAAGCCAGTTTACTTATGACCTTCACAATCCCTAGCAACAAGTCCACCAGTTTTGATGGTGTTTATGTGAAGAATACTTCCTTATATTTATGTTAAACCTGCTGCCTATTTAATTTCATTGGATGACCTTGGTTCTTGCATTATGTGAAAGGGTAAATAACACTTCCTTATTCCCCCACTCTCCACACCATTCATTGTTTTATAGACCTCTTCCATATCCCCCCAGTTGTGCCTTTTTTAAACTGAACTGTTGCAGTCTTTTTTAATGTCGTTGATAGGAAGTTGTTCCATATTACCTAATCATTTTTTTATTGTCTCTCTGTACTTATTCAGTTTGCTAATACATCTTTTTTGTGATGGGGCACCGGAGCCCACCATCAGTATTTTCAGCGGTTAGGAGTACCAATGGAATTTATTATACTGGCATTTATGACACTATTTTATCATCTATCCCTGTCCTAATGGTTATGTTCCTAAATCCGTTAATCTTTTTTGTAAGGGCTGCTGCCCTTTGACAGATGTTTTCAGAGATACTGTCCCTTTATGACTCAAGATCTTTCTTGAGTGGTAACATTATGACCCATCATTTTGTAGTATAGTTGGGATTACTTTGCAATGTGCTTACTTTGCAATTATAACTGATAATCTACCCTTTTGTCCCGCCCATCAGTCTTGTGAGATCCCTATGTAACTCTTCAGTTGAGCTTTGATTTAAAATCTTAAGTATTTATTATATATCTTAAACTTGGCACCTCACTGTTTACTGCTTTTCTAAATCGATTTAAGAATATGTTGACAGAAATCCAGTTCAGACCCTGGGACCATATTTACTCTGTCTTGAAACTGATGGTATATTTTGGAGCCTGATCATAATTTGATATGCTTGTGGCTGGGAATTTAAGTATAGAAAGGGTTACAAAGGCAGGGCAGCACACTCCCAGTTAGTGTGGTTGGCAAAGGGACAGTGTTCTAGGAGGAAAATGTTTGAAGCACAGGAACTCAAAAACTGTATTGAGTGTAGAGAATCCTCTTGTGTGACAGCCTTTTTATTTGTCAAAGAAGAGACAATGGAAAGATGAAGCCATCTATCCAGTAGGAGTTTCAAATGTATGTTGAGAACTCAGAGTTTGTATGATATTGGTGGAACTTATTTTTACACAGGACTAAGGACTGTTCCAAGATTAATAATCTTCAAAGTACCACTTAACTCTCTTTTGTGAGTTTGAAATTTTTCATCCTTTGATTTTTTCCACCCTATATACACTTTTGGTTTTAATTTATTGAAGACCACAGTTGCGACACAAGGAATCCCATGGGGCTCAATCCACCAAGTAATTTTTCAGATATTTAGTCTTTATCGTTGTTGAAATCCAAGGGACTTCGTGCATGAGTAAGGACTCTTTACATAAATTAGGGATTGCAAAATTGAGCCTGTGACACTGCACCCCATATTCCTCATCGTGATATGATGATGATATGAGTATGGTGTAATTATGATTTATTTTAGGCAAGATAGGTCATGTGACATATAATTGAAAAGGTTATGCTTTACTAAATATGATTATCCTATTTGTATGCATGTATCATTTTTGTGTCTGAAGTTAGGAATACTGACTCTGTATCTGTATTTCAAATGTGTTTATACTTGGGGAATGCCCACTACACAAGATGCTATAATTCTGAAAAGCTGGGTGGGGAAGGGCCATTAGAGAAAACAATAGGCTGTAGAAGAAGCTTATTTCCCACCTGAGGAGCCTTCCTGAGGATGCTGCAGACAGCCTCCAAGTCATGGCTGCTGTGACACTGCAAGGACATGTGACCAGGTCACCTGGTGCTGGACTCCATCCAGGGATATCAGTATTTTTCCACTGGCTGGCGTGGGAATCAAGCTTTGAAACAAAGGGTTCCTGCCATATGCAAAAGCTGTATAAGGCAGGGAGTGACATCATCATGGTTCTTCACTGACTCCTGACCAAAGAGATTCCTGGAAACACCTAAGGAACAAAGACTGAACTGGGGGAAGTGCTGGACCCAGGCTAAAAATCCTTTTAGCCTGTGAATGGAACACCTGGGGATTCCAAGCTGTAAGCAAGTGCAGCTTGCCCCTTAGGAGTCTGCAGGCTGCTTGTATCATCACTTAGGGTGAGGATTTGCTATTCGTATCCGATCTATGTAGTATATTAAGCTTAGTTTGTGTGTTTCATTTATTTGCTAGGTAATCTGCTTTGATCTGTTTGCTATCCCTTATAATCACTTAAAATCTATCTTTTGTAGTTAATAAATTTGTTTTTACTTTGTTTAAACCAGTGTGTGGGAGTCATAACTCAGGGCAGAAAGCTACTGTGTATTCCTCTCCACGGTGAGGAGGGGGCAAATTTCATGAGCTTGAGCTGCACAGTTCCCTGTGCAGAGCAAGATGGTATAATTTTGGATTTACACTCCAGCATGGGTGCATGCCTGAGTAGCTGGGAAGTTCCCTAGCTGGAGCCTTCTCATGTAGGGCTGATCACAGCCTCTGCATGTAATTGCAACTGGGTGCTGGGCAGATGGGGGCAGGGGGAAGCTGGTACAAATTACTGGGGCCCGGGAGTCTGGAAGGAGGCCTGAGGCCCGGCTTCGTCAGCCCCGTTTAGCCGGTCTGCCCTTGCTGGAGGGCCCGAAAAAAAATTTTCACCAGGGCCCAAACCTGCTCTCGGTGGCCATGACTGAGTGTGTCCCTTCCTGTATATGTGCTGGAGAAAGTGCAGGCTCGTCACAGCAGTACACTGTAAAGGAAGTCCAGGCTGGTGGGTCAGGGCTCAGTTCCAGGTGGCACCCCTGGGGGAATCCGTCACAGAGCCCATGAGTATTAGAGTCTCTTGGGCTTTATTTGCTCATGGAAATAAATAATTCTGGTTCTCCAGGATGCAAGAGACTGCAAATATACATAAAGGGCTTGCTACCAGTGCACAGTGTGCGCAAATATTATATTATATATATATTTTAACTCCAGTTCAGAAATGTAAATCTTGTTTAACAGCTCTTTCTGCCCGAGTCATTCTTATAGGAGTAAGAGATTCCTATTCCACAGGAAAGCAGTGCTAGTCTAGTAGAACGTCTGCAGGGAAATGATTTGTAATTGTCTTTATAAAGTTAACTTTTCTTCTAGAGACTCTTGTCCCTTGCACTGGGGAGGTTTACCACATCAACATTTGTTTTCTATGGATGAGTCAATGATTAAGGAAAATATTTGATAGCTGTTTCTGAATCATGAGGCATATCAAGGCTACTAAATTTGGACTGAAGTCTTATACACTTCAATCTGGGCCCATGCGCCTTCTTAGCCTGGAGAGAGAAGGAAAAGCTGACAAAACATAGAATTATCCTTCATATTCTCTTGAATTTGCAAAAGCCATAAAAAGGCCTGTCACATCGGGGTGAGGGGGGGGAGGGAAGGTAAAGCATGGTATGCTGGGAAGGTATAGGAGAGGATTCAGGACACCTGGCTTGGGCAAGTCATTTAATCTCTCTGTGCCTCAATTTGTCATCTGTATAATGGGGATAATACTTCTCTACCTCCCAGGGCTGTTGTAAGGATAAATTCATTAATGTCTCTGAAGTGCTCATTTATTATGGTGAGGAATGCCATAGAAAAGTCTATAAGTAAATCTCTTTAGACACTTGGCATAGGTTTTTTATTTACAGTAATTCCAAGAAGAACATAGGTAGTTTATGAGGGGTACCTGACAATTAACCAAAAATAGGGTTTAGGAAGTCTAAAATTGGGAGATTAGAATATTCCAAAGCATTGTAATATGTAGGTAACACGCACAAGGCAAGAGACCAACATCATTAGCATCCTTAATACTATGGACAGAGATAACACGTCATCACAGAAAGAAAATATAATCACCTTCTGGGCCAAGTCATTCACTCACACAGAAAAACTTGTGAGAGAGGAAGAGTCCTGTTGTAACTCCAAGCATTAAACTCTTGGGCCTGACTCTGATCTCATGTATACCATTATGAATTAGGAGTAACTCCAGTGAAATCAATGGAGTTACACCCTTATGAAAATGGTGAAAGTGATATTATAAGCAGGCCCTCAAATTTTCTGCAGCAGTCTTGCTTCAATAGGGAAGCCTTTGTCTGCATGAAGAAAGAAGGGGATGTGACTGGCAAACTCTGAAGAGCTCAAAGATCTGTGGGCAAAGACTGCAGGGACTTCCTCTACTTGCTGTCAAATTTTGCCTTTTGCCTTTCCTTCCCTCTCCTGTCTAGTAGCTTGGCTTATTCAGGGACCATACTGCCCTTGGCCTTCTCCCTCACAGCTGCACATTTCTTCCCTCTGCAAAGACAGAAGGTGTTTTTTCCCAGCTAGATCTCAGGTCGTCCACATATGACAATGTTTTGTAAGGAACAGGGGCTATCACAAGCACATTACCCTGTCCTCTGCTCTTTATGCTGGCTTCCCATGGAATGCAAAATCAAATTCAAGGTCTTGGTCCTTACCTTTGAGACACTCTCTAGGCCCAGAACATCTACAAATTTGACTAAAGCTGTGGGATTAAGATTGTGGTTGATAATTTCATCCTTTAGGCACAATGCAGCTATTCACAGCCAGGGTAAAGCTTGTCTACGCAGGAAATAGAGCCCTTGGGGGCTAGTCCCAGACAAGAAGAAACTCCCACATGAACTCAGGCTTTCAAACCTCTCCACTTTCCATTCACAGCAAAAGGTGTGCAACTTTGAGTTTGCTAATATAAGGCACACAGCATAGTGTACATATAATTAAATAACAAGCACTGCACTGAACACACACTTTTACCCCAGGGAAGAAGATGAGAAAGAGATGAACAATATGTAACAGATGTTAGTTACATTACTTAATGCACTATTAGAATGTACTTATGTACTCTGGTGTTGAGGGTGGTGTAAGAACCTGGATAGAATAAAAATAGCCTCTTCTGCACTGTACTGCAAATGGGGAACTGCTGGGCCTCTCTAGATGGTGTGCCCTTGGCACATCAACATTTGATAGCATCGTGGCTATAAAGTAGGCTTTAGTTCCTTCCTGTTAACAAGAGCAACAATGCTTACATTTGGTGTGCAGAGCCCCATGGTTTAGAGACTTTCAAATATACGGTGCTTGACTGACATACATGCCTTGGAGAATCTCCACCTAAATTCTATCCTTATTGCTCATTTCTGATGTTCAGGTGTGGTATTTCTACCACGTTAGTCCTTGGCAAGGCCACTTTTCCATGTAGCTTTCTCAAAGCTACATGGTATAAGCAGTGTTTCAACAATACACTGCTAGAGCCCTGACGTCTTAAAAAACAACCTGTCCTGCAGGGAAGGAGGGAGAATCTTTTATTTTTGGAACTAAGGTGTTACTAGTATTCACCTGCTGGACAAATATAATTTAATGGCTCCAGGATAATAGATTTTCCACTGAAACTTTTCAGATAACATTATAGCACATAATGCATCTTCATCTGTAACTAGGAGTAACCTCACCAAAATAAAACCAAACTAACCCGCCTTCACACACAAACTGGGAAGAGAAACAAAGTAACTTCATGTTGGCATACTGCACCCAGGCACCATCCCCCTGAAAATTAAAAATCTCCCCATGTTTTAGCCAATGTAAAGAGCCTATATGACCAACTAATCAGTTGTAAAAAAGTAGTTATTACACATCATACTTACAAAGAGAGGGTTTCTCCCATCTACTAAATATAGGATTTACTGACTGATTTGGTATAATACATAAGAATATTCCTATTTGGTACCAATGAGGTTAAAATTACTGACAGAAGCTTTTACTTTAAGAATGTATGCCAGCACTAGCTTATAAAAATATTTACTCATGCTAGCACAGTATTCTCACACACACGTGTGTGCCACCATTATGTCCCCAGATAACAGGCATGTTTACAAATTCAACTAACACACAAATTATGCCATCACGTTCTTCACATTATAGTAAAAAAGCTATCAGGAATTCTGTTATAATCCAAAGGTTTTGGGAGAAAAAAATCCTTTGTACTGCAATGTTTTAAGACTTCAAATTGAACAAGTAATGTTTGTCTTACTGTTTAAGAAAGAAAGTAAAAACATAGTTTAAGTTCAGATGCACAAAAATAGCTGCTTATGCCCCCCCCCAACCAAAACAACTTGTGCTCTTATAACTTAGAGATACATGTTTTCAATGTGGTGTTTTGATAAAGGGTATGTCTACACTACAGGATTATTCCGATTTTACATAAACCGGTTTTGTAAAACAGATTGTATAAAGTCGAGTGCACGCGGTCACACAAAGCACAATAATTTTTGGGCTGGTGTGTCATCCATGTAGCGAGCTAATGTCGTTTCTGCCGAGCGTTGCACTGTGGTAGCTATCCATGTTCCCGCTCTCCCCCGCTCATTGGAATTCTGGGGTGAGATCCAATGTATGATGGTGCAAAACAGTGTCGTGGGTGATTCTGGGTAAATGTTGTCACTCCGTCTTTCCTCCATGAAGCAACGGCAGACAATCATTCGCACGCTTTTCCCTGATTGCCCTGGCAGACCCATAGCATGGCACCATGGAGCCTGTTTTGCCTTTTGTCACTGTCACCCGTATGTGTTACTGGATGCGCTGACCGAGGCCAGGACTGCGCCAGTGCTCACAGCAGCATCATCTTGCCTGTGCAAAGTAGCAGAGACGGTACCAGTCATTCTGTACATCTGCTGTGCTATTCATTGTAAATTTGGCGATGAATGATGATATTATCAGTTGTTCTGTCCGTCTTGCTGCTGTATGGGTGCGCCTGGCTGGCCTTGCTTGACGGTCGCCGGGGGCGGCAAAGCAAAATGGGAATGACTCCCTGGGTCATTCCTCTCTTAATAATGTTTTTATCTAAAAATAGAGTCAGTCCACTAGAATATGGAGAAGAAGTAACTAAGAGAGCCAGCTTGGCATCAGAAACCAGAGAGCACAGGCCGCGTGTCAAGATCCGCAGAATGATGGCTGCTTGCCTTCTACTGGATGTCCCTGCAACATCCTCACCGTGCTCTTTCTCCCCCACCGTGGCCAGTGTCCCCCCATTTGTGTGATGAAAGTTAATAAAGAAAAATGCAGGGAATAAGAAACAGCTGCGTTTTTAAGTGAGATAAAATGAGGGGGAGGCAGCCTCCACGCGCTATAATTAGTTCCAGGCAGTACAGAATCTTTTCTTTAGACTAGAAGTGGGGGGCTGATGGAGCCTCAGCCCCCAGTTCTATTGCAATGGAGGACGGTTACAAGCTTTCTGTACCATCTGCTGGGAATAAGCCGGCATTCTTATTTTTACCCGGGACCCCAGCCACCTCACCTGAGGCCACCAGCGAGCACTCCAAGGATGATGATCGAGGAACGGCTATCAATCCTATGTCATGTACCATCTGCACCGGGGAGGGGAGAGGAGAGGATGCTGGCTGTCACTGCCACAGCACTCCGTCTACCAGCGCCAATGCAGTAGACATAGAGGGTGACATTGAAAAGAGTCAAGAAACAATTTTTCCCTTTTCCTTTCACAGAGGGTAGGGGGAGTAAATTGACCAGATATACCCGTGAACACCCGGACAAGTGTTTGACCCTAAGGCATGGAGCGCTCAGCCAAGCTGCAACATAACTTTTCGGAGCTGCGGGCGACTGTGGGTAGCCTCGGAGTCCTCAATCCCCACTCCCTCCCTCCATGAAGCGTCCCTGATTTCTTTGGCTTTCCGTTATGCTCGTCACGCAGCACTGTGCTGTGGACTCTGTATCATAGCCTGGAGAGTTTTCCAAATGCTTGAAGTTTCATCTTCTGTAAACGGAGACTCAGTAGAACAGATTTGTTCTCCCCATTACAGCGTCAATCCAAGTATCTCCCCATACAGGGTCCATGCTGGAAGCTCTTTTTGGGATTTGATACTGCATCGCCAACTGTGCTGCATCAGAGCTTCCACGCTGGGCAACAGGAAATGCAATATCAAAAAGTTCGCGGGGCTCTTCCTGGTCTACCTGGCCACTGCATCCGCACTTCAGATGATTTCCAGAGCGGTCACATGGCTGCACTGTGGGATACCGCCCGAGGCAACTACCGTTCGATTTGCTGGCCACACTAACCTTAATCCTGTACTGGTAATAACCGATTCCAGCACTACCTCCTCTTGTTGGAGGAGTACAGAAACCGGTTTAAGAGCCCATTATATGGATATTAGGGCCTCGTGTGTGGACGAGGCCGAGTGGTTAATCGGGTTTAACGCTGCTAAAATCGGTTTAAACGCATAGTGTAGACCAGCTTAGTAACAGAGTAGTTATAGGATGCAAGTGTACTGAGCCACGGGCTCTGACCACTTGTGTAATTAGTTAGACATCTTCACGCATGGGCACACCTAAGATGCTATGCTTCAGGAAAGGAGACTTTAAAGAGGGGGGGGATGTTAGAAACCAGCCGAAGGAAAAAGTTAAGTATTAAAAAGCCACAGAATCAGCCACTATTCATAGTCATTATAGTCTGTGACAAAGTGCCTCTCTTACCTGTGGGTCCTGTGCTTATTGCAGATTTGCTCACGCTTCAGTGATCTTCCCCACAGTCTGGATCCACTTCTCTGTGTCTGATCAGGAGTTTGGAGGTTGTGGGGAACCCGGGCCTGCCCTCTCCTCGGGGTTCCAGCCAGGGCCCTGTGGATTGCAGCTGTCTATAGTGCTTTTGTAACAGCTGCATGACAGGCTACAACTCCTGGTCACTTCCCCATGGCCTCCTCCAAACACCTTCTTTCTCTCACCACAGGTCCTTCCCCTGGTGTCTGATAACACTTGTACTCCTTAGTTCCTTCCAGCAGCCCCTCTCACTCTCAAGCCCCTTGTGGCTCTTGCTCCCAGCTCCTAACACACACACTTCCTCTCCTCTGGCTCCTCCTTCGCCTGACTGGAGTGAGCTCCTTTTTAAAGCCCGGTGCCCTGATTAGCCTGCCTTGATTGGCTGCAGGTGATCTAATCAGCTTGTCTGCCTTAATTGGTTCTAGCAGGTTCCTGATTACTCTAGTGCAGCCCCTGCTCTGGTCATTCAGGAAACAGAAAACTACTCATCCAGTGACCAGTATATTTGCCCTCTACCAGACTCCTGTACCCCACTGGTTTGGGTCTGTCACAAGTCTCAGAAGGAAACCACAGGTGAGACGGTAAAATGGTATTGTTAAATGGCAAAAACAGACAAAAAGCAAACAAAAAAACCACCCCACCACAGTAATGCAGCCCAGCCCAAGTGAGTCTAGCAGGAACATAAGCATTAGCAAGTATGATGCGGAAAATATAGAGGGCCCAATCCTGCAGTCCCTACTAACGCAAAACTTCTATCTAATTTTGAATGCAGGGTTGGGTCCTAAGAAGGTTAGGTGGATATTTGAAGAACAAATTGCTAAAGATATAGACAAATGATAAGAAATCTTTAAATACAGGTATGTTGGTAATTTTGGGCACGTCAATGGGACCACTACAGTGCTAAGCGGACAATCAAAGAGGATTAAGAACCAAATTCTGCCACTTTTATCCATGAATAGAGATAGAAAGTTACCAAAAATAGAGATGATGGAACAATCTGAGAAATTAAATAGATTGCCACTGTATGTTATGTTCTGTGGGGCCTCAAGCACCTTCCACTTTAAAAATTAAATATTCTTCAATTGTAATGAATCACCAGTAGGGTGACCAGATAGCAAGTCAGGATGGGGGGGAGGGGGGGGTAATAGGCACCTATTTAAGACAAAGCCCGGAATATCGGGACTATCCCTATAAAATCCGGGACATCTAGTCACCCTCATCGCCAGTACTCCAAAGGAGATCTGAAAGCAGTGAAGAATGGAGCAGCTGCACTACTAAAAAACCTTGTAGTCTGCCATTGTAATACAATATATCATTTCAACATCTATGGGCCAGATCCTGCTTCACCTGAGTAAGGGAGGTAGAATCTGGACTTTAATATATAATAGATCATCAAAACATTTACAGAAAAGGTTGGAAGCTGACAATAATACTTAGCATTTAGGTAGCATTTTATATACTGTATTCGAAGCACATAAGAATGGCCACACTCAGTCAGACCAATGGTCCATCTAGCTCAGTATCCTGTCTTCTGACAGTGGTCGGTGCCAGATGCTTCAGAGGGAATGAACAGAAGAGGACAATTTATGGAGCGATCCATCTCCTGTCATTTAGTTCAAGCTTCTGGCACTCAGAAGTTTAGGGACACCCAGAGCATGGTGTGGTATCCCTGACCATTTTGGCTAATAGCCACTGATGGACCTATCCTTCATGAATTCATCTAATTCTTTTTTTTTAACCCAGTTATACTTTTGGCCTTCACAACATTGCCTGGCAACAAGCTCCACAGGTTGACTGTGTGAAGAAGTACTTCCTTGTATTTGTTTTAAACCTGCTGTCTATTCATTTCATTGGCTGATTACTGGTTCTTCTATTATGTGAAGGGGTAAATAACACTTTTTTTCACTTTAACCAGACTATCCATGAATCTGTAGACCTCTCTCATATTACCCCTCAGTCATCTGTTTTCTAAGGTGATCAGTCAAAGCCTTTTTAATCTTTCCTCACATGGAAGCTGTACTATATCCCTAATAATTTTTGTTGCCCTTCTCTGTAGCTTTTCTAATTTAATCTATCTTTTTTGAGATGGGGCTACCAGAACTGCACACAATATTCAAGGTGTGGGCTTACCTTGAATTTAGACTGCAGTGTTTTGATATTTTTCTGTCTTATCTGTCTCCTTTCTAATGGTTCCTAACATTCTGTTAACTCTCTGAACTGCTGCTGCACATTGAGCAGATGTTTTCAGACAACTATCCAGGGTGACTAAGCTCAGTACAGACATTAACAAATGTCATTAGGGATTCTGAAGGTGAAAGACAATTTGGGTGAAAGTGATCACGAAATGATGGATATCATGATTCTAAGGAAAGAAAAGAGTAAGAGCAGCAGACCAAGGACAACAGATTTTTAAAAAAGCAGACTTTAACAAACTCAGAGAACTGGTAGATAAGGTCCCACTGGAAGAAAATATAGTACCTAGCTTTAGAAAGGGGAACAAAGAGGACCCAGGGAATATATAGACCAGTCAGCCTAACTGTGATACCTGGAAAGATATCCAAACAAATTATTAAACAATCAATTTGTAAGTACCTGGAGGATAATAGGATAATGAGCAATAGTCAGGTTGGTTTGGCATGATTTGTTCTTGAGAAATCAATGTTATTTTCCATCTTTGACAGGGTTACTGGCTGAATGGATGTGGGGGAGCAATAGTTGTGATATGTCTTGATTAGTTAGGCTTTTGATATAGTTGCACATTGCATTCTCATAAGCAAACTAGGGTGCGTGCACAACCGGTTGAAAGACCATACTCCAAGAGTCATTATCAGTGGTTGACTGTGAAACTGGGAGGGCATATTTAGTGGGGCCCCACAGGAGTCAGTCCTGAGTTCAGTACTTTTCAATATTTTCATAAATGACTTGGATAATGAAGTGGAGAATATGCTTATAAAAATTACAGATGACACCAAACTGGTGAACTGGGAGGGTTTGTAATAACTTTGGAGGACAGAATTAGAATTCAAACTTCCTTAATAAATTGGAGAACTGGTCTAATTCAACAAGTTGAAATTCAATAAAGACAAATGAAAAGTGGTTCATTTAGGAAAGAACACTCAAATTCACAACTACAAAATGGGAAATAACTGGCTCGGTAGTAGTACTGCTGAAAAGGATCTAGAGGTTATGGTGGATTACAAAATGAATATGAATCAATGTGATGCAGTTGCAAAAAAGGCTAACAAAAGAATGTAAGAACGGCCATACTGGGTCAGAGCAAAGGTCGATCTAGTCCAGTATCCTGTCTTCTGACAGTGGCCAATGCCAGGTGTCCCAGAGGGAATGAACAGCACACATAATCATCAAGTGATCCATCCCCTGTCACCGATTCCCAACTTCTGGCAAAGAGGGTAGGGACACCATTTCGGCCCATGCTGGCTAATAGCCATTGATGGACCTATCCCCCATGAGCTTATCTAGTTCTTTTTTGAATCCTGTTATAGTCTTGGCCTTCACAACATCCTCTGGCAAAGACTGATTATGAGTTTTGTGAAAAAATACTTCCTTTTGTTTGTTTTAAACCTGCTGCCTATTAATTTCATTTAGTGACCTCTAGTTCTTGTGTTATGAAGAGTAAATAACACTTCCTTATTTATTTTGTCCACACCTGTCATGGTTTTATAGACCTCAATTATATCCCCCCTTAGTCATCTCTTTTCCAAGCTGAAAAGTCCCAGTTTTATTAATCACTCCTCATATGGAAGCCGTTCCATGCTCCTAATAATTTTTGTTGCCCTTTTATGAACCTTTTTCAATTCTGATAGATCTTTTTTGAGATGGGGAGACCACATCTGCACACAGTATTCAAGATGTGGTAGATCTTTTTTGAGATGGGGAGACCACATCTGCACACAGTATTCAAGATGTGGGCATATAATGGATTTATATAGAGGTGATACGATTTTTCTATCTTATCTATCCCTTTCTTAATGATTCACAATATTCAGTTCGCTTTTTTGACAGCCATTGCACATTGAGTTAATGTTTTCAGAGAATTATCCACTGTGATTCCAAGATCTCTTTCTTGAGTGGTAACAGCTAATTTAGACCCCATAATTTTATATGTATAGTTGGGATTATGTTTTCCAGTGTGCATTACTTTGCATTTATCAACATTGAATTTCATCTATTTTGTTGCTCCATCACCCAATTTTGAGAGATCTTTTTGTAGCTTTTTGCAGTTTGCCTGGGACTTAACTATCTTGAGTCATTTTGTATCATCTGCAAACTTTGCCACCTCACTGTTTACCCCTTTTTTCCAGATGATTTATGAATATGTTGAATAGGACTGGTCCCAGTACCGACCCTGGGAGACACCACTATTTACCACTCTCCATTCTGAAAACTAACCATTTATTCCTACCTCTGGAGCCCTTTTTAAAAATTGATGTCACATTAGCTATCCTACAGTCATTTGGTACAAAAGCAGATTTAAATGATAGGTTACAGACTACGGTTAGTAGTTCTTCAATTTCACATTTGAGTTCCTTCAGAACTCTTGGGTGAATACCACCTGGTCCTAGTGACCTATTACTGTTTAGTTTATCAATTTATTTCAAAACCTTCTCTAATGACACCTCAATCTGGGACAGTTCCTCAGACTGTCACTTAAAAGGAATGGCTCAGGTTTGGGAACCTCCCTCACATCCTCAGATGAGAAGACTGATGCAAAGAATTTCGTTTCTCCGCAATGGCCTTATCGTTCTTGAGTGCTCCTTTAGCACCTCCATTGTTCAGTGGCCCCACTGGTTGCTTAGCAGGCTTCCTGCTTCTGATGTACTTAATTTTTTTTTTTGCTATTACTTTTTGAGTCTTTGGGTAGCTGTTCTTCAAATTGTTTTTTGGCCTTTCTAATTATATTTTTACACTTCATTTGCCCAAGTTTATGCACCTTTATATTTTCCTCACTAGGATTTAATTTCCACTTTTTAAAGGATGCTTTTTTGCCTCTCACTGCTTATCATTCTGGGGCATATTAACAGGAATGGTGCATGTAAGACATAGGAGCTAATTGTCCTTCTCTACTCAGCACTGGTACTCACATGGAGTATTATGTCTAGTTCTGGGTGCTACATTTTAGGACATATGTGGACAAATTGGAGAGTCCAGAGCAAAGCAACAAAAATGAGAAAAGGTTTAGAAATCCTGACCTATGAGGAAAGGTTAAAAAAACTGGGCATGTTTAGTCTTGAGAAAAGTTGACTGAGGAGGGGACCTCATAAGTCTTCAAAGATATTAAGGGCTGTTATAACAAGGATGGTGATCAATTGTTCTCCATGTCCACTGAGGGTAGGACAAGAAGCAATGGCCTTAATCTGTAGCAAGGGAGGTTTAGATTAGATATTAGGAAAAACTTTCTAACTATGAGGACAGTTAAGCTGTTGAATAGGCTCCTAAAGGGGGTCATGGATTCCCCATAATTGGAAGTTTTTAAGAACAGGTTGGACAAACACCTGTCGGTGATGGTCTAGGTTGACTTGGTCCTGCCACCTTCTCAAGGTCCCTTCAAGCACTACATTTCTATGAAATCGCTCATCACAATATCCCTGTAAGACTGGTGGATAAGTGTTGTTATTCCCATTTTACTGAAGTTGAAGAAACTTGCCTTGGATCATACAGAGATTAAGTGACAGAGCCAGGACTAGAATTCAGGCCCTTTTGACTCCCTGTCCTGTGTTCATTTTTCCAGCCCTCAGAGGTCCAGGGATGTCCCCACCAGAAAGTTCTAACAGCAATCCCAGCAGTTATGTTCCAGTGAGCTTTACTTTGGTACCAGGGAAATAGTAGAGAAAATTGATACTAATAGAATTACCTTCTGTGTGAAGGTAGCCTAACTGTATGATAGAAACATTATCCACTATTTTGTTAAGGAAGAGTAGGAAGATATTATTTAGTTAACTTTTTTAAAAACGTTCTCTTATAAGGCGCTTTTAAGCAAATTTGGTAACTTGGTTAGAGATTAATCTTGTTGTGATGCTACACCTCATATTCTTCATAGAAATATTGTTATATGAATATGATATAACTAAGATGTTTTATGCAAGATGGGTCATGTAAGGTATCATTGGAAAGGTTACGTTTTACTGACTATGATTATCCTATTCGTATACATGTATCACTTCTGTATCTGAAGTTAGGAATATTGACTAACAATTACAACTGAGTATCACAGGGGTAGCCGTGTTAGTCTGGATCTGTAAAAGCAGCAAAGAATCCTGTAGCACCTTATAGACTAACAGATGTTTTGGAGCATGAGCTTTCGTGGGTGAATATCCACTTCGTCAGATGCATGTAGTGGAAATTTCCAGGGGCAGGTATATATATTGCAAGCAGACTGAGATAACGAGGTTAGTTCAATCAGGGAGGATGAGGCCCTGTTCCAGCAGTTGAGGTTGGAAACCAGGAGGAGAAACTGGTTTTGTAGTTGGCAAGCCATTCACTCAGTCTTTGTTTAATCCTGAGCTGATGGAGTCAAAATTTGTAGATGAACTGAAGCTCAGCATTTTCTTGTTAGAGTCTGGTCCTGAAGTTTTTTTGCTGGCAGGATGTCCACCTTAAGGTCTGCTATAGTGTGGCCAGGGAGGTTGAAGTGTTCTCCTACAGTTTGTTAATTGCCTTCCTGATATCTGATTTGTGTCCATTATCCTTTTCCATAGAGACTGTCCAGTTTGGCCGATGTACATAGCAGAGGGGGCATTGCTGGCATATGATGGCGTATATTACTTGGTGGCGTGCGAGTGACTGAACCCAGTGATGGTATGGCTGATCTGGTTAGGTCCTGTGATGGTGTCACTGGTGTAGATATGTGGGCAGAGTTGGCATCGAGGTTTGTTGCATGGATTGGTTCCTGAGCTAGAGTTACTATGGGGCGGTGTGCAGTTACTGGTGAGAATATGTTTCAGGTTGGCAGGTAGTCTGTCTTACAACTGAGGTTACATCTGGGAAACGCCCACCAGACAGTATGCAATTGGTCTAGATGAGCCATTAGGAAAGACACTGGATCTTTGAAGATGTGCATATCTCCCTCCACACTGAGGAAGGGGACAATTTTTATGAGCTTACACTATGTAGATCTATGTGCAGTGCAAGACAATATAATTTTGGGTCTACACTCCAGAGGGTGTGTGCACTGGAAAGCTGGGCATTCCCCTAGCTCAGCCCTCCGACAGAGAGCTAATCTCAGACTCTGAGATTGTACAGCTGGGTGTGTCCCTGTCTGTGTGTGTGCTGGAAAGGGACTTGAGAGCCTATCACAGCGCCACAGAGTAAGGGAAACCCAGGCTGGTCGGACAGGTGAGCTTAGTGGGACCCCAGCACATCCACTGGCAGCCCGAAAACAGGGTCCAATCCATCACACTTGTCATGGGTTAAGACTGATTAAGACAAAGAAAGCAAATAATAGGAGTAAATGACATGGAAAAATAGTTAATAGTGGAGAGGTGCACCTTCGTGCAGAACTAGAATAGCACTTCTAAAATACTCATTCAGTGCATGCAGCTAAATAGAGCAGGAGCATGGGTATGGAAAATACAATGTATTCCATAGGAGAGAGGAACCAGGCGCTATTGTGGGTAACTGCTGCTAGGGAATGGAGGGTAGCAGACTCCTTCTTGTTCTCTCTCCATTCCAGGACCTCACAGAGGAACTTGCCTCTCTGTGTCCAGCTCCTCTCATGCTTACATGAGGGGCTGTAACTGAAAACTCAGAGCAGAGAGAACATTGAACAGCTGCCAGAGACAGCAGACCCACCCTCAACCCTTCAGGTAACAGGAGCATAGGTGAGGGGATAGTGGGAAAGAAGCCCCTCAAGAGAGAAAGAGATAGGGAGAAAAGGAGGAGACAAGCGGAAGAGTAATGGGGAGATAAATTCAAGGATAGAGTGAAAGAGAAAGGGAAACTTCAGGGGTGTGTGGAGAAAAGATTGTTAGCCCTTATAAAGGTAAATTACGTGGAAAGGATGTTATTTAGGCACCAATGTTCAGGGTGATTGCTTATCTTTCAAGAAGACAAGCTTGCCAGGAGAGAGCAAAACTAGAATGAGGGCCAGCTGGAGGATATTGCCAACAGAAAAACATTTTATCTGACTTCACTAGAAAATGTTCTTTTTTTCCTTGCCTAAGCCCGCCAACATGAAAGGAAAGTTGTTATGCAGAAGTTTCCAGGAATGTTTCCCCAGCTTTACATAGGTCTGTCTGAGGTAGAAATGCTGAGGCACAGTACTCCATTCAGTATACACCTGTACGTTTTGGGCAAGGTTAAAGTGGAGTGAGAAATCTGTTCTATTTGGGGTCTCGTACTGCACCCACCACAGTGCTTAGACACCACTGTGATGTCATTAGCCAGCAATCTTTCAGCCACTGGGAAATGTGTATGTTCTGAGAGGTAAGGAGCCAGGGAGTAGAGGTACCCACTCTCACTTTCCTATCAGGAAGTCTCCCTCAAGGGAGTCTATCATCAGACACTGGTAATATACATTATTTCTGTGGCCTTGTATCTAACAGTTATTTCCTAAAAGGCAACAGCGAGAGCATCTTCCCTTCACGTGCTGCCTTGTTACCCTACATCTTAGGGTGCCTGACTTTAGCACATTTCTTCATATATTGCCAGTGCTGCTTTCTGCTGCTGTTTGATTTTTCTCTCTCCTACAATCATGCCACTAACTGGTGCCTTGTTTTATTGATGTGAGATTGTCTTCAATTGTTACCCCTTTTCTACCCCTACAGGAGACATGCTGTGGAATAATGATACCAGATAACACCACAAATGATAACAAAGCATGCTAGCCAATATTTGTACACAGTTGATACATGTCGTACCTGGATAGTTCTGCTATCTCACAGATACCATATGGAATGAAGATTGCAAGAGGTGATTAGGAGAGTAAATCTGTAATAGTTTGAGGAGGTGGCACAAAAGTGAATAGAAAGATCGGACCTTGTAGACCATCCTGTTTTCCACTTTTAGTTATGATTCACTTGAAAGCCCAAAGTCAATTTAGCTTGGTCCATCATTTATCTAAAAGATAAGTCTGTAAATGATTAAACTAACCATTTAGTTTCATAGGCGTTTTTGTTGCGAGCAATCACAGTTGCTATGATTTATAGTAAAAACAACCTCCCAAGACTGCTGGCTAAAAGAGGTCCAAAACAAAGTACCAGGAACTATACATTTTAGAGTGTCTAAAGTATTCTTATTATCTATTGAGTCCCCCCAAAGTGTTCAAAATAATGCAGATTCTTCTTAGTGTGAAGACATGGGCTAAGCACCTTTATCAAATACTATTTTTTTGCCAAAATATATTTTGCAAAGTACAAAAGTTAGAAGGAGCAGAACATTAGAGAAAGGTGTTCAATATTTCAGATCAGGTACCTGCAAAGAAAGGAAAGAAGCATGAGCATTTTTATGTATCTCTGTCTACTTTTAATTTTTCTTTAGAAGCTCTGATTTGCTACTGAATATTTGACTGAAGAGTGCACAGCTGTATTGGATGAGAAAGATAGTGTGGTGCGGGATACTTTTACACTCATGTTCTTTTAGGTAGTGGTGTTTTCAGAGTGCCTGCTCTGTAAGTGGTACATATAAATGGAAATGATATTGGGGGAGGTAAATCTGTTGACGTCATTTAAACTGAAAGAAAATGTGTCTAACAAAAGCTTGTCCTGATCTGATACCTTGCTCTACACCTTGTAGAGTGTGAAAGTATGTTAAAGGCATAAGCGGGAACAGGAAATTAAAATGATGCCATGTTTAGTAACTTTGTTATATGCCTGCAGCTTCTACTGTGTTCAATAGCAGTTGTACATATGAAACCATGGACAGGAATTGATCCTTTATGAAGTTCACTGGGGAAGAGAAGATGGAATTGTTAGGCACATAGCAGTGTGTCTAAAATTCAGAAAGCACTGTAGGTTTTACATAACAGCTCAGATGCTGTAAAATGTGAGGAATTATAGTCGAGACCAGTTTCTTATTCTTCTGGTACTGCTTGGCATCTTGTTGGGGTCATACTGGGAGTGCAGGAGAATACCAATCATGACAGAGGAGCTTTGTGCTGGCAAGGAGTTTGGCTGCTTTATTTCCACATGGGAAAAATATGTTCCAGAAATGTACTGAAGAAAATGGAGGGTTAGTTAGTACTTGAATGCATGACTGTGAATGTTCAATCTAGTATCCATACATGAAGCTCTCCTTTCTCACTAGTGAGAATTGTTTAATTGGTGCTCTGTGACTGGAGCTTCTAATTTATATCATTTTTTTTAAACAATGACATTCCCATATTTGTGCAGTTAATGTGATCAATGGTACAGAAGCATAGGGGATTGCCAGAGAGATTGGTAATACTGAAATAAGAGATTTGATTTTTAAATGTTTATTTCATTACAAAATATGAACTTAAAAATGATTACAGTACAGAAAACTTATGCAGTGGGTCCAAATAAATGCAGTGCTTTCCCACCATCTGAATTGAAATTGTCAAGAATTTAAAGTATCGTTCTACTCTGAATATTAATACTTTCTGAACACTTTCTGCTCCAGAGAGCAGCTCCCTTTATGTATTCACAATATCTGCTTAATTTACTGAGTAAAATAAATATTTCCTACCTCTTACTCTTGAGAGCTCTCGAGATTCCATACAGCACCAGGAGACTGAAATGGAATCGATTCTGGCTCATGCATTATCAGCAGAATTGTTAATTAAATTCAGATTAAGGAGACTCTAGTGGTGTTAATCCATGAGCCAGAAAAAAAAAAATCAATTTGACTTTCAGATCCCAGGCTGAGTTTTGATGGCTGGTAGCCTTCAAAACTAGCTTTTAACTGAACACATTTTATCTGGAACTTGTTGAGAGGCAATAAATATGTAACACCATGATGCTAATTTCAGTCAGTTCTCATAGTAGATCAGCACTTTAAAAGAATAGATTATCTAGCCCAAGAAGAGAGTTTCATACATCAGTTATGCTGTAGACTTCAAGGGGGGAGTGGGGGAAATCACCTTTAGGTCTGCAAATACAGTACAATATTTCAATGGTGTAATTAAAGTGTAAATTGGACTCTACTTCCACAATCTGTCTCTCTGCCTCTCTCTTTTACACACTTGCAATAGTGGCAAAAAGGAAGCTACCAGGCAGACATTATTATTAGTTCACAAATAAAATGTAGAAACTGAACTTCTTTTTTGTCTTACATTGGGAGATTAAGTAACAATATCTAGAGTGATGATGTAATCTGACAAGACACCATGCTCCTCTCTTCTGCAATGTTGTGGTACTAACACCTCTGTCTGTCATTATTGCCATAGAAACAGATAGCTTCCCATTACCATGGGTTGGTATGGCATGTGCACATTGCAAAGTGCTGTTGCCAGGCTAGAAGATAGGACATGTCACCCCTCTCAGAACAATGGGCCCAATTCTCTTTTCCTCTTCTCTTGTGTAAATCAGGAATTAACTCAATTTCAGTCAACAAAAAAATGCACAACAATTGTGCCCACTATTTTCAAATCTCAAGATGAACATTGTTCCCCCTACAACAAGCAGTAAAGGGGTAAATTAGCTTCCCACTCCTAGCAATACTCTTAGCAAGTACATCAGGAAGTACTCAAGGGATGTATTCCTGACTTAACATTGCTGTGAGAATGTGGTTCAGGGTTTGCAGAAATGAAAAATACACAACAAATATTCATTTCCAGCTGGAGAATTATACCAGTAAAAGATAGTTTTAAAATATGATGATGCCCATAAAACAAAAAGGATCACCCTAATCAAGAGTGTGAAAGGTTTGTCTAATCATAAAATGCTGCTGCCAGAGCACTTTAACATCACCACATTAATTACCTGCTTTAGGCCATATTCAATCCCCCTTATTCAGGCAGATCCTATTGACTTTAATTCTAATCTACAGCATTGTTGTGTTCATACAGCTATGTTAAAGGGAGTGGTGATTTCCCATCAAGAATATACAGACTGAATTTGGAAAGGTTTCATTACTTCCAGCAATTACAAGTGACTGGTTCACCAAGTTTATTTACTGAACTTTCCCATGATATGGCAGTTGGTTTTTAAAATACAATATGGTTACACTCCAATACCTGTGGAAATTCAAAATGTATTGCAACTGTTATGGTTTGAATCCTGCCACTCATTCTAATTAATTCTCTATTAATTTCAGAAGAGTTGCACAGGTGTAACAAGAGCATAATTTGACTCTGCAAGTTGATTACTTGTAAATACTGTGAACCAATTGGTGATTTATCCAGTTGCTTTGCTGGCACCAATGGGTTTGCTCAGATCTTGTGATATTCCAGGATGCATATCTCTGTAAATAACATATCATAGATTTTTACAAGCATTGTACCTCATACATTTAAGGTCTGCAGTCACTTAAATATTAAAATATGGAAACCTCCTGTTGCTGTATTTTTCTCCACACGTTCAGAAAAAGTGGAATGAAAGTTGGTTATGCAGAGAGAAAGTTACAGAATCTAGAACAAACCAATATCTGACAGATAGCGAAAGCTGCTTTTCCAACCCTTTAGAATGTTCAGTCTGGATTTGTAATAAAAGTAAATAGAAGAGATTGCACCATTGTCATCTCTGGTGCCTTTAATGGAGTTACACCAGGACTCCATATGGTCTGTTATGAATAGCCTGAATAATCTCCTGAGTCAGAGGGGTCACTGCTCTAAGTTCCATCACTTTTGGTAAGTGGCATCTTTACTCTGTCTTGGAACTGTTGACAAGACATTAGAGGGCATTTGCATGACATGGCTGTGAGTTTGCAAGCTGGACCTATCTAACTATCTGCAAAATAAAGATAAGTATGTGACATGGTTTCAATAAATTGGCCTTGATGCAACTGTACTATCTTCATGCTGGGGTCAGCTTGTAGATGATTGCATTTTGGCAAGGAAAAAGGGATTCCACTTCCAACTTTATATAAACAAAGTTATGATAAATTTATAAACTATGTAACAGATCGGAAACCATGGAAACATTTTTTCATTAGGCAACTGGACATTTTTTTTTCTGTGAGAATAAGAGTAAATTAAAATAATCTGAACCAATACTCCCCTGATGAAAATGAAACAAAAACGCCTTCCAAGGGAAAATGCAATGCCCAACAAATATGAATTAACTCCCTCAGATATGCTGTAAACTTACTTTCCTGCAATTCTGTCCTATCAATTAACTTTAAAAGCAACTGAACCAAGACATAATGCAGAATAGTTTGGTGCTCTCATAAAGCAAATTCAAAAAGCCCTAAACTTTTCACTGATGTCTATAAAGTAGCCCCCGCAATGCTTGAGTGGCAGATGAGCACAAAACCAACTTACCTGGCCCTGATGTGGGGAGAGGAAGGAAAACCACAAGGGCTGTTACTACCTGAAGTACTGACAGACTTAGAATTACT
This sequence comes from Chelonoidis abingdonii, assembly GCF_003597395.2. Lineage (NCBI taxonomy): Eukaryota > Metazoa > Chordata > Testudines > Testudinidae > Chelonoidis > Chelonoidis abingdonii. The sequence goes on from NC_133776.1 coordinate 29,609,672, forward strand.
GCCCCCACCTCGGTGCTGCTAAAGTACACGCGCCCCAGCCGCCCTCAGTACAGTCTATGCATGAAACCCCCGCTGAAAAAACTTACAAGGCAGCAAGAACTTACAGGCTGGTGCGTGCTCCGCGTGGTGAGCTGGCGGTGCAATGGCAAAGCCAGGAGGTCCCACCCGGGCTCTGTGAGCGCTGGCTGGCGCGAGCAGCTCAGCCTTAGGCGAGCCAGGCTCCTCTGGATCTTCCCCCCTCTGCTAGGAGCAGCCGCCCGGCCGCCCGCCCTCGTCACGCGCTTGTATCCCTTTGCTGCGCTGACCCCTAAGATTTATAGCAAGAGGCGTTGCTGCGCAGCCGGGTCCCTCTTGTCTCTCACTCCCCCGGTTCCTCTCCCTCCTGGGAGACCCCCTGTGACCTCTGCCCCTCCCACTTCCCCCCACGCATGAGTGGAGCCTAGAGACTCCCCCGAATTCATCAGCCCCCTTCCTCTCCTCCGGTTGCTGCCGCTTGACCCCCTCCGCCGCCGGGTCCAGCTTGCATCCAGAGTCGGGCTGGGCTGCGTTGTCTGCCTCTTCACACGGTGCTTGTCTTTCTACCTTTTCATTACACGGCCGGAGCACGGAACTTTTCGTTCCTCCTCCAGAACTTGGCCCAGTGGGAGGGGGATCGAGGGGACCGAACAAGCTGAAAGTTTGCTCTGCAGCGTCTGGGCTGCTCTGTTTCCGATATTCCCCTTTCGGGTATTAGCTGTTAGATCGCAATTTGCGTGCTTTGGAAGGAGAAGGCACACGGACATGTAGTTGTGGTGAGCACTGGATAAAATAAAGGCGACCTTGCACATAGGTTTCCTGCTCCCGGGCCATTATTTCACACCCTAAAACAGCGTCCAATGGACATGCTGCTCGGGAGCCCGAGGGAAAAAAGTTATTTAAAAGGGGGGGGCCAACTCCACCATAAATGCGGATCGGGTAGTTTGTGTGGGGCTAATACATGCATGATGTGGGGGGGGGGGGGGGGGGGGGTTGGGTTTTTCAGTCTCTACGGTGCATGCTGCAAGAAGAGGCATATACATTTCCAGTTTGCATAGAGCTTCAGTTGTAAGCATCTCCAGAGCCATGTGGCAAAACGTTAACAGTGATCTGAAAATTAATAATATACAGTAAATCAGTCAGACTTTACTACTTGCAGCTGAACACCCAAACAAAGGTGAAAGAAAGGGACAGGGAAGCAGCCACTTCACATCAGGTAGGAAAATATGCCCACCAAATGGGCATGCACTGAAGGTCAGTGCCAGACAAGGAATTTTTATTTATCTTAAGTCTGATCTCAGTTAGCTTGAAATAGAGAAATTTCACAAGCAGGATTTCTAAGACCCTCGTGATGTTGCTGGATCAGCACAGGATTTTTTAAATATGCTATTAGGAACGTGTTTAAATGCCATCATCCACTGTCAAAAATATAGATCCCTCTGTGAAGGGTGATGGGTGCTGGTATGATGCCATGCTGCAAAAAAGGCTGATCTCTAAATGTCTGTTGTCCAGGGTGAATTGTGAAAGCCCTCTAATGAGGATGACCTTGCTACGCAGGATAGTAAAACTCACTGAATGTTGGTGTATTTTCATGGTGTCCAGAAGCGGCTGGAACCATGGAAATACATTACTATGCCATGCCACAAAAGAAAGAAAAGCAAATCAGGAGGAAAAATTCCAATTCTATATGCTGACATTGGCTGGAATAACATATGTTCTTCAGTATCTGCATATGTGTATTCGATAGGGATTTGTCTAGCTACAGGTTTTTTTTAAACATCTGCTAGCTAAACCAGAGATTCAAATGAGAAATATAGAACTTGAAAGCATGACATGGACTTAAACTGTTTAAAGGAGTGTCTTATTGGTCTTAGCAATGAATGAAATACCTGGAGATACAAATACATCCCTGGACACAGTGTTCTAATATTGTTCAAGTTATGTAAAGAAAAGGTATTTTTCCACCAGAATAATACTATGAAATTTCTAAAGGAGAGAAGCATCTCTGTGCGTGAACAAAATGACTAATGTGTAACAATATCAGACCACATTTAAAAGCTCCATAGTTCTGTGATTAGCAATTTAGGCACAATTTTCCTTTATTTTAAAATCCCATGTGTTCAGTAACACACTAGAGAGCTTATTCAAAGTGCATTCTGAGGTTGCAGTAATTGTGGAAGGTGTTATATGTCAGCAAAATGGAAGGCATGTCACACAGGCTTTTTTGACAATGATAGAGCAATTTGACTTTGCCATGTGTTAAACGAGCAGTGTTGTAGCAAGCCCACATGACTTTGCACAGTCCAAAAGCCATGTGTCCCAGACAGTGCACATCTGGCTGAAATTGCCTGCCCCTCAAAGAAATGTAGGGCTGGAAGGGCCCATGAGAAGTTACCAAGTCCAGCCCCCTGTACTGAAGGAGGAACAAGTAAACCTAGACCGTTACCAACAGGTATTTGTCCAACTTGTTCTTAAAAACCTTCAATGATGGGAATTCGGCAAACTCCTTTGGAAACCTGTTCCAAAGCTTAACTATCCTTATAGATAGAAAGTTATTTTTAATATCTAATCTATTACTTCTTGTACTACTTTCAGTGGACATGGAGAACAATTGATCACAGTTCCCTTCATATCAGCCCATAACATATTTGAAGACTGTTGTCCACCTTAGTCATCTTTTCTCAACATTAAACATGCCAATTTTTCCTCAGAGGTCAGGCTTTGCCCTTTTCCAGTCCTCTGGGATCTCACTCATCCTCCTGTGTTCTGTGACTGACTGATATTTCCTGCTGGACAAAGCTAATCAAAACAACTTTGAATTATCTCATTGCCTTCATGATCAAGTTGTATTGAGTGGGCCTGAATGAAGGGAATCCATTTCCATTGCATTTTAAACAAATTCATGTCACTATATGAAACAACATTCCTTAGGCAGCCAAAAGACCCCAAGCTCCCTTCACGGAATGGAAAAATGAACAAACCTATATTCTGAGCATAGAAAAGATCCTCCCCTGCCATATAGGCTGCCTGGAAATCTTTTACAAGTCATTGGGGCTTCAAGAGACAATCTTTTCTTAACTACTCACTCATATTAGGCTACAAGATATGCACCTACACAGAGGATCTAAATATAGGCTCCTGTGATGGGGTAGATCAGGCATTCAGTGCTCCCTGGTGGAGGCCCCACTGCCTTGGTATACCCACCCTAAAAAGATGCCCAGCTGGAAGGGAAGAACAGTGAGTTCAGACCCCTAGGGGTTGTCTAGAGAGGCCTCCCACAATCAGTCACTAGCAGAACCAGCAAGAGTTGATCCTCCAGCACCTAGAAGGGCTAGAGGCAAATTAGAGCTAAGCAGAGATGAAATCTGGCTGCTTCTACTAGGGGACAGTTCTGGGTGAAGCCAGGATGGGCAAGGAAGGCGCTCCCTGCCCTAACCCAAGTAACCTGACCCAGTCGTGGGTGAGCCTTGGCAACATTGTCTATGGGTCTCTATGAAGGACTAGCATTTATATTATGGACTTTAGTGCTCTGATGACTATTTTGAGTGAAGATTTAATTTGTTTTTGGTTAACCCTGGAAGGAAACTGGACTGAGACCTTATCTGGCCAGAGGACTAGGCCATGGAGGTGACATATTGCAGAACCAGGACACGAGGTGCTAGAGACAAAGATGCAATGCCATGTCCTGACATGAGGGGTGCCCTGTTGGTGAGTGCACTCTATAACAGATCCCGCTCCTATTCTTCTCCTTTTCTCCTTTTTACGTTTCCCTCTCTTGTTCTTCTTCTCTCATGACCAAAACTGATAGCCTGCCCAAATTTCAGCTACACAGGCAGGAATCCATTTCCCAGAAGCTGTCAGTGCTGCCTCAGGATTGAAGTGTGCTGCCCCCTGCCATGTGGATAGAAAGACATAGGCTTAGTCTATACACAAAATCTATTGGTATATCTTATATTGTTTTAGCAATGTAACTAAACAAGCTGTGTGTGTGCTCAGAGTTTCCAAGACAGGGAATGCATCCCAACGTGGAAGGTAGCAGTGTTCTGGCCTTTTTTTGCACTAGCAGTAAATTCCTGCATTTTTTCTTTAAGTCCCAAGTTTGCATTTTAATAATAATACAAGACGTTGAATAATCAGGCTACACTGAAATTTACTTAACAGAGATTATTAGTCAAAGATCAATACAGAAAGAAAGGTTATGCATACCAAGTCAGTGTGGAGAAGTGACTTTCCAGCTAAATTCATTCCCAGCTAACACCCGGGAACTCTTCCTCGAATATATCATGCATGTTTACAGCAAAAGAGACAAAGAAAATGATTCATTGACCCATGAAGTTCTTTTCATGGTATCTGGTTTACCTAACTGATAACCTGTAGTAAAGTCATTATGACAAAAACATCTGTAAGAAGTTCCTGCTAAGCTCAAAGCATCTCCCAATAGATCATTATCAATCACAGAAAACCGCTTGCTCACATCAGTCACGTGTAGGCCCTTTCTGACCATGTGGACACAATTCTTAAGCTAAGGTTCAGTTTAAATTAGGGCTGTTGATTAATTGCAGTTAACTCATGTGATTAACTCAAAAAAATTAATCGCAATTAATCACACTGTTAAACTGTAGAATACCAAATGAAATTTATTAAATATTTTTGGATGTTTTCTACATTTTCAAATATATTGATTTCAATTACAACACAGAATACAAAGTGTACAGTGCTCACTTTATATTATTGTTTTAGTACAAATATTTGCGCTGTAAAAATGATAAAAGAAATAGTGTTATTCAGTTCGCCTCATATGAGTACTGTAGTGCAATCTCTTTATTGTGAAAGTGCAAATTACAAATGTAGATTTTTTTTGAGCCAACAAGTCCACTCAGTCCTACTTCCTGTTTAGCCAATTGCTAAGAAAAACAAGTTTGTTTACATTTACGGGAGATATGCTGCCTACTTCTTCTTTACAATGCCACCTGAAAGTGAGAACAGGTGTTCACATGACACTTTTGTAGTCAGCATTACAAGGTATTTACATGCCAGATATGCTAAACCTTCATATGCCCTTTCATGCTTTGGCCACCATTCCAGAGGACATGCTTCCATTCTGATGACACTTGTTAAAAAATAACGTGTTAAATATTTTGTGACTGAACTCCTCAGGGAGAATTGTATGTGTTCTTCTGTTTTACCTGCATTCTGCCATATATTTAAAGTTATAGCAATCTCGGATGATGACCCAGCACATGTTGTTCATTTTAAGAACACTTTTACTGCAGATTTGACAAAAATGCAAAGAAGATGCCACTGTGAGATTTCTAAAGATAGCTACAGTACTCGACCCAAGGTTTAAGAATCTGAAGTGCCTTCCAAAATATGAGAGGGACGAGGTGTGGAACATGCTTTCAGAAGTTTTAAAAGAGCAACACTCCGATGCAGAAACTACAGAACTCAGACCACCAAAAAAGAAAATCAACCTCCTGCTGGGTGCATCTGACTGAGATAATGATCCAAAGCAGTTGGTCTGCACTGCTTTGGATTGTTATTGACCAGAACTTGTCATCAGCATGAACGCGTGTTCTCTGGAATGGTGGTTAAAGCATGAAGGTACATATGAATCTTTAGTGCATCTGACATATAAATACCTTGTGATACAGGCTACAACAGTGCCATGGGAACGCCTGTTCTCACCTTCAGGTGACATTGTAAACAAGAAGTGGGCAGCATTATCTCCTGCAAATGTAAACTACCTTGTTTGTCTTAGCGATTGGCTGAACAAGAAATAGGAGTGATTGGACTTGTGGGCTCTAAAGTTTTATATTATTTTGTTTTTGAATGCAGTTATTTTTTGTACATAATTCTACATTTGTAAGTTCAACTTTCAGGATAAAGAGATTGCACTACAGTACTTGTATTAGGTGCATTGAAAAATACTATTTTGTTTTTACAGTGTAAATGTTTGTAATAAAAATGAATGTAAAATGAGCACTGTACACTTTATATTCTGTGTTGTATTTGAAAATGTGTGATTAATTGTGATTCATTTTTTTAATCACTTGACAGCCCTAGTTCAAATACAAAGAATTATATATATAAGCCACGTGAGACTTTGGCTAACCTCCAAAGAATCAATGAAATCTGGATCATCTACTAACATTTAATGTGAGCAATATTATAGATGTCTGATGGGACACATTAATTGTTATTCAAATGTCACTGTATCTTTTGTACAACTGACTCTGTCAAACTTTACTAAAATGTAAATGTGCTAAAGGGACATAGTCAGTATAAAAGCATGGTCCTAATCATTCTTTCCTATGGTAAAACCCACAGAATGGGGTTAAAAGGGAGGAAATCTTCGCAAGATTATGCTTGCAGAGATTTGTCCCCTATTGTTCCGTTGGTTTCAGTGGAGCTGTGCTGATAGACTCCTGCAGCCAACCCTAGCTCTAGGGAACCCATTTTAAGGAAGATCCTCACCACAGAGGACTATTATCTTTTTACTCTGAGTTCCACTGTTTGCCTGGGAGGGAGATGGAAGAGACTGATGTGCCTAAGGGAAAGTTCAGGTGCAGTCCATAAGCAGACAATTTCCACCACGTATGGATTGGGGTGGTGAATACGACGGGACTCTGATGCACAAAACACCTGGTATTTTAAAGCTTGAACGTGAGAGTCGCTATTTGTGCTGCTGGTTCCCTTATTGCTCTAAGCTGGAAGACTGACACTAGACTAGTCATCTTTAGTTCTGCTTCTAGTTAATTTTAGTTTTCTGTCCTCATGCACAAGCACCGTGCTGCAATGTTTGGATTGCAAACACTGCCACGTAGGGTGACCAGATGTCCTGATTTTATAGGGACAGTCCCTATATTTGGGGCTTTGTCTTAGATAAGTGCCTATTACCCCTCCCCCCCCCTCCTGATTTTTCACCCTTGCTGTCTGGTCATCCTACTGCTGGGGGTATTTATTTGGAGAGGGGAAATGGCTAGTGGAATGATGATGACTTTCTGCTGGTATAACGTGACAACTCTGAAACATTCTTTATTGATACTGGGATTAAGTTTTGTAAAAGTTTATTTTTACACAATGTAAATTTTGGAACAAATTTGATATAACACTCTTCTTTTAGTCAGTTCATTGTGTGTATGTAGTGGGGGTCTGATCGTGCAGTCCTTGCTCAGGCAAAACTCCCATGTAACTCCAGGATCAGGCTCTATATCAATCCTTGTACCTTTATCAAATAAGGCATTAAGTTTGTGTGGCATGATCTCTGCTAAAGAAGCCACAGTGTTTATGACTCATTAGGCTTTTCTAAGTGCATCCAAATCAATTATTATTTTTTAGAGTATTTTTCCCAGTATTGATATTAAACTAACTTGTTGATAATTTCCTCAACCTCTATTTTGGCACATCTTGAAGAACAGAATGATTATCATAATTACTTCTTCGTATCTTGCTGTAGTCAGTCTGTTTCACTCTGCTTTTTCCTGTACTCCTTCTGAATTAAATCACATCTCCATGGTTTGTAAACATTGTCGCCTAAATTCATCTCAGATGTAACTCAATAGAAGTCCATGGAGATACATCTAGGATGAATTTGGCCAGTTTGTCATTATCAATCAAGCAGCATGTTGAAATGACACTAATCATAAAAACGGAGTACTCACCACACCCTTTCATTTATTTTAAAATGATCCTAAATAGTCTGTAATAAAAGTAGAAACTAGCGTTGTATAAAATTAGAATACATTTCTTCCCAAAGGAGGAAATTGAAAAGACACGAGGGCTATGCTTCTCAGGTAGCTTTGTGCCAAATCTCCTCTTTTCGCTCAAGCAGGGCAGGGAAAGGTTTGTAAACTAGTCAACTTTGCCTGATCAGCTGGACTTGTAACTTAGGTAAGAGGCATCTTCTATGTCTGAACTTCCTGTAGACTAGAACCCTGGTCAGAGAATCACTACTACAGTAGACTGAGGATTTCTATGCCAAATGTTAGCAGGTTCATCAGAGGATTTGCAGCGTTAACAACTCTTGGGCTTTTATTGCGAGCCTTCTGATATTTAGTTGGTATGCATACTTCCACCTATTCATGTTCTCTGTATGTATAAATATCTCCTGTCTGTGTGTTCCATTCTATGCATCTGAAGAAGTGAGCTGTAGCCTATGAAAGCTTATGCTGAAATAAATTTGTTAGTCTCTAAGGTGCCACCAGGGCCAGCTTTAGGAAGTGCGGGGCCCAATTCAAACAGTTTCGACGGGGCCCCGGCAGGGATGACTTTTTAAAAAAAACCAAACATGTAAAAAAAACACGTGGGGCTTGTATTCACTGGACGGTGCTCTGAGTCTTTGGCGGCACTTCGGTGGTGGGTCCTTCACTCGCTCCAGGTCTTCAGCGGCACTGAAGGACTCGCTGCCGAAGTGTTGCCGAAGACCCAGAGGAAGCGAAGGACCTGCTGCTGAAGTGCCGCTGAAGACCCAAAGCGCCGCCAGGTGAGTAAAAATTAAAAAGGCGCTCTAATCAGGGACGGGATCTCAGCTGGGCGTGGAGCCCTTTAGGTGTGCGGCCCGATTCGGGGGAATCGGTGGCATAGGCCTAAGTCGGCCCTGGGTGCACAATACTCCCGCGTTCTTTTTTGTGGATACAGGCCATGGCACACTCTACAGTGTACCAGTGCTGTGGAGTTTACAGCTGTCTTGTTACAGCTTGTGTAGGGAAAGCGCCTGCAGTGTTGGCCACCCACTGACGCTACCAGCCGTCGCAGTGTTGGTGCACATCTGCAGCATTTGCAGGCTGTTGGGAGTGGTTGCATTTGTGGGCAGCTTATCCACGGAGCACACTCCGTCCCATTTTGGCGCCGATGGGTTGTGGGAAGGGACGGACGGGTGCTGTCATATCCGCTTCCTGTCGCAACGCCCCATGGTGCATCGCTTACATCTGAGCACTCACAGTTTTTCAGTCACGTTCTGGGCTCCATTGTGATCTCTGGTGCAGCGTGATTTCTGCGGGGAAATGGAGCCGAGCTGCTGGGACTTGCTGATGACTGTTGTCAGCACATACGGTTGGCAGTTAGCTGATTCCTTCAGTCTCAAAGTGACAAGTGAGGAGTCGACGATGATATCGATGGCTCCCTGATGCGTTGACACTAAATTGCTTGGGCATTCACGAATAACTTACAGCACGTGGAATGCCGCTTTTGGGCCTCAGGAAACAAGCACTGATAGGTGGGTATCAATCACTCATCGGAAGTCTTGGGATGACGGGCAGTTGGCTGGCTAGAAGCTTTCGGTAGAGAAAAGCCACTTTCGATGGGACTGTCGTGCTGAGCTCGCCCCCACCTGCGGCGCAAGACCGAGATTGAGGTGCCCTGCCGGTGCAAAGGTCGGTGCTATTGCATCTGAAGCTGCAACTTCTCAGACACTCCGACTGGTCAGCGCGAACCCAGCTGTTTGGAGTGGGAAAGGTGTGATCATTGGGAATCGCTTTGATGCAAGTTTGCAGGGGCATTAGTCGCAGTCCTGTAAGAAGAACCGTGACTCTGGGAATGGCAGCACATTCTGGATGGCTTGCACAAAGGGGGTTTTCCTACCCTGTGGAGGCGCAGATAGATGGGACGCATATATTCCTAATTCATTAGCACGCCCACTTGCATCGAGTTAAAGTAATCGGAACGGGACTTTCTCTATGGTTCTCAGGCGCGTTGCGAATCAACTCGTGGGCATTTTATTGACATGAACACTAGGCTGGCCTTGGAAATTGATGCATGATGCACGGCATCTTTCAGCACAGTCGGCCCTGTTCATTGGATGATGACAGGCCGGGACGTTTTGTTCCCCGACACCGAAAGATCATAGTAGGGGACTGTCGAAATGCCCATTGTGATCCTTGGAGACCCCGTTACCCATTCATTGCGCTTGGGTTTGAAACCGTATACACAGTGGAAGCTTGACAGGAGCCAGGACGTGAGTTCTAACTACAGGCTGAGCTGGTGCAGAATGACGTGGAGTGTGCTTATTGACATTTAAAAGGCGCTTGCATCATCTTTAATGGGAAAGCTAGACTTGGGGGAAAGCAGCACCCGTGCGGTCTATATCGCGGCTGTCCTTCCATAATATTATGTGAAGGGTCCCCAGGGTGAGAAAGCATCAGTTCAGATGGACCTCGAGGTCAATGCCTAGAGGCTGAATTTGCACAGCCAGAGAGCAGGGCTACTAAGAGGGGCCAGCACAGGGCTTCAAGGATTAGGGATGCCTTGAGGAAGGGATTTGAGGCTGAAACTCAACAGTAATGGTTTGTGCGCTTGCACGGGAGTGAAGTGCAAGGTGGTTACAATAGTAGGAACTTTTTTCCTAAAATGATTGAGTGGCATGTTTCTTTCCTGGGCTATGTAGTCTTTGACTTTCTGCAATTATATAAGACTGTTTTCAAGACCAAGAATTCATTTATTTAAAAGAAAAATAACTTCGTTGACAGACACACACATTTTGGGGAACCTAAAGTGCAGGGGGGTGGGGGTGAACTGTAGAGTCACAGGTTGAATATGCCTGTCTGGAGTGCTGTGCAATGCTGCTGCATTTCAGTGAAAATCTGCATGGTGATGGGGGTTGAGTGGAAGAGGGTAGGGTCGTAGTTCTCAGGGCTGGTGGTGAAAACGTACAGGTGTTGGGGGCAGGCTGGCTGGGTATAACTGGATGCGCGGAGGGTTTGGAGCGACATTGGGGCACAAGGGAAAGAGTTTGGGATGGGGTGGGGCCGGCACCGTAGTCACAGACTGCCTGCATGACTGAAGAGTGACTGGATACAGTCCGTTTGGCGCTCCAGGATGTCTTATCAGCTGCTTTTGTGCTTTTCTTCTTAGCCGCTGCGTTTTCTCTGGCGGAGCATGCTTTCCCTTTGTCTCCAGTCCTGCAGTTTTTTTTAACTCTCTTGGAGAGTGATCCCTAACTGCTTTAAGCATGTTCTTGCTTTTTCGCGGGATTCCTTCCTGAGGTTTGTAGCCCTCTGCCAGTGGATGATAACGGGCAGTCCGTAGTCAAGGACAACTGTTCGATACAAGACAAAAATGGCAACAGTTAAAACAGGACAATGCTGCATTGTTATAATCTCACCCAGAAGTTATTCCCACACAGTGAAGGAGTTTACAGTCTTTCACTTTAGCATACTTTACATACAAACAGAGGTGCACCTAACCACAGGAGGTCAAGGAAATGATTACTTCAGGGAATGTGCTAGAGGTTTCTGTGTATGGGAGAGCCAAAATGCTGGGCACGGGGCATCCTACACAACAACTCTCGCCAACATTTTTCCACAGGAGTTAATCCTGGAAGATATCTCGCTGCTGCGGGTCACCTGGGAAGAGCGGAAGGTTTCTCAGCAATGTAGTTCCGGCCTTGGCCCCTATGCAGCTTGCCTGTGTGGCAGCAAAT
>NC_133776.1:29621821-29625149 GCF_003597395.2 Chelonoidis abingdonii
CCTTATTCAAAAGAAATACAATTTAAACATTCCAGCAACTTACACACATGTAAATACAAAAAAAACAATAAAAGCTTACTGTCTTTTCTACCTTCGTACTCACAACTTGAAAACTGAAGATTAGAAGCTTGAAGATAGAAAGAACCCTCTCATAGCCGAGAGACAGACAAAAAGACCCAGAGCCAAACATTCCCTCCCTGAGTTTTGAAAAATCCGGTTTCCTGATTGGTCCTCTGGTCAGTTGTTTGGTTCCCTTTGTTAACCCTTTACAGGTAAAAGAAACATTAACCCTTAGCTATCTGTTTATGACACAGGCATTCTGGGTTACCTCCTAATACCCTGGAGGCCAATTACAGCGCTTTTGGTGGCCACACTTGTGGAGCAGCGCTGCATCACCAGCGCTGCAATCCTTATACCCCAAGCAGAGGAGGAGTACAGCCAGCGCTGCAATCAGGGAGATGCAGCGCTGTATGTGCCTTGCAAGTGTGGATGGTGAGTAAGTTGCAGCGCTGGTGGTGGGTTTACAGCTCTGCAACTCTCCAGTGTAGCCAAGGCCACAGACTAACACGGCTGCTACTCTGAAACCTGATATTTAGTGATGTTCTTAAAGCCTGAGTTCATGGAGTCATGTTGTTATGCGAGAAACTCAGCTTTCATTAAAAAAAAATTACCTCTCATGACTGTGAAGAAAAGCTTGAAACATGAACCCCAGAAGGCCAATGAAACGAACTCCAGTCTAAAAAACCCTAATAATTTTAAATCCAATTTCTTGATTTTTTTTTAGTAGGTTGCGGCTCATGATTTTAGAGGCATGGGAATGGCAGTATTGTTCTGGAGAGGCATGGGTGAGAGAACAGGCCTGACTGAATTGCAGTTTTACAGTGATTGAGACAGAAAGGGCAGGGGAACTACAGACCATAAAGGCAAGGTGTTCATGGACCAGTGTGTCAGGCTGGGGATCATGGCTATGCAACTGTGCTCTTGCCTGACAACCTGGCCCCTACTGTCCATCACCCTGCAGTCTGTCTGCCTAGCCCAGTTCTCCTAGCCTAACCTCCAGACTGGCTATCTTGTTCCTGGCTCCTCTCTGGCCTCCGTTATCCCCATTACATGGTATGATTAAAGGAGTTTTAGAGATGGGAGTTGCTCTTCACTTGTCCTCAGTTTAAAAAATGTTTATTTGTATTAACTTGAACTATTTTTATCAATAAATATTAATTGTAGGAAAAATCTATCTGTAGAATGTGGTGGGTAGTGCAAAGGATAGAGTGAGGGCTATGGAAGAGCTAGGAGGGTATAAAGAGCCACAGCTCCGTTACCTTTTCTGTGTCAGTTGTAGTTTGGCAACAGCCTTTGGTAATTAACAATGATGTGTACAGGGAAGTAGTATAATAAACACGCACACTTTTTGCTTCAGTGAACACCACTAATTATTTGGTGTAACTTTAAGGTTACACTGAATTTACCTTATTGTGACCTTTTTAAAATAGTTTCTGATTATCTTTTATTTCCGTTTTTGTTGCATCAGCAAAAGGCTTTCTGCCAGAATCGAGCATCACTAAGGAGTGCCATATACTGCTTATAACAGGAGGCCAAATGCTGGACCCTACAAGGTGTTTTGCTGGATTGGGGTCATAGTGCTCAGCAGTTTGCAGGACTGAGCTCTAAATTAACTCTCTAAGAAGAAATGCATGTGAGATCATTTAGGTTTCATTCCTACCCTACGCTTGTCAAAGGTGGTGGGGGAGGAAAGAGTGTAGGTTGCATCTGCTTCCAGGACAAACAGTAAGCTAGATTCAGGGGCGCTAGAACAATTTGTAGAGTGGGGGTACTGAGAGCAGGAGTGGCGCCAGGGTTTCTCACGCCCTGGGCGCACGGCCATTTTGGTGCCCCCTGCGCTGATCCCATGGATCTGGTGGAGCTGCCGCAGGCATGCCTGCAGGAGGTCCACCGGAGCCGCGGGAGCCGCCGACTGTCCGCAGGTTTGACTGCGGCAGCTCCACCGGAGCCGCGGACCAACGGACACTCCGCAGGCATGCCTGCAGCAGGTCAACCGGAGCCGCTTGCCGCCCCCGCCCCCCGGCAAAATACCGCCCCTTCAATAATCCTGGGCCATTGCCTAGGCTGCCTAAATGGTAGCACCGGCCCTGACTGAGAGCCATTGAACTATAATGTAAACCCTGTGTATAATGGAAACAACTTCAAGCCAGGGGTGTGGCAGCACCCCAGCACCTCTAGTTCCAGTGCCTATGGATCCCTGGACAATGTACTAGGACGTGAGCCAAGATAATAAGCCAACTTATGCACCGCAACTCTATGCAGGGGTTTTCAGCTCCTCAAATCCCATAGCACAGATGCTGCCATCAGCAGCAAGCTTTATCTGGCAGATGGTGGAAATGCATATCACTCAGACAAAGAGCAGAATGCACCCCACAGTGCCCTACCCCTTTCCATGGAACCTTGCCTTAGCTGGCAGGCTCTTTATGGCAGAGGATGCACCAGGCAATATTTTTTGTACCCCAACAGTGCTTAATAGGAAGATAATCAGGTGCAGAGAAGTGCAGTAAAATGTGTATGGTATGTACAATATTTCCGATTGTGTGTTTCCCCTTTTTGAGATGAGCATATCCTCTGTCACTGTAAAAGAGAGGATTCCTCCAGGAACTGTTTCCTGGACTGAAATATTGAATCATTTCTAAAATGACATGGGCAAAATTTTGTGGTCTGTAATAAATCAAGCAGATTTGCATCCATGTGATTGAAAGGAATTTGGCCTAATGTTTATTATAAATTGCTTTATAAAAGTATTTTATGTATTACAATTACATCACCATCAGTGCAATATTACATTGGGGCTGAGGCTTTGCGTGGGCTGCTGGAGCGGTGCAGTGAGTGTGTGAAATCATAAAAAATAAAACAAAACAAAAACAAATTTAAGGGCTTGTTTAACTGGGTTTTTTTTTGTTTGTTTTTCTCTTAGTAATGCCAAACTTTCACTAGTTTAATTCCAGGGGAGTTACTCACGATTAAAACCCTGATTCAAGAAAGCACTTAAGCATGTGCTTAACTTTAGAGCTCTTCCTGGATAGAGGTGCTTTTCTGTGTTCAGTCTTAACAGTATGATACTGTAAGCATGTCTACAGATAAGTAGCTTTACTCACATAAATAGTTATTTGAAACCAATGGAACTACTCACAAGAGTAAAGTTATTTATTGGTCTGTAAGCAGAGTCAGGATGAGCTGTACCCTGACATCTGGTGGTGAAGTATGGGAAGTGTGGAAAGAATGTCTGGAATGCAAAATCTCAAATATTTGCATAGGCACGCCT
>NC_133776.1:29634764-29687470 GCF_003597395.2 Chelonoidis abingdonii
TGGTATGTAAGTGTCCCAGGTCACTGGGTGGGGGCTCGAGCCGGTTATGCCTTGTGTTATTGAAATGGAACCCCTGGATACTGAACCCGGCCCTTGTTGCTGCCAACTCAGAGGGGCAGAAGGGTTACAGGTCTATGAGATTGCAGGATCAGATCCTTAAACTTGTGTGTGTTAGATAGATTTTGGCCCTAAATTACTTTTAAACACTTCACTGAGGGAAATTCTAAGATGTCCAAACAGGAGGCCCAAAATATTTCTGCAGTAAACATGACAGTATTGAGGCCAAATAAATGAGATGGAAGGGAGAGCATATTAGTGGTTCCAAATATAACTAAAATCAGTTAAATAATTTTACTCTAAAAAGTCTTCTCAGTCACCGTTAACACAGACCACTGGTACTGAAAACTAAAAAGCTTGGTGAAAAACCAAATCATTTTTATCTTGAAAAATATTCTTTTAATTATATTTATAAATTAGTTAAAGGGATACTAACAATTTAAGTTACTCTTCTGCCTCAGAGTTTTCTAATCTATTATTGTTACAAGTAAAATGATTATCACTGATGGACACTAGAGAAATATTTGCTCTGTCCCCTACCCCAAGTTTATTTGCTTTGTGTGTTTGATAGCACATGATATACAGTCCATTTCATGTTTTTCTTGGCCCTGGGTAGTAATTGTTTTTCCGAGTGTGGATCTCATCTTGCACTTATACATGTACACACAGGTAGTTAACTTGATACATATGAGTAGTCTTCAATAGGATTGCTCACATGTGCAAAGTTAAACACCAGGAGTAAAAGTTCTGTGTGGAGGGAGGGGATGTTTCAGACAGTGACATGGAAGAGAGACTTTTAAAAAAAAATAGGAAAAATGTGATTGTAAAACCACAAATTGGCAAAGGAACAGTAGTAACATCTGAAACTACTTTTAGCTCATATTGCAGAATTAAACCATGTCCCTTAATTGGAACATTAAACTAGAAAAGATTGGGGATAGCTTGTCTATTCTTTTTTACAGGGGATCTTATACCATGCTCATCTCTGTAGTATCTCAGCGCCTTCCAGTAGTGAATTGAACAGCTAAAAGGCATCTGACTGGATGTCAGAAAATTAGAGAGTTATTGTAGGGGCATGTACAATGTATCCTGGCCAACAGATTTGGATTACTAAAGTTAGGGACCTAAATCTATATTTAGGCACTTTAATCTCCAGAGGGTGCTGAGCACTTAGAACTCCTGTTGGCTTTCATAAGGGTTGTTGGTTCTTAGCACCACTGTAAATAAAGTGCCTAACTATGGAGTTAGATGCAAACTTTATTTTAGGCCAAATCCCTATTATTATGATGCATGATCACAACCTTAGAGGGTTCTTCATTGTGTCCTCTCCCCTCCTCTGTGCAGAACGGGCAGTCAGGTGCCTTCTCAACAATGTCCACCCTGCCCCTGGATCTTAAGATAGTGAGTCAGGGCAGGCCAGTCAAGGAAGAGAGGCAGGTTAGGGGTAAAGAAGTACATCGATCTCCTTTCCCCGCCCTGAGGAAAGCAGCTAAGCTCTGCCTCTCTGCCCCTCTGAGGGCAGTTGTGGCCATAAAGCCAAAAGTACATCACCATTGGAGCCATGCTGCACAATGGTTGCTGCTAAAGACCAGAGATGCTGAAGGGTGCAGCCCCCCTGACTGGAAATCTGCCAGTTTGTGGAGAGGGTTTTTTGCATAAAGTGATGAGCAAACTCCATCCCCAATGGGAAATTGGTGGGAACATGATTAGAAAATTCTCACAAGGATTTTTTTCCTAAAAAGTTCTCTCTGGTGGCAGTTCACATGGGAGATGATGATATATCATGTAACTTTGGGGAAATATCTTCGTTGACTGAAGTTAAACAAATAATCTTTATGACTGCTTTCAGTAAATGTATTTTAATACTATGGCTGTGCAAACAAATACCTCATACAGAAATGTGGTTTATGTAAAAAAAAAAATCCAGTAATAGAAAGAGTATGATTCTGCTCTCATTTTAACTGCTCTAAATCCAGAGTACTGCCACCAGAGTTAATGGAATTACAATATCAAAGTGGTATAAGACAGCAGAATTGGTCCCACTGCTTGTTAACTATGGAGCTATTTGAGGAAAGATGATCTGGTGGGATGAATTTATAAAAACAGTTAATATATATTAAATTTTCTATTAACATTATATTTACTGTCACCAATACCATATACAATATTACTAACTCCAAGCATTTAAAAATCCTTAGCCTGGCTTCAAAAGATCACAAGATTGTTTTAAAAATCTCAGAATTTTTAAGTATGAATACATTTTAGGTTCTAATTTGTCTTCTGGTTTCTGAGCTTCTGAGGTTCATGAGATTAGAAACTTTTTTGTATTTAAATGAAAGCTGAGCTCACAGAATCATGTGACTTCAAGATCTAGGCCTAAGTAACATCAAATATTGGTTAGACGTTTGAGGAAATCACAATTGTTGGCAACACTGCATGTAAGAACTCAATTCTGCTGTATTCTCTTACATTGTATTTCTGATGTCTTATTCCACAGTTGTTTATTTCAGAAAATTGCTAGTACTGTCAATAATTCTCTTTTCCCTTTAATACAAGATTAGTAACCCAGAGCCAGGTCTCGCCCAATTGCAGGAAAACCCATAGTATGGAATAATGGGACAGATTCTAGAGCTATACGGATTTACATAAGCTGAAAATCTGGTTCAAGGGGAGGAAAACTCCATAAGGCTTCAGCATCCTTTGAATTCCTGCACACTAGTAAGCATTAGTCATGTAGAACCCTGCTCATAAATTGTGCACCTGTTCTGAGAAGAGGGGCAAGGAGTCAGCGTTGCATCATTTATTGCAGCTATGAAGAGTCAGTCAGGGCATTTGTCTATAGATTTCTGCTGACTGTTTACAACAAATGTGTGTTTCCCTTCAGGCCTAAATATCTACCGCAATTAAAGGTGACTGGAAAACTTAAATGAAAACAAAAGTTTAGACAAGAGAGAAAATTTTGTGATTTTCTTTCTCTCCCCTTAAACCCTCCCACTTTCTTACCAGCTGTAGCCACAATGCAGCCAGCCTATCCTGTATTTAGGAATGGCAATCACTGCTGTAATCCACCATTGGTGCCAATCATGTTTTACTGTGTACAGCAGGTACAGCCGATAACATAGGTATATGCATGTGTGTGAACTTTGTAAACAAGTAAAGGAGGTAATGTAGGTTCTTGATTTACAATGAGCCTCTCAAGTAGCAAAGTTGCTGATATCCACAAAGCCTGCTTGGCCAGAGCCATGGAAATTTATTTTTATTTGCTGAAGAGGTCCTTGAATAATTAAAATAGTTAATCTCTTTCCAGGACGCTATATGGTTTAACATAAAGTCTTCCTCAGCTTGTGTGCTTTAATTATGCCATTTATAATCATTGTGGCATAGTGCAAGCAAAATAACAGGGCATGATGAAAAATCTAATGCATGTAGGTCTTTAAAAAAGCTGATATATCAAAAAAAATTCAGAGCTGCCTTTCAAAATTGTAGGGTTTAATCAGCTTTATTAGATTCTGATTATGAAAAGTTAGAAGCTGTAATGGACTGAACCAGACATATTTGACAGTTCCTTGCATGTTTGTCCAAGTTAACTGAGTGTGGATGGTTCTGTATTAATTACACTATATTCCTTGGATGTTTCTCATTTAGATTCTGATTACCTCAGTACTGATGGTAAATATTTTGCTGGTTTTGACTGTAGAGTTATAAAACTATCAGCTCCTGAAGTTAACAGTGATAACTAAGGGCTTGATTGTGTCCCCCCTGATTTCCATGCTCCACGTAGAAGAAGCAGCCACCTATGTGGGAACAACTTACTTTCCTCTTCACCCTTTGGTGGCCTCTGTGTTGAGTCACTGGATCTGTGTGGGAGGGATTTGGGGAATGGATGGCTGCAAGGAAACCTGTCATCCTTTCACCACCCCTGTGGAGTTCAGGTTAGGGGAATAGAACAATGCCAGGCTATGCTGTCTTGCTGGCAGGCAGGGTGCGGGAATGTCCCTTTTAAGAGGAGCCTTGGGGCAATCCTGGCCATTGGAGCAGCACCACGAAGTAACAAGACCTGGGCCGTATGGGCCAGAGCTGCTAGAGAGGCAGTGTCCCCAGGGAACAATGCCGGATCTCCTAAAATCATGACTATTCTGGAGAGTCTATGGGATATGGCTTCTTGAGCTGTAGTCTGTTCAAAACTCTGTTCTCCTGATCGGGAAGAAATCTGCAAGGAGAATTCTGGAGAGATTTCCTCCCCTTTCAGTTGCTCGGCAGGTCTTCTGCAGAAGGGGCTGACTGCATCTGGCTCCGCGCAGCTCCTGGAAGCAGCCGGCATGTCCCTTTGGCCCCTAGGTGCAGGAGTGATCAGGGAAGTGCCATGTGCTGCCCCTGCCCCCAGTGCAGCTCCGCAGCTCCCATTGGCTGTGAACCATGGCCAATGGGAGTTGTGGGGGTGGTGCCTGTGGGTGCGGATAGTGCACACTACGCAGAGCCTTCTGGCCATGCCTCTGCCTAGGGGCTGGACATGCTGGCTGCTTCCAGGAGCAGCGCGGAGCCAGGGCAGGCAAGGAGCTTGCCGTAGCCCCGCTGCTCACCACCGGCTGGGAGCCACCTGAGGTAAATGCCACCCAGTTGGAGCCTGTGCCCCGACCCACCTCCTGCACCCAACCTCCCTGCCCCAGGTCAGAGCCCCCTCCCGCACCCTAACTCCCTCCCAGAGCCTGCACCCCAACCCCATGTGCCAGCCCAGAGCCCCCTCCTGCACCCTGAACCCCTCATTTTGGCCCCACCACAGAGCCTGCACTGCCAGCCAGAGTCCTCACCCCCTTCCACACTGCTGCCCCAGCCCAGTGAAAGCAAGTGAGGGCGGGAGAGAGTGAGCAATGCGATGGGGGCTGGAGTGAGCAGGGGGTGGGGCCTCTGAGAAGGGGCAGGGAGCAGGGCAAGGGTGTTCAGTTTTGTGCAATTAGAAAGTTGGCAACCCTACAGTGTTTCAAACTATTCACTAAATCAAAGGCTTCTGTTGTAGACTATTTAGTTACACGGTGGTTTGTTGTACTTAATACCACTATACAGAAAATTTGTGTGTTTGGGGAACAGTGGGGTAGGGGGAAAGATACTGAAGTGAGATGTGATGTGTGACAAAGTTCCTCCTCTACCTTGGTGGGTCCTGCGCTTATTGGCGGATTTTGCTAGCCTCAGAGATCTTCCTGTTTTGGATCAGGAGTTGGGAGGTTTTGGGGGGAACCCAGGCCCACCCTCTACTCCAGGTTCCAGCCCAGGGCCCTGTGGATTGCAGCTGTCTATAGTGCTCCCTGTAACAGCTGCATGACAGCTACAACTCCCTGGGCTACTTCCCCATGGCCTCTTCCAAACACCTTCTCTATCCTCACCACAGGACCTTCCTCCTGGTGTCTGATAACACTTGTACTCCTCAGTCTTCCAGCAGCACACCCTCTCACTCTCAGCTCCTTGCGCCTCTTGCTCCCAGCTACTCATACACTCTTCCTCTCCTCTAGCTCCCCCCTCCCTGACTGGAGTGAGCTCCTTTTTAAACCCAGGTGCCCTGATTAGCCTGCCTTGATTGGCTGCAGGTGTTCTAATCAGCCTGTCTGCCTTAATTGTTTGCAGAAAGTTCCTGATTGTTCTGGAACCTTCCCTGTTACTTTACCCAGGGAAAGGGGACCTACTTCACCTGGGGCTAATATATCTGCCTTCTCTCACTCTCCTGTAGCGATCTGGCCTGACCCTGTCACAGATACTATAAAAGAGTATTCAAAGGTAATATTATATTAATTTAATAAAATGCAACATTACTACATTTATGGGGGAGTGTGTTGCTGAACAATTCCTAATCTTGTAATGGATGCAAATATGATATTGTAACATGTTAATTCATATTTGTGATGGATAATGAACTTAGAAAAGGGGTATTGTCATTATTACTAAGAACATGATTTTAGTTGTAAGTCCAGTGTAGTGTTCAGGTTATAAACCACTGTTACAGTAGGTTTATATATATTAAATGAATGTTGCACGTTGCTTAGACACATCGTTTCAAATCATGGTGTTTTTCATACGGAGGGATGATGAAGAAATTTTAAAAAATACATGAAATATTTATTTTAGACAAATTACTATTTGCAGATCTTCTCTTCCAAGTCATTCTAGCTCTTAAAATATATTAGCCACTGACAAAACTAAACAAAATCCAGGGCCTGAATTGCTAGAAAATGATCTTATCCTGACCTGACTCCTCTAATACAAGCATCAGTATTTAGAATTTTTAAAGAACATTTCAGCCCAAAACAATGTGTTTGATCTTATTTTATTTTTTGCGATCACTCTCTATTATATTCTAAACTATACACCAGTGTCTCATAACCATTGACAAGTCTGGACTGAATCCATGATTTGGAGTAAGCAACTGTGCACACTGGGATTGTGAGACTTTGGTTTGTACTTTGGAACATAGTGAAAGGGAATAAAGTAGAACCATGAGATTAATTGATGCTCAGATTTCATGATGATGAGTATTAATCCCTAGAAAGATAGATATGATTGGAATGCATCTGTGATCAAATGAGAAATTCTGAACCATATGAAAAACAAATCAAATAAGACAAACTGCATTAGAATTAATAATGTATCTTGCTTAAGCCTTTCTTTCAAAAGCAAAATATTGCATTGAATCAAGAGGGAGGAGAAGCAAAAATGGTGTTTCTTTTCTTCTATTTGTAAACAGTGGAATATCACAGCAAATAGAAAAACAGCAGTAAAATTCTTCACTTGAACATAAATCCCCTGTGATTACACAGCTCCTATTAAGGCTTCCCAGTTGCTTGCAACGTAGAAGTCTTTCTTTTTATCCCAGTGGAAAGAAGTGAAATGGTTCAGAGTGGAACATGCTGTGTTTTAACCATTTTAGGCCTCTGTCCTACACATACTTAACTTTATGCATTGTGAGTAGTGCCACTGGGGACTCAAGCGGATACCTTTATTTCAGTGACAGTGCATAAAAGGAAATACTTTATTTCTAGAAAACAGTCTTCTCTTTGTTAGACTGACAGTTTGACCATCTTGTTTTCAGGAAACATTTTAAAGACCTATCTTCTGGTCTTGGTCTCTGCCAGGATGTTGTTCTCCCTGACTTTCTCATCTTTGTTATCTCCTTATCTTTAGGTTCCTTTGATGTCACAGGGCCATTATCATAGCAACCATTTCTCAGAGTTATTCACATAGATGCTCTGGCTTGTTTTCACAGGAGATAACTCCTCATCCAGTTAAGATTTCCATTCTGGATTAATGGTATGCAATATACTGGCAAGCCATTTGTCTGTTTTTTCCTAAGGTTGATTCCCTGTCCTGTGCTGATACAAAACCGGATGTGGTTTTGTCTGGTATTGGATAGGGGATTCCATTTTGAAGAGTGTGAAACACTGCCCCCACCAGTGTGAGGTCACACCAGTGGGGCGGGGGCATGCAGATATGTGTGTGAGTGGGAGCTATGTCATTCTCAGAAGTACCAAAATGTTCATTAATTTGGGGATGATGAGGGCCATCTAACAATACTATTTCTGTGTGCTCCTGTCAAAGTTAGACTCAGGACTCACAGTTTGTCAGACCACTCTGTTTTATTAGCACAGCGCTCTGCTAATACACCCAGATAATGTGAGCACCATACAAGACACAAACTATCTTATTTATACAGATGAAAGGGCAGGAGTTTAGACAAAGGGACAAAGAAAGCAACAGACAGGAAAAACCACCTGTGACACAGCATGCATATTCCACGTCCTTACTGATTGGTATCGATCTAAGCTAATACTTTTCCAATTGCCCTTAAACGGTGCAATTGTTCTATGCTAATGTCTGTGTTCCTGACACCTGGATTGCCACATTCCAACAATTTTGCTTAAAGGTGCAGACAACATTTCTTTAATCCATTCTTATTTTTACAATATAATTAATTCTACTTTCACACTCCTTTTCACTCCCAATTTTTTTTTAGATTGATCCTCATAATTGGGAACTTGTAGCTTCTTGTGGCTCTTCTCTGAACCCTCTCCAGTTTACCAACATCTTGCTTGAATTGTGGGCACCAGGACTGGACACAGTATTCCAGCAGCAGTCATACAAGTGCCAAATACAGAGATAAAATAACCTCTCTATTCCTATTTGAGATTCCCCTGTTTATGCATCCAAGGATCGCATTAGCCCCTTTGACTACAGTGTCGCACTGGGAGCTCCCATTCAGCTAATATCCACCAAGACCCCCAAATCTTCTTCAGTCGCTGCTTCCCAAGATAGAGTCCTCCATTTTGTATGTCCTACATTCTGTTTCTAGATGTATACATTTACTTTTAGCAATATTAAAACACAGATTGTTTGCTTGCACTCAGTTTACCAAGCGATTCAGATATCTCTGTATCTGTGACCTGTCCTCTTCATAATTTACCATTTCGCCAATCTCTGTGTGAGCTGAAAATTTTGAGTGATGGATTTTATATTCTCTTCCAGGTCATTGATATAAATGTTAAATAGCATAAGACCCAGGACCGATCCCTGTGGGACCCAACTAGAAATGTATCCCCTTGATGATGATTCCTTGTTTACAATAACATTTTGAAACGTAGCAGTTAGCCTGTTTTTAAGCCACTTTTTAATCCACGTTCTGTGCCATGTTAATTTTATCATTCTAGTTTTTTAATCAAAATGTTGTGCAGTACAAAGTCAAATACCTTACAGAAGTTTAAGTTTATTATATCAACATGGTTACCTTTTATCAACCAAACTTGTACTCTCATTGAAAAAAATATCAAGTTAGTTTGACAGGATCTGTTTTCCATAAACCCATGTTGATTGGCTTTAATTACATTATCCTCCTTTAATTCTTTATTAATGGAGTCCTGTATCAGCTGTTCCATTATTTTGCCCAGGATCGATGTCAGGACTGACAGTCTGTAATTATCAAAGTCATTCTATTTATACTTTTAAAATATTGGAACAACTTTAGCTTTCTTTCAGCCTTTTGGCACTTTCCTTGTATTCTAAGACTTAACCTTGAAACCAACTTTTGTCTCTTAAAAGAAACAGGATAGGTTTCCAATATAATTCCCTTTTCCTAATATTTGTACTTTATATTGAGAGATTAATGTCCACCTGCCACACCAGTATACTTTGCTACCAGTTGCCCAAAATGGAAACAGGGCCTCTATGCCATTGGGCTGTACCAGCAAATGTGGTGGCAATCAGGAGAAGGCACAAAGAGAATTATTTTTTTCTTAGGTAACAAGAGAAAGAGTTTGTGGTGTACGACAAAGTCTTTGCTCAGTTTGGCAGACTTGGAGCATGCATAGTATTTCAGTGCTGGCCCATGTATTATAGATAAGATTCCCTGTGACATATTTTTGTGACTACATAGAATAAGTGTCAGTTATGCTGCAAATATCTAAAACTTGTAATCCTATTATTTGTGCTGAATTACAAGGCAGTGCTTCAGCATACTTATTCTCTGGCTCAAGAACTTTAAGGCTCACCTCTTCATTCTGGCCCCCAGACCTTCTTTAACAGGTTACAAGAGTTTTAGATTAACCTTAATTAGCAAACTGTTTGAGACAATACAGTCTCAGGTTTACATGCAACCTGGAGAGAGCTGGCCAGTGCTGTAGTACATGTTTTGAAGCGTGTATTGCCCTTTATTTCCTAGTGGAGGATTTTTGCTGAACTGCAAATTACCAGTGGGTTTTCCTTGGGAAATAAAAGGAGAGGGACTCTCCTTTCCAACTTAGTTGGGAGAAGAGTCAGAGGCCTATTTCCATCTGTGGGCCTCTCCTAAACTCAGCTAGAATTATAGCTGTAAGATTGTCTTTGTGATATTGTATAGGCTTTAGCTGGTGGAGGCTTTTGACTGATTGTTGGGGACACTGGCTGGAGGAAACCTCAGACCATATTTCAATGAATTCCAAGGATGCCTGCTGTCTCCTTGAGGAAATGTAATCAAAAGAAGAGTTAAATGAGACACTACCTTCTAACGGATGGTTAGGAAGCTCCAGCTTTCACTTCCATAAAGTCAAATGTTCCTTTTCTTGTGAGAGTACCTGGCGGTGGTGGTGGTGATAATGAATCACAGTAATACCTAGAAGTCCCAACTGAGGCTGAGGCCCCATTGTGCTAGGCACTGTATTGACAATAAGTGGCTCTTTCCCTGAGGAACTTACAATCTACATAGAGAAGACAAAGGTTGGGAGAAAAGGAGTGTTATCCCCACTTTACAGATGGGGAACTGAGGCACAGAGGGGGTAAGTGGCCTGTCGAAGGTCAAGAAGTCTGTGACACAGCAGGAAATTGAACCCAGATCTACTTAGTCCCAGGCCAGTGCCTTTATCACAAGATCATCCTTCCTTTATGATTAACATGAGAATCATCACTTCCAAAACAGGTTGTTTTAAATATAAGCAAAATTTATTATACAAAGAAAGATATTACTAAAGATATCACAAAGGCAGTAGATTTGCCCAGTTCAAAAGCAATCTAAGGGGTGAGTCCGGTAAGTTGGAAATATGAACATTGCACTACTTAGTTCATATGATGTGCAGACCTTTAACATTTTGTTGCCTTTACAAGAGTCCTGTCACCTCCCTCCCTCCCTTGTGTGAATGACTAAGTATCCTCCTTGGAGCTGCTCCTTCTAATATGTTAAATGTTCACCTCTATGAGCAATAGATAAAAAACACTGCAGATCATGCGGAGTAGGTATCTAAGACTTTTTTTGGAGCTGGTCTCAAGCTGTAAATTGTGAGTATGGATCATATTCCAGCTTTCAAACATACCATTATTTCAGTGTCTTTGCGTTGAATCCAGGGCTTGATTTGGATCCGTCTTTAAACAGATAAAACCAACCAGAGACCAAGATTTCTAAAAATAGGTGCCTATACTTACCATTCTTGAAATCAGGGAACTCATTTAGGGCACCTAATATGAACTTAGAAGCCTGAGGACCTAAGAGCTCCCACTGACTTTAGTAAGAGCCACTGGATACTCAACATTTTGATGATCAGGACACTTATATGTTTAAATATGAACTTGGAAGCTTAACTTTAAATGCTTCTTTTAAAAAATCTTGGCTAGAATACATTACCTCCCCTATTTGTAAACTGCTATATCAGTCTTTAGCTGTGGCTATACATAGGCTCTGAGTGTACCTTTATCACTTTTGTGTCCTTGCTTTCAGATGCATTGGGTGGATTGTGGTGGTATATCAGGACATTTAGTTTCTGATAAACAATCAAATTAGTTACTAGGCAACCATAATGAATGGTAAGTGGTTCAATTTAGATCATCTTAGCTTGTTTACAGCATTGTTCAGTTTAGGCTAGCTTGTTCTGTTAACTAGGTATATGTGGAGACAGAAATAGCAAACTAACAACAAGCAAAGTATATGAGTGTAATTGGGCATTTTATTATTATTGATTGTTTGTTTGTTTCCATAGGGTATGCAATATTCAGGCCTTATTTTGTTAACAAACACGACCTTTATTGTCCTAAAAGCAGCAATATTTAGAACGATGACCTTAGAGAAAATAAATGTCAGGAAAGTGATTTGTAGCTCACTGAAGTTTCTGCAGAGGGTACATACAAAGAAGCATTTTTTAGATGTAAACGTTTGTGCTGTTGTGATGTGGTGTACAAACCCCACACTGGACAGCAAGAGCTTATGGAGCTGCTGCAGGCTCAGCCAATCCACAGGCTGGAGGAGAGTTAAAAAGGGGGAGCAGAAACAGCTCACTTGTGAGTAGGCCAGGGAAGAGAACAGACTTTCAACCCTCAGCTTCTGAGGAAAGACAGGATCTTTACTGGTAACAACTGCCTGGATGTCCCACCCTGACAAAAGGGAGGGCCTGATTCTGATACCTCATGAGAGGGGAGGCATTTCCTTCTCGCCTACTAACCCAGTTTGAGTTAATTCACCTTGCTTTTTGCTTATGGACTGCTATGGAAAGGGAGAGAGTTAGAAGTGACCTGACTAGAGTGCCAAGTCACAGGAAGAGACAGGCTACTGCAGAGATGGATCAGACAGTGACTGCAGACCCTAGGAGGGAGAGAGAGCTGCCATGCCTGGCTCTGAGGAGATGCCAAATGGTGAGTGTGACACTACACCCCATATTTATCATAATGATATTATTATGATACAGTTATGGCATAATTATGATGCATTTTGTACAAGATGGGTCATGTAAGGTGGCATTGGAAAACTTATGATTTGCTGAATATTATTATCCTACTTGTGTGCATGTATCATTTTTGTGTGCATGTATCATTTTTGTATCTGAAGTTATGAATATTGACTATATATCTGTATTTCAGATGTGCTTACTCTGGAAAACAGAGTCTAGCCTTTCAGGTACAACAATGATGAAGCTAGACAGTGCTAAAGGCTCATCAACAAAGACAATGATTTGTGGAAAAGCTTTGCCTTCCTATAAATGTTTTGGCCAGCTTGTAAGTAATGGCTGCTATGACTCAGAAAGGGCATGTGACCAGACCACATGATACTGAACTCCATTTTGGGTACCTGAATATTTGCACAAACTGGGCTGGGAACTGTTTTTGAAACAAAGAGTTCCTGCCATATGTTAAAGCTATAGAAGGTGGGGTGTTACACCATCTAGTGGCCTCACTCCCCAGACAAGGACACTCCTGGAAACATCTGAGAAACAAAGACTGAACTGGGGGAAGTTCTGGTCCCAGGTTAAAAGGTTTCCTAGCTGACTGCTTCTATCATCAGCCAGGGTGAGAAATTGCTAATTCATATCCAATCTTTCTAGTATTTTAGACTTAGTTTGTGGTTTTGTTTATTTACTAGGTAATCTGCTTTGATCTGTTTGCTATCATTTATAATCACTTAAAATATATCATTCCGTAGTTAAGAAACTTGCTTTTTGTTTTATGCAAACCAATAAGTTTGAGTGAAGTGGCCAAGATTATTTCAGCAATTTTCATTTATATACAGGAAGTTTGAATGCAAATGTGAATAAAAAGAGAATGTACTGGTGACAATGAGGAAAAACTGGTTTCCAAAGTGAAAACTCATCTTGTAACAGGTACAGGGAAATCACAATGATTGGGAGTTGGATTTTCAGAAGCTCCTAAACAAATTTCAATGGGCCTTGTGGTCCTAAGTCCCTGAAATGCTTTTAAAAAGTCTCATCCTACATCAACCTTTTATTTGAGGTATTGAGAGAACACTCAGGAGGATACAGAAATGTACTTTCTTCAATCATTTATCTTTTATGAAAAATCACTAGTTCCCAATGCAACTGCACTTCATTGTAGAAAATATTTAAAATACATTAAATTCTCTATATTTGATGGCTAAGATTGTCATTGTAGTATGCTATCAGGAAAATAAACTTTTTGGGGGGCAAATGCTGCCTTCATAAAATAACCGTATTAGGGCAGTAAGGAAAATAATGTGTAAGCAGGGGCGGGGTGAAGGGGAAGTATGAGGACAGGTTTTTTCCAAAATGACTTTGACCATTTTCACTAATATCAATTGCTCTACAGTTAAAAATATTCTATAGAAAAATCAGTTCAACAGAACTTTTATGCAGTTAAGTCCATACACACAGTAAATTGGGCCTGATTCTCCTCTCTTACCCTGGTATAAATCAGGAATAGTTCCATGGAAGTAAAGCTGTGCATATCCCAGGAGAACTGGGCCCATTGTTTTGTTATGGTTCCCTTTAATCAAGTAAGGAAAGTTATTGCCAGAGTATAAGCTGTCAATACGTGCATTACAGCTTTCCAGATACTTCTCAATCCTTGGTATGTGAGCTAATTTTGATCCCACTGAAATTTTCCTCACATCTAGGCAGTTTATTTATAGAGCTGCCTTCCACTTGTGTGGTGATTGTACCTCTATGACATTGTGGTGCTAGAATGCACCTTGCTCCATTCAAGGTACATTAGCCACAATGGCAGGAGGAAAGGCTGCAAACCAGTACTACTTGTTTGCTCCAAGTCAGGCTCTGTCCAAAAAATCTTTCAATACTCAGAAACCTACACAACAAATGCTCCTTTCTGTCCAGTAGCTGTGCCATAGGTAGGGTTACCATATTTCCCAAAGGAAAATGGTTACCATATTTCCCAAGCCCTCCTCCCCCGTTGCTCAGTGCTGGCCCTCCTCCAGTGCCCCCTCCCTTGCACAGGGCTGGCCCGAGCTGCTTGCTTGAGTCCTACACCTCACCCCTGCAAGGCTGGGGTTATTGGTCGCTGGAACCTTGCTTGCTCCCATGTATGAACCCTGCTTTCCTCCACCACAAGGGGCTGGCATTACTGCTCACCCCCCCCCCCGATGTTCCTCTGCACCACACCCCACTTTTTTGACAAAAGTGGCATTTGTCCCATTTGCTTTGCCAACTTGATCAAGTCGGCAAAAGCAAACAGGACAAATGACCACCTTTGCCAAAAAAGTTGGGATGGCCAGGACAGGGCTTAATCAGGGGAATGTCCCAGCCAAATCAAGATGTTTGGTCACCTTAGCCGTAGGCCTAAATATAAGTCATTCATAGACTTTGAACCTAGGTGTTATTTCCTTGGAATTTACTGCCTAAAAACGGGATGGTTACCCCAGTAAGGGGTGCACTCTGTAGTTTAGTGAGTACCCAGGAAAGTTCCTAAGGTTGACAGAAACCCCCTGTAGTGGGGCCGAGTGCCCTCCCCTCCAAGCGGGAGAGCGAGGGACCATTATATGCCCCTTGGAGGGCGGAGCCCTGCCCCCCTAGCTGGAAGTACCGGGGTATGGCCAGAAGTAGAAAAGGCTGGCCCTGAAACACAGTTGCAGGGGAGCCTGTGGAGGAGAAGGATTCTTGCTGGTTTGGCTGTGTCCCCCAGAGGAACCCTTGCTGAGTGGTCCCTCATCCGCAGATGCCGACGAGGACTGGCCCGGAGTAACTGCTGCCATCTACCCCAAGGAGCTGGAAGAGGACTGGAGGCTAGAGGCACCGAACCCCGGGGTGGCAGGAAGTAGCCCAGAGGCAGTCACGGAGAAGCCGGATGCCGAGCCCGGTGTGGCTCAATTGGTGTGTTGTGGCTGGATCCCTGCCGACGCAGAGGCAGCCAATCCTGCCCCTACCAGGGCCATGGCCTGGGACACAGTGGAGTAGGATGGGCCTGCATTCCCCTGCCACCCCACTCTGGGGTGGCTGACTCCTTACACTGGGCAGGGAAGTTCTAGCCTTGAGGAAGGAGCCTCCTTTCCCAGCTCACCTGTAGACTGTTCGTTTGCTGGCTTCCTGAGTCCTGCCCCGGCTAGAGCCAGAATTAAGACTGTTACTTGCTGGCAACCTAAGCCTATTCAAGTTCAGGCCGAGCTCACTGAGACACTGTTTGTTGCCTGGGCTCCGCCTAGGCCAAAGCCAGTTCCTGATAGACTGGGACCCCGAGCCTACTCAAGCCCAGACCCACTTCACCTGTAGACTGTTTTGTTGACTAGCTGCCTGACCACCTAGGCAAAAGCCAGCCCAGATAGACTTGTTTGTATGCTGGTTGCCTGAGCTCTGCCCTGGCCAAAGCCAGCCCAGATAGGCTCTGTTTAAGGCTTGACTGCTTGAGCTACCCAAACCCAGGCTAAATAAAGCCTGACAGGGACTATTACTTACCTAGCCCTATTGTGGGCTCTTGGTTGTCTCTCAGACTCTGGTCCTGGCCTGACAGGACCAGCCTGAGTGGTGTCCCTCCAAGCAGGAGAGCGAGGGACCATTACACCCCCCAAATGAGAGCAAGGATCTGACGTTTTAGTCCTCAGAGGAAAATAATTAAAAGTATAACACTTTGCAGTTGATCTGCATAGCAGTCAAAATGTCTACTGTATCTTTACTAGTCTCTCTCTCTCTCTCTCTCTCTCTCTCTCTCTCTCTCAAAAAAGAAGAAGAAGAACCTAATTATGAAAACATGAGTAACAGTATTACTATAGCACAGTTCAACACCTAGTGGATTGGGGATGTAATGAGTCGGATACATTTTGATTTTTGTCTCTGTGGTGGTGATGTTGACTTAATGATTGGAAAACTTGCCTTTCACCTCTGAACAGAGTTGGGATGGACCCCTGTGGGAATGAATTATTTTGGGACACAGTCTTCTGGTGAATGGATTTTTATCTCATCCACCACTCCAGTATCAGGACAAAACTGAAGACGAGGCCAAAATAAAATTCCTGGCTCAGGACACAATGAACTTTGGAGAAGCTCGGGCCTGATCTTTGCAGGCTTTGCTGTATAGCATCGGCCCGCCTCTAATTAAAAGTAGCTCCTCCTGTATGATATGCTGCTGAGAACATGGCAGCAATTCTATTTTTGAGGTGAATGGAAATCTGGCTTAACTGTCAAACCTGCTGCAGCATATTAGCGTGGATTTGATAAAGGATATTGGGGTGAAACACCAAAACTGATTGTCTGGGGTTAAGTGCAGAAATAAAACTGGACTGTGGATTGCAGTTCTCTCTGTTTAAATGAAGTGATCTGTATTGTAATCTATAGACACATCATCCTGAAGATAGCACTCAAAGGAGAGAAGCAGTGCTGCGCTTTTGCTTTTTGTATGTTAACAAATTGTTTCATAAATTGACTGAGATGTAATTATAAATATGGTTCTCTG
Source organism: Chelonoidis abingdonii (assembly GCF_003597395.2). Classification (NCBI taxonomy): domain Eukaryota; kingdom Metazoa; phylum Chordata; order Testudines; family Testudinidae; genus Chelonoidis; species Chelonoidis abingdonii. Next base: position 29,651,463 of record NC_133776.1, read on the forward strand.
GTGCCAGATACCTAATGCTGCCTTGGAGCACTTACTAAAGGAGACAGCCACTAAATTCAAAGACAGAAATTGCCCTATTACAAAGTCAGATGACTGCAAGTATTATTTTTGCATAAGGCAAAATCCTCCTCTTCCATCTCTGTGTCATGTTCTGGTTTAGCATAGGGAGAGCAGAATAGCAGCTAAGAAAAGTATCCAGGGGGCATCCTATGGGAGCAGCACAGCGGATACTGATGAGGACCAGGTTGAAATGTGCTCCAAAAAAGAGCATTCGATGTACCCGGTACTTCCATCTCTGCATCTGCTACCTACCTCAGTATTGGAGCTGGGAGGAGGGGTTGGTATCTCACCATGACCCGTACACTCATGGAGCTGTAGTAACTATACCATATGGGCCCCAATCTCACTTAGGGCCTAACTGCAACCCAGTTAGGCCCTAAGTGAGATTGGGGCCCATACGGTATAGTTACTACAGTGGAAAGATTCCTGATGACTTCTGTGTATTTTGGATTAGGTTGCTAGTGAACAAAAGGAGTGTTAGCCCTGGTCTACACTATGAGTTTAGGTCGAATTTAGCAGCATTTTATCGATTTAACCCTGCACCCATCCACATGATGAAGCCATTTTTTTCAACTTAAAGGGCTCTTAAAATCGATTTCTGTACTCCTCCCCCAATGAGGGTATTAGTGCTGAAATCGACCTTGCCGGGTTGAATTTGGGGTAGCGTGGTCACAATTCGATGGTATTGGCCTCTGGGAGCTATCCCAGAGTGCTCCATTGTGACCGCTCTGGACAGCGCTCTCAACTCGGATGCACTGGCCAGGTAGACAGGAAAAGGACCGCAAACTTTTTAAACACATTTCTTGTTTTGGCCAACGTGGCAATCTGCATGTGAGTGCAGATCTCATCAGCAGAGGTGACCATGATGGAGTCCCAGAATTGCAAAAGAGCTCCAGCATGGACTGAATGGGAGGTACAGGATCTGATCACTGTATGAGGAGATGAATCCGTGCTATCAGAACTCCATTCCAAAAAACGAAATGTCCAAACATTTGAAAAAATCTCCAAGAGCATGAAACACAGAGGCTGTAATAGGGACCCACAGCAATGTCGCATGAAATTTAAGGAGCTGAGGCAAGCCTACCAAAAAAACCAAGGCAAACAGCCGCTCCAGGTCAGAGCCCCAGACATGCCACTTCTATGATGAGCTGCATGCCATTCTAGGAGGTGCAGCCACCACTACCCCAACCCTGTGCTTTGACTCCGTCAATGGAGTAGCACGCAACAGGGATGCGGGTTTTGGGGATGAGGAAGATAGCTCACAGCAAGCAAGCGGAGAAACCATTTTACCCAAGAGCCAGGAACTGTTTCTCACCCTGGACCTGGAGCCAGTACCCTCCCAACCCACCAAGGCTGCCTCCCGGACCCGCAAGGCGGAGAAGGAATCTCTGAGTGTACCTTTGTAAATATTATACATGATTTAAAAGCAAGCGTGTTTAATGATTAATTTGCCCTGGCATTCGCGGCCAGTACAGCTACTGGAAAAATCTGTTAACATGTCTGGGGATGGAGTGGAAATCCTCCAGGGACAGCTCCATAAAGCTCTCCTGGATGTACTCCCAAAGCCTTTGCAAAAGGTTTATGGGGAGGGCAGCCTTATTCTGTCCTCCATGGTAGGACACTTTACCACGCCAAGCCAGTAGCATGTAGTCTGGAATCATTGCCTAACACAGCGTATGGTCCCGGTGTTTGCTGGCATTCAAACAACATCTGTTCTTTCTCTCTCTGTGTTATCCTCAGGACAGTGATATCATTCACGGTCACCTTGTTGAAATAGGTTGATTTCATTAAAGGGACATTCAGAGGTGCCCGTTCCTGCTGGGCTGTTTGACTATGGCTGAACAGAAATGTTCCCTGCTGTTAGCCATGCAATGTGGGGAGGGGTAAAGCGATCATCCCAGAGAATTGGGTGTGTGTGGGGGCAGGGGGGGGCAGGTTGGTTGGGTTTGTGCTGCACATTAACCCCAAAACCGCAGTCTCTCCTTTTAAATTGCCAACACATTTTAAATGGCCAACCCAACAGGTGCTTGGTATGGGAAATCAGGGTGCTGCTGTTTGAAACCATTCCCACATGTTATGAAGGTTAAAGAAGCCAAAATACTATGTCTTACCATGACTGCCTGCAAGGCAAATTCTGTTGCCTAGTCCTGCGTGAGTGATCTCTCTCACCAAATGGCATACCCTCAATAAGAGGCAAAATGCGACCTGATACCGAAAGCACACGTGCTGTGCTATTTGATGTTAACAGCAAGGTTTACCATGAAAAAGTCTACTCGTTCTCTAAAATGTGTCTTTTTAACTATCACTTGCCCTTTTTTTTTTTTTTTCTCCCCTCCACCAGCTGCAAGTGTTTCAACGCTCACTGTATCTTCTAATCTTTGCTAGCTTCTGGGAAGGAGAAGGTGAAAAAAACACACTCGCGATGAAATGTTCTCTGAGCTCATGCAGTCCTGCCACGCTGAAAGAGCCCAGCAGAATGCATGGAGGCAGACAATGTCAGAGTCCAGGAAAACACATTATGAATGCAAGGACAGGTGGCAGGCTGAAGATGATGGGTGGTATCAGCTTGCTGACAGTAGGCAATGGTGGGGCTACTGGAGGAACAAACTGATATGCTCTGGCGTATGGCTGAGCTTCAGGAAAAGCAGCATGAGCACAGACTGCCGCTACAGCCCCTGTGTAACCAACTGCCCTCCTCCCCAAGTTCCATAGCCTCCTTACCCAGATGCCCAAGAACATGGTGGGGGGGCCTCCGGGCACTCAACCACTCCACCCCAGAGGATTGCCCAAGGAACAGGAAGCTGGCATTCAATAAGTTTTTTTTTTTTTTTTTTTTTTTTTTTTTTTTAAATGCAATGTGGCCTGTCCTTCCCCTCCCCACCCACTCAGTGCTCCCTCCTCCCCCACCCCTCCTGGGCTACCTTGGCAGTTATTCCCCTATTTGTGTGATGAATTAATAAGAATGCATGAATGTGAAGCAACAATGACTTTTATTGCCTCTACAAGCAGTGATTGAAGGGGGGAGGGTAAGGTGGTTAGCTTAGAGGGGACGTAGAGTGAACCGGAGTAGGGAGGCTCATCAATGAGAAACAAACAGAACTTTCACACCGTAGCCTGGCCAGGCATGAACTGTTTTCCAAAGCTTCTCTGATGTGCACCATGCCCTCCTGTACTCTAACTGCCCTGGTGTCTGGCTGTGCATAATCAGTGGCCAGGCGATTTGCCTCAACCTCCCACCCCACCATAAATGTCTCCCCCTTAGTCTCACAGATATTGTGGAGCGCACAGCAAGCAGTTATAACAATGGGAATATTGGTTTCGCTGAGATCTATCCGAGTCAGTAAACTGTGCCAGTGCACTTTTAAACGTCCAAATGCACAGTCTACCACCATTCTGCACTTGCTCAGCCTATAGTTGAACAGCTCCTGACTACTGTCCAGGCTGCCTGTGTATGGCTTCATGAGCCGTGGCATTAAGGGGTAGTCTGGGTCCCCAAGGATAACTATAGGCATTTCAACATCCCCAGCAGTTATTTTCTGGTCTGGGAAGAAAGTCCCTTTCTGCAGCTTTTGAAACAGACCAAAGTTCCTGAAGATGCGAGTGTCATGTATCTTTCCTGGCCATCCCACGTTGATGTTGATGAAACGTTCCTTGTGATCCACCAGTGCTTGCAGCGCCATTGAAAAGTAGCCCTTTTGTTTATATACTCGCTGGCTTGGTGCTCTGGTGCCGAGATGGACAGAACGCTTATCCCTATCACCCCACCACAGTTAGGAAATCCCATTGCAGCAAAGCCATCCACTATGACCTGCACATTTCCCAGAATCACTACCCTTGATATCAGCAGCTCTTTGATTGTGTTGGTTGCTTGGATCACAGCAGTTCCCACAGTAGATTTGCCCACTCTATATTGATGCCCGACTGACCAGTAGTGTCTGGCGTTGCCATCTTCCAGAGGGTTATCGGCACTTGCTTGTGAACTGTGAGGGCTGCTCTCATCTTGCTATTCTTGTGCTTCAGGGCAGGTGAAAACAAGTCACAAAGTTCCATGAAATGTGAAAGTTTCACAGCCACTGGGAATCATCCCAGACATGCAACACTATGCAGTCGAACCAGTCTGTGCTTGTTTCCTGGGCCCAGAATCGGCGTTCCACGGCATGAACATGCCCCATTAACACCATGATGTCCACATTTCCGGGCCCCATACTTTGAGAGAAGTCTGTGTCCGCATTCTCATCACTCTCGTCACCACACTGCTGTTGTCTCCTTGCCTGGTTTTGGTTTTCCAGGTTCTGGTTCTGCATATACTGCAGGATAATGTGCGTGGTGTTTACAGTGCTCATAATTGCTGTGGTGATCTGAGCGGGCTCCTTGCTTGCCATGCTATGGCATCTGCGCTGAAAAAAGGTGTGAAATGGTTGTCTGCTGTTGCTCTGATGGAGGGAGGGGTGACTGATGACATGGCTTACAGGGAATTAAAATCAACAAAGGGAGTGGGTTTGCATCAAGGAGAAGCACACACAACTGTCATACAGAATGGCCCCCTCAAGGACTGAGCTCAACACCCTGGGTTTAGCAGGCCAATGCTCAAACCACTAAACTATCCCTCCCCCCGCTATTCACAGAGGGAGGAAGAGGGAGTAAATGAATACAAAACAAATCTGGTCTCTTTCTTGTTTTGATCCACTCCGTCTCTTTTATACATCTTAGGCTGGCAGCAGACGATGTAATACAACTGCTAGCTGCCGTCATCTCCTGGGTGCTCGCCAGAAGATGGTGCAGTACGATTGCTAGCCATCATCTCCTGGCTGCTTGCCAGAAGATGCTGCGGTATGACTGCAGGCAGGACTGAATCTCCATGAGACGAAACTAAAAAAAGAGAATGACCTGGTGTCACTCCCATTCATGTCCAGATGCCCCAACAGACCTCTCTGAGGTCTGCCAGGAGCACCCATGTCTGCCCAGGCACCCCCGACTGACCTCACCAAGGGTGCCTAAAAGAGCACCCAGGAGTATGACGATGATGGCTACCAATCATAATGCACTGTCTGCAGCCAAAAGACAATGAGCTGCTGCTGTGTAGCAATGCATTACCACGTCTGCCAGCACCTAGGAGATGTACGGTGACGGTGAGCTGAGTGAGTTCCATGCTTGCTGTGGTATGGCATCTGCATGGGTAACCCAGGAAAAAAGGCTCGAAATGATTGTCAGCCATTGCTTTCACAGAGGGAAGGAAGGGGGGGGGGGCTGACAAAATGTACCCAGAACCACCTGCGACAATGTTTTTGACCCATCAGGCATTGGGATCTCAGCCCAGAATTCCAATGGGCAGCAGAGACTCCAATGCTCTAGAGGGCGATGCTAGCCTCGGTACTGTGGACGCACTCCACCGAGTTAATGGTCTTAAGTCGGGACACACACAATCAACGGTATAAAATCGATTTTCTAAAAAATCGACTTATATAAATTCAACCTGATTTCATGGTGTAGACATACCTTTAGGCTTGAATCTTGCCCGGTTCTAGGTTTCCTGTGTCCTCATTGTCTCATTGGTAGGTTCCCTGTGTCTTCATATCCTTCCATTCCTGTATGCCTCTCCTCAGTAGACCTGGACAGATTGGGCTCCTGCCACTTATTTTGTAATGCAATGTAATATCTTAAGGGGGAAATCATAATATTTTAATTTTGCTGATTAACTTTTGTTTCCAGAAGTCCTTAATCCATGTTAGAAGTGCTCTGGAGTAGCCCTTTAACAGTGTCAGATGAATATTTATGGTAACTTAAACACAATTAATATACTTAAAGATTTAGAACAGATGTTTTCCATTATGTTTGACAGTGTGTGGGAGGATTACATACACTTTAACCAGTGCTTAATAGTGACATTTTAATAAGTTTGAAATAAAAACAAAGCAGAGGTATCAAAACAACAATATTATGTCCAAAAGGGATTTATAAATGTAAAAATCCCCCAAAATTCACAATATGCATTAATGTTTATTATCCTAATTACAATAGTCCCTTTTGAGACATGGTCTGCCATGAACTAATTGGTTTTGATGCATCTAGACCAAGATGCGTAACTCACTCCAGTCAATTATCTTACCGTAGAGCCCACAAGGGTGAGAACTGGTGCTTAAATGTATTTTCATCTTGGCTTCTAATCAGCCTTTAACTATCCTAAGAGATCCTACTCAGGTGACTGAGACAAACCATTTACTTCAAAGTTAATGTGGATGTTTTCCAAATCACATCAAAAAATTTAGGAGAGTTCCCTAATTCCAGAACAAATATAGCAGTGATGCTAATTTTGCCCTATAGCAAAAGTATGTTTTGTATTATCTACCTTTTCCCCATTTGGGATAAGTTGTTACATTTGGCTCATGTAGTTCATTTGTTGTGAAATATTTCTCTAAGCCATTCTTAGAAATGTGTTTTTATTTGAAAAGGGCTTCAAGACATTTGTAATAAATCTAGTTGAAAGGGATGGTATATGATTGATTGAAAGATTGTGCTGAAATAATAAAGGGGCCAGAAAGGAACATTTTATGTACTGAAGTTACATTAACAAAATGTGGGCAAAATTACTCATCCTGTGTAACTGGAACATACTCATTTTTGTTAAAACTGATGTGCTGTGTTTGTTGCATCTCTGTATCTAACTTCTGATTGAAGGTTATTAATATTCAATATCTACATTGCCCAGAAACCCCAGTCTGGGTGGAGGCCCCCCATTGCATTTAGGAACACCTACGAAGGCCTCATTCCAGCTCCAGAGAGTTAAGAGTCTATGGGCTAGACTGTCCATTAGATTGTAAGCTCTTTGAGACAGGGCTAGTTGTAAACAGGAGTAAGTTATGCTAGCTGGGTGCAGAACACTGGAAGGAGCAGAGAGAGAAGACAAGGGCAATGAAATGGAAAAGCAAGGCTGCAGGTCTTGATAAGGGATTTGAAGGAGAAGAGAGTAGTGGTCCTGGCCCTGTCATTTGTATGCTGAGGACAAGTACATCATTTGTATGCCATGCCACATACGGAAACCTGTATCAAGATTTTAAAAAATCGAATTGATTTCTCTGTAGAGATAGCCAGCTAGTCTCTACTAGCATATGGCATGAGAGAGAAGGTAGTAAACAGCCCTATGGAGTCTTATTTCCAAGATTTTTTACTTGCCCTAGTACTTTATACACCATAAAACTGGGACTGAACGTTCAGAATCAGGAATAAAATTCCCAATGAAATGGAGAGAAGGTATTGAAGTTAGATTAGTGTATCTGTACTTATTTTTATTGATTTTTCAGATATGAGTCATACCCATTGTCAATTTTTATAAGACACCAAATACACAATTATTGAGGGAACAGTGATATCAATAACAAAACCAAGTGTCCATCTAAAATGGATCTGCTCCAGCCACACCACAGTAAAAAACATGGTATAGAAAAATCTACATGTATTATTGAAAGTCTCCCTGGGATAAAACTACAAAAATAAACTTAGAGCAGGAATCGAAAAACAACACTATTTATTGCCATGAGAGGCCTAGGATCAGGTTAGTGTTGCACTGAGTGTTGTTGGTCCCCCTAGATATCTTCTGAGCAGTTGGCTTTTTAAGCTGAAAGGGCCAGATTCTGTCACCATTAACTAACTCACAAAGTGAGCTGCTATTTATCGAGAGTATGAGTAGCTGCATCTGGCGTAAAGTTAGTGGAAATGATTCTCCCGTTTTTCACCTTCAGAAGTTATTTACACTTGTCCAAAGTGGATGTCAAGTACTATCATTGTGAACTTGTCTTCTTCTGAGTTGAATTTTGAGCTCTTCTGTCTGAATTTCAGTCCAAAAATAGCTTGTGGCAATTAGCCACACTAGAGAGAGGAAGCTGCACACTTTGAGGGCCATCATGCTGTGGAGTTGGAGATAGAACCTGACAGTGTTGAGAAAATGTCACTTCTCTAACAGAGGAGTGTTATTAACATGTCATTGAAAGCTTATTTCCCATTGTTCCCAGTCTGAAGACCCTGGCTTTCATTGTTCACTCTGAAGCCATTGACAAAGACCTTGACATGAGACTGAACAATGGGAAATAAGCTTTCAATGACATTTTAATAACACTTCTCTATTAGAACTTGTTGGGAAAATGTCATTTCTCTATCTCCAACTCCAGAGCATGATGGTCCTCAAGATATGCAGCTTCCTCCCTCATGTTGCTAATCACCATGGACTTAAGAAAACAAAACTCTGAGTATCTCCGAAGTGACTCTCAAAAGGGTCATGAGTATAAACTAAAATACAAAATCAGGTTTTTCAAGTTCTTGCATAACTTCTTGCTCTCTCTTTAGAATCAGGGAGTGGAGTGATCTGGGTAAAATAAAATTGGGGCAGGAGGAGAACCAAACCTATTTTTCCTCTGTTTGTATTGAATAGGCTGACAACAGCATAGGTCATAACAAAAAACAAACCCTCATGTGAATTTTGTCCTTCCTTGATTCCTAATAAAACTTTTCAAGTCTTAATGTGAAAGGTTCAATGAAAATCCTACGCAATAAGGATCTCCAGAAGCAAACCCTTTTTAAAGCTTTTTATATGACCAGTGATGTCTGTACATGGAAAGCCAATGTCTTTTTAGATGTAAATCTCAAAAATAATTCATAGATTCATAGACTCTGGGACTGGAAGGAACCTTGAGAGGTCATCGAGTCCAGTCCCCTGCCCTCATGGCAGGACCAAATACTGTCTAGACCATCCCTGATAGACATTTATCTAACCTACTCTTAAATATCTCCGGGAGAGGAGATTCCACACCTCCTAGCAATTACTTCCAGTGTTTAACTGACCCTGACAGTTAGAAACTTTTCCTGATTCCAACTAAATCTCCCTTGCTGCAGTTTAAGCTCATTGCTGCTTGTTCTATCATTGACTAGACGAACAACGTTTCTCCCTCCTCTTGATGACACCCTTTTAGATACCTGAAACTGCTATCATGTCCCCTCTCATTCTTCTCTTTCCAAAACTAAAACAAACCCAATTCTTTTCAGCCTTCCTTCATAGGTTCATCGTCTCAAGACCTTTAATTCATTTCTTGTTGTCTTTTGACCCTCTCCCAATTTTCCACATCTTCTTGAAAATGGGCCCGACTGGACACAATACTCCAGTTGAGCCTAACAGCAACAGAGTAGACAGAAGAATGGACTTTCTCGTGTCATTTTACAAACCCTGTTAATGCATCCCATGAATCACGTTGCTTTTTTTGCAAACAGTATCACACTGTTACTCGATATTTAAGTTGTGGTCCACTATTGACCCCTAGATCTTTCTGCCAACTCTTCCTAGACAGATCTTTTCCATTCTTATGTGTGAAAACTGATGTGTCCTGTCTATGGACACTTTGCCATTTTTTCTATGAACTTTATCATCGTTTACCTCAGACATTTCTTCCAATTTTCCAGATCATTTTGAATTTATGATTCCTGTCTCCAAAGCAGTTGCAATTCCCTCTCAATTGTATTCGTTGCAAACGAAATAAGCCGTATTCTATGCCACATCTTAAGTTCGCGATGGAAATTGAACAGAGCCTGAGTCCCAAAACAGACCCCTATTGAACCCACTTGTATTACCTTTCCAGCAGGATTGAGAGCCATTAATAACTACTCTCCGAGTATGGTTTTTCAGCCAGTTTATGCACACCCACCTTATAGATAGCCCATCTAAATTGTAATTTGCCTAGTTTATTATAAGGATATCATGCAGAGACCGTATCAATCTTACTTAAAGTCTAGGGTACCACTCACAACTGTCTCCCTTATCCACAAGACTCAGTATATCTTCAAGAAAGCTATCAGATTTGTTGACACATATTGTTCTTTTACAAATCCATACTTGCTATTCCCATATCACCTTACCGCCTTCCAAGTTTTGCAGATGATTCTTAATACTTGCTCCATTATCTTCCCAGGCACAGAAGTTAAACTAACTGTCGTCTGTAGTTTGCTGGGTTGGTTTTATTTCCCTTTTTATAGATGGACACTATTTGCCCTTTCCAGTCTTCTCGAATCTCTCCCGTCTCCCATGACTTTCAAGAGTAATAGCTAGAGGCTTAGAACCTCCTCTGTTAACTCCTTGAGTATTCTAGGATGCATTTTCATCGGCTCTGGTGACTTGCAGGAATCTAACTTTTCTAAGTGATTTTAACTTGCTCTTTTTTATTTATCTTCTAAACCTACCCCTTCCCATAATGCATTCACCTGTTAGACATTCCTTCAGACTTTCTCAGTGAAGACCGAAACAAAGAAGTCATATAAAGCATTTTCTGCCATTTCCAAGTTTCCTGTTACTGTTTCTCCCTCCTCACTGAGCAATGGGCCTACCCTGTCCTTGGTCTTCCTCTTGCTTCTAATGTATTGATAAAAAGTCTTCTTGTTTCCCTTTATTCCCATAGCTAGTTTGAGCTTAGTCAATTGCTTGACTGACTGATTTACCTTTTGGATCACCTAATTTTCTGGTAGCTACATAGTTCCTGTGATTCATTATAGCAGATGCCTAAAGAAATGATTCGTTGAGAAAGGTGCAAGAAGTGGTGCAAAATTGTGCTATGTCCCTGATTCAAAGTAAGAGTGCACTAGAGTGAGCTTTTTGTTTCTGCGTGTCTTATTTTGATGTGGGAATACTTTAGTAACAACAAAATCTAGGAAAACAGGTGTGTGTGTTTAAAAGTTGCTTTGTTTGTACATTTGAAAAACTTAGAGATACAGGGAAATTCTATAGGCAAATGTCTATTCCATTGTAAATTTTCCTATCTTTATCTCAGATGCTAGAAAGAAAAATCAGCTCATCAATTTACTTCTAGATACTCTCATTAGACTGTGATTTTTCTGATAGAGGTTCAAATTGAATTTGAGATAATAGAGTTAGAAAGGAAGGTAGAAATTAAAGATGGAAAAGACATGACAGAAGTGATTTATATCTCTCTCCAAGTATTCCTCTATCATCTTATACTTGAATTAAGCCAAAAACATTAAATTTTCTATGAATATTTTGGATTTTCTGAGAAATACATTTAGAGTAATCTCCGCAACATAACTAGTGGGAAATGGGGAAACAGAAGCTTAAATAAGCAGTATTACTGTAAGTTGTGGTTTTGTTTCTAAGATAACTTGCAAACAGTTGTTGGTCTCAGTACATTACAGTTGTGAGGCACATCAAACCCTATTTCAATATTAATGAAGCATATTATCTGTGTTTCTAAGTGCTTAGAAGAAGTGCACTTAATACCCAAGGAGAGCAGGTTGGAGCATGGGAGCCATCTTTACAACACATCTGTCTTGTTTGAGAACTGTCAAACATGCCAGTGCAAATCTGTTTACTTAACAGTGACTGATAACTGAGGTATTCCTCAGACTTTGTTCACTATTACATCTGACTGCATATATATTTCTCAAAGTTCACTGATTACAGTGGGTGGATCTTAATTTTATTGATATCCCAATAAATGCCAGGTTCCTCAGACTCACAAATCGCTTCCCCAGGTTGCAGCTGGAGATGCATTGTATTAAATATATAGTAATATATTTGAGACATGTAATGATTGTAACCAGAATGCATAAATCACATTTGCACAGGAGGACCCTGGTGTACCACAGAGGAGATTTGAGAGAGGCTAACAAATCAGTAATTCAGTGGGACGGATTCCAGGGTGGGAGATGATAGCAAATGGCAAAATTAAACAGAGCAATACTGAAAAATTAGAACTTGGCAAAGGTTGGAAATATGTAAACAAGAATTTTTTTCTCTGGTGTACTTTTCAACCTTGACATTAATCCTTAAGTCCAATGACTGAAAAATAATTAGGCTTCTTTGGGTTGAATGAGCAAAACCCTGGGTTGTTGGTGTACAGCTGCACTACTTCTAGGAAGGACTGTGCATATCCTGGATTGTGTCCAGAGCTCCGAAAGTCCTTGGTCTGATCCTATCCAGGTTCTGAGCACCTCCTGAGAGGTGATGAAATCAGTAGGGGTTCAGTATGCTCAACAGCTGGTAGGTGCAAGCTTGTGAAGCTGGATTTTTAAGAGCTCCACAATCAACATGCTGGGGTTTTGTGAAAATCTGTCCCCTCTTGTGGGGGTTGAGCTCCCTATGAAAACTTGCTCATTTTAGAAAGGCATTAGTAGGCAGTCAGTATAAGCTTCTTGGTTCCAAACCCCATCTCCCTCATGTATGGTCCTCTGTGGCTCTAAGAACCCCCCACAGTCCCACCCTGGTCTTGTCATGACCGATAAAGTAGCAGGCTGTGGACAAAGCTCACATGCAGAACTGCAGGCTCAGAAAGCAGCCTGCTTTCCTAAGCTTCTCTCTTCTGGGTCTGCTGCTGGATCTTCTTTATCCCAGCAGCATTCTGATGAGAAGGGGAATTGGAAGGGGTTGAGAGCTGCTGGGTGAAGAGAAAAGTCAGCAAAAAACATGCAAAATAGGAAAGAAAAAGGAGAAAAATGCATAAAAAGTGACTTTTTGCAGGTCCCTTTGATGGTCATTTATGGAGGGTGTAACACCAACTACTCTGGTCGTTGTTGTTGGGGGTCAAACCTGGGAATTCTTAAACTAAACGCAGGAGCCTCTGTTATCTGAGCTAAAAGACAGGTGTATCTTAGGCAGGGCTATATCAGACTCATCAATCTTTACCTGGCCTAGCCATCACTACAGGGGATCAGAGCACCATACTTGAGCAGACGTGTTACACTGGTTTCTGTGCGTGTCTATATCACTCTCACATATAGCCAACTCAATTCTGGCCATCGAGTGTTTATTATATTGTAAAAAATAGGCTGAAGGGCCCAGTTCTGCTCCTGTTGAACTCAATGGCAAAACTCCCACAGGCCTGAGTGGGCGTGGGATTGGGCCTCTAGTAACAGCATGCCATACAGGGTGAATGCAGCCATTCATCTTCCTGCACAGATAGGTGGTGAATGTATTGATTACCTAATATCTAATATATTTTTTAAAATCATCAAAATATTTGATTTTGAATAAATACTCTGGAAGGCTCTGTTCTCTGTAACGAGGAAGGTAACAGTGCTGGATGGAGACAAACATGAAAATATGCTGTATATGGTCCCATTTTGTTAGGATGAGGCTGAAGGTCGCACTTGTGCCCTCAGCTTCAAACTCTACTCTTGGAGTCTGGCAAGGGGAGCAAGCAGGCTTTTGCTCCCAGCTTCAGGTCCTCTCCTCTGCTTGCCCAACATAAATTCCTTCAGCTCTTCCCAGGGTACTCGCCTGAGTTTCCATCCTTCACACCCTTGGCCCAGAGAGGTTTACATAATCTTTTCTCACATCAGTGTTTGACTCTCCAGCTAAACTAAATTCCCCCTCCTTGGGGCATTATTCCAGTGTAACCCTTATTTTTATTTTTGCTTCTTAATTTTTTCCATCTGTGTAGTTAAAATTTGATATGGTCACATCTCACATGTGTAGGCATGGGGTGACTGCTTTGGATGGAGATTTCATCTTTATAGAACTATTAACGCTATCTTATGTATTAAGGCATACTTAGCTGTTTTGGAAATGGTTTTCCAAGAACCACAAAGTGAAATGTGTGGTGAAAATGAAACACACTTATGCAATAACCAAATCTCACCTGGGAGATTGTGTGTTAAGTAGTATCTTGGGTGTTCTTTGTTCAGCTCCCACACATCTTGCTGTGCAGAAGATACACAAGGACAGAGTCCAAAGTTTACTTTTTTAAACACTCAAAATCTGCCCCTTAATGCATGTGTAATAAGGAGTGTTTGTAAACATTAAGTTTCAAAACCTTATCACTACTACAATTTAAATATGGCACCTGGTTTTTAAATGATTTAGACTGTAGTGTGGGTAGAATCGCTTTATTGCATTATTTTTCATTATAGAAAAAGCAAAAACAAAACAAACAAATTAGCCCCTCAGCATTCACTGTATCCACGTTTCTGTCCATGTGAGCCCTCCAGGGTGAATATTTGAAGGAACTAATTTGTGCTATTACTGCTAATGTCTACAGCTTCCTTAAGAATCCATTTAGTCATCCTGAATTGTAATGACAGATGGTAGATCTTCCCTCACAGCATGAGAAATGAGTAATGCAGACTGAAGTAGAGCATTATCAGCTAAAATATAGGATGCCCTAATATTCAAAGCATGATCCTTATCAACTATTCTTGGAGGAGCTGGTAAAACAAGGATTACTTTCAGCCTCTATTTAGACATTTAGTTGCTGTCATGAGATTTATTTTTTGAAGGATCTATTTGTATTTATTAACACAAATTAAAATTTTTATGAGTTTTTGATTAATTACTGATACCTGAATAAGATAGAGGGCTGGTCTGTATGTAATTTAATACAGAGTCCGCTTGATTAGTCACCCTTTTCAGAAATAAGAATACTTCATCTGAGGAGGCCTGTTCTGGCCAAAGAGAGGGCATGGCAGTGTTGTATTAATTTAGATGAAATAAATGATCCCAAAGAGTTAAAGATATTAACATGACTCTATCCAACATTAAATGGTTTTGAGCAAGGTTTTGGGGTTGGTATATAGAGACTGCAGACTGCTTAGTATCATGGCAAACACACCTTTAACTTTTTATTACAGATATAGAAAAAAAAGGAAAAAGGTTAGTGTGACATTGCACTCCATATGTTTTTATAAAAATATGCTTGGAATGGGAATATGCTTTATGCAAAAGGTCTCTTGTAAGGTATCATTACAATGCTCATAATGTACTGAGTGTGTTAATCCTATTTGCATGACTGTATCATTCTTGTATGTGAAACTAGAAATATGAAGTATTAATTGAAGTCCTACTGTAATTATACAAAGTGTGGGCCATTAATGGTGGTTTAGAATCTTGATGGCTCCCATTGACCAGGACAATTGGTTGTCTTGTACCTTGTACCAAAGCTATAAAACAGGGTGGAACAGAACAAAGGGGGCTTCAGTCATGAGAAATCTCCTAGTTACTACCTGAGCTGGAACTAACAAGAACAGTACCAGGAGAAAGGATTAGGCCCAGACTAGGAAGTAGTCTAGTCTGTGAAAGAAGCTTATTGGAACATCTCTGAAGGTGAGATTTACCTGTATTGAGTTTCTTAATGTATTAGGCATAGAGATGCGTGCTTTGTTTTATTTTGCTTGGAAACTTACTTTATTCCATCTGTCATTACTTAAAACCACTTAAATCCTACTTTTGATACTTAATAAAATAAGTTTTGTTTATTAATTAACCCAGGGTAAGTGATTGATACCTGGGGGAGCAAACAGCTGTGCATATCTCTATCAGTGTTGTAGAGGGTGGACAATTTATGAGTTTACCCTGTATAAGCTTTATAAAGAGTAAAATGGATTTATTTGGGGTTTGGATCCCATTGGGAGCTGGGTGTCTGGGTGCTGGAGATAGGTGACCTGCTACGCAGTTTTTGCTTAAAGCCTGCAGCTTTGGGGGCATGGACCAGACCTGGGTCTGTGTTGCAGCAGACTAATGTGTCTGTCTCAACAAGGCAGGGTTCTGGAGTCCCAACTCATCAGGGAAAACTGGTTCAGGGGTAATTTCAGCACATCAGGTGACAGTCTCAAGGGGATCTCTGTGACTGAACCTGTCACAGTTAGTCTTTAAAATGTAAAGTAATAAGGCTTTTATTTTGACATTTGTTATTCCCTTTCCTTTGAGGTGTAGAAATTTCTTAGAAGGGGAAAAAAAACACCTTTGACCACCTCTTAGATGGTAATTGTTCTCTGGGGACCAAAGAGAATTTAAGAATGGTTGGAGCTGTTAAAGTCCAGTCCTGTTTCCTAGAAGACAAAATGTGTCAAACGCACACAATGCAGCTTCTGCCTCTGGTGTTAACGCTCACTTGCAACCTCACTGCTGGAGAAACACAGACCAGCAAACAGTCTTATCAGCCACTCTGACACCTGGCAAACTTGTACCAGCATCAGGCTGTTTTAGACTATTGCTTTTAGTAGCATCTCTCATCATAGGCTTAGAGCAGTGTTGGAAAATATGCAGCCTTGGGTGGCTAAGCTAGACCCCTGTTGGACAGAAGGGGAAAGGAGAGAGATAGGAAGGAGAAATAAAGAAGGGAAGGAAAAGGATGCATTGGAGGAGCATGGAGGTTGGGGGAGACAAAGTCTCACATCCCAGGTGGCGGGTAGGATTAATCTGGAGCCAATGGAAGTGGTGATATCCCCCTCTCTCTGGCCTGATCTGGTCAGGATGTTTCTCAGCAGTAGGATGAAGAAGGCACAGTGATGTCATGCTGGGTCCCAGGAGACAGTGCAGGTGGCAGCCATGATCCCAAAGCTTGATCTTTCCTCTTCTCTTGTCTTTCAGCCAGCCCGAATCACAGTAGCCTGCTTTTTCCCCTAGAGTCTCTTTGATAATTTCAGAAGGGGAGTGATGGGCAAAATAGCCCATCTTCTCATTATTTTGTCCATCAGTTAGGCCTGGTTTTCAACATATCAATTTTGGCTCACTGATTTCTGGTTCAACATTACTGTTGTTCACCCATCATGACCATAACATAGTCCTTGATTACATCTGGATGCCTTTCTGTTTGGATTAATTCAGTCTTTCGCACCTCTTCCCATCAACATTTGTTGTTACAGGTTATTGTGACGTGTTACGAATTTACACTCACTTTTTGCAGATTAGCTCACAACTGGGTGAACCCATAGGCTGGATTATCACACCACCAGTATGGCATCCTCATAACATCACACAGGTCACCTAGGCTCTGAGCAGGAATAATGCACATGAAGGACTAGTGATTGCCCAGTCAGAGAGCTTCCAGCCTGAAATATGTGGTGCACGCCTCCTGACTTCGCCCTGGAAATATCCAGAGGGCCTTTTGATAGACCTGTGTATGAGTTTTTGGATAGCAAGGACTGGGACAGAGAACTTCAACCATCTGCCCTTTTTCTGTGTGTGGGTTTTCTGGTGCAGATCTATATTCAGCCCCTGCAATAATTTGGCTCTCTCTGTGTGTAACATGTTAGTAAAAGGTCACTTCCCCTCCTCCTGCCCCTTCCATTGAGAGGATAACAGCCTACTACAGCTTCCAGCTAAGGGGAAGTTAGCGCAAGCTAAAGTTCCCTACTGCTATTGTGGGATGTATGTGGTATGTTTAATTACACACTCAATTTTCCGATCTTTCAGTAATATGAATAATATTATGAGTAACCCTTCAAACACTACAGAAAATATTTGAGATAAAGGGATACGTGTATCTCCAAATCTCCAGTAGTCCCTGGTACTTCTCTGTGCTTACAGTAGTAAATAGAGGGTGTAACTTCAAATACACAGTTATCTAAGACAAAAGGCAAGTTTTTACAAGGACTGTCTCTGTACCACTTGCTGACATATATTGGCAATAAATATGGTATTTTGAACTATTGAAGAGAGATAACCGATCATATTCTCCTTTTGCCTGGGTAGTCCCCATGTCTGAGGACACAAGTTTGAGTATTGAAAATGGTTTTGTAGATTTGCCCAGTTGACTTCACTGGGAGCAGCATAGGACTTTAAATTAACATTTTTATATTTAACAATATTGAGAGAGAATATATTTTCAAAACTGATTCAAATCATTCACTTTAGGGTTCACACCAATAGTGACAGAGCTCACTCTGCCACCTGCCTAGGGAGGGCGTTACTACTTGTAGGAAAGATTACTCCTGGTGCCCTAGGGTACTGTATCTTGTTAATCAAGGCCTCTGTATTGGGGATTCCTGGCATTTTGATACATCTTTTGTGTCTGTGTTGATATGAATCTCGTTGTTGCCTCTGAGGATAATACAGTGTCAATATGGTTGCATACATTCAACAACCATTAGGAATGTGAAGCCCAGGTTCTGCTATACTTATTTCACACTTCATGCATTTACTCTCACCTCCAAGGTACTGTATGGTGACTTTGTCTAATGACATTTCCATTTCCAAGGAAAGGAAGTAGGCAGTGCAACTGACAGGGTGAATGACTTGCATTAGGTATAAAATAAAATAACTCTATGTGTTAAATATTTGACAGGGTATTTACCGATAAACTCAGTCTATGCTATATTAACACAATGCATGTGGCTTCTCCGGAATAGGCCAAATCCTAAATGAAGATTTGTGCCTGATTAAACCCAGTGTGAAAATTCTTCTGCCACATGAAAGCCATTATAGTTTAGACAGGAGGCTGCCAAACTTGCGTTATTTTAAAATATATACTATTGTGTGTTTGTATATAAATATGCAACTGATGCATCTTTTAAAAAACAATGTATGTAAATAATCCCAAATAAACATGGGATGTAATCTGGCTAGGGCATAATTGCTTTTATCTGTAAATCTCCATAAACATCTATGACCAGGGCCCCTCCTACCATGTATCAAACTAGACTTAAATGACTGTATCTCAGGCAAACTGGGATTTATGCAACAATATTAATTCACTACTAAAATATTCAGTTATTGAAATAATTCTAAAATGTACAGTAGGTGCTATGAGAGGGAGATTTTGTCAGTAAATTTCCAGAAAGTGAGAGGCAATAAACAGAGCTATGCAGGTGTTAAAGTGGTTCACAAGTTTGAACTATTGCATAGAGGGGAATTTCTGGGTGTCAGGCTCACTTGGCCTACTTCTGCACCAAGAGCTCTATCTTGCAAAATATTGAACACTTTCAGATCCCATTGATTTCACAGGGAGCTACAGACCCTTCTTACCTTTCAAGAGGTGAACAGCAATATCT
Organism: Chelonoidis abingdonii; assembly: GCF_003597395.2. Taxonomy (NCBI): domain Eukaryota; kingdom Metazoa; phylum Chordata; order Testudines; family Testudinidae; genus Chelonoidis; species Chelonoidis abingdonii. The sequence continues at coordinate 29,670,276 of NC_133776.1, forward strand.
TTCAGAAATGGGCCCCAAGGGCAAAAAACACTTTTTAATTTGTCATCTGTCAGGTGTACAGCTTGTCATGCAGCTAACTGGCCCTTCTTGCACCAATAGTTTTTTAACATGGCAGGATTGATTTATTTGTTTAACAGAACTAAAAAAATGTAAACAAAGAATTGTTGAAGCTAATTAAAGTGAATTAATTTCCAATATAGCAAATAAGTCCAGTTTTTATGATACAAAATCTGAGTCAATGAGCAACTTTCCATTAAGTCATTTTGGCCTGCATAGTTGAAGGGAAGTGCTGCAAGGAAGACCAAGAGATCTCTGAATCTGATCAATTTACTTCTATTATAAAATTAGTATGAAATAGCCCTACCCTGTGGTTGATATCCTTAATTGTATCCACTATAGTTGAGCATTGAGATCTTAAATACAATTAACAAAAAAATGGAAGACCCTTGCCTAGATGTACACAACAAATATTGGAAGGTATAGAGCTAAATTCTTGCCTGGTGTGAATCCACTTGAAGTGATTACATAAAAGGTTGTTACAAGGAGGAGGATGAAAAATTGTTGTTAACCTCTGGGGACAGGACAAGAAGCAATGGGCTTAAATTGTAGCAAGGGAGGTTCAGGTTGGACATTAGGAAAAAATTCCTGTCAGGGTAGTTAAGCACTGGAACAAATTGCCCAGGGAGACTGCAGAATCTCCATCACTGGACATTGTTTTTTAAGAGCAGGTTAGACAAAGACCTCTCTGGAATGATCTAGCTGTGACATAGCCCTGCCCTTGAGTGCAGGGGACTGGACTAGATGACCTGTTGAGGTCCCTTCCAGTCCTAAACTTTTATGATTAAGTCTGGAATTGCAGCAGCAATGATTTTGGCCTGTTGTGCCCAATTCAGCTCCCCCAGTTACATACATGCATGCAGCCCTGGCCAGTGTTGTTCACACTTTATTGTGCAGGGAGTAGCATATTGCCTGCCCACTATATTGGATGCTGAAAATGGGAAGGATTGTGGGAGGCCTCATTCCCTGAACCACAGATTGAACAGACTGGTAGGCAAGGTACCTCTTCTGCCCCAGGCATGGCAGCATGACTCTTCAGTCACGGAGCTACTATCGCAATGGAAGCTGTAAAATGCTTAAATACATTGGGGGCATGATTCTTCATGCCTTACTAACTGCCTCTATTTTGGACTTGACAGATCTCTCCCCCCCCCCCCCCCCACCCAAGGGAAAAAAATATTGTGGAAAAATTCTGGATTAGCTTTAGTCTTGAACATTTAAACTGACAGCACAACACACATTATCTGCAGCTGTATTTTCCTTCTGTTTCCTTATGCCATAGCAAAATGGCATGTAGTGCATAGCTATCGTAGGGCCCAATCCAACACCCTCTAAAGTCAATAGACTCCCATTCAAGATACTGGAGGTAATGGCAGTCTTTTAACAAAGCATGTCAAAGAATAGTGCTGTTGAACTCCACTAAAACCAACCACATTGCCTGTAACATGCAGATCATGGGCAGGTATTGACCCCAAGTTGTCCATAATGCAAAATATAGCGCAACTGGAACTCTCTGAACTGAACAAAAATGCTTGTTTCAACTTACCTTTGCTCCCTACTCAGCAGTATCACAGTTCTATACAGTACTTAGCTAGTGTGAGGTGTGTTCTTTTGTTCCCAGTTAGTACTGAGGAGGTTTTTTATCGTGTTTGAAGAGTTATACGTCTATTATAGTCTGTTTAATCTAGGCCTTAATTATAGCTGTAAAAGCCTTAAGTATATTAGTGAATGTGAGGAGGAGGTGAACCACCCAAAACATACATTTTTGGTTCTGTTACAGTGTAGTGTTTAAATTCCCTGTGAACCAGAGTTGGCAGGTCAAAATCAATATGTGGAACTGGGGTTATTCCAATGATTTAGACACATGTGACTGTGATGAAATACAAACCATAGAACATCTGTTGGCTTGCTGGCTCCTGGAGAAACTGTACACCATGGAAGGTATTGTCAGTGCTACAGACTGGGGCATACCATATTCACAACATTGGAAAATCTGATTGATGGAAGGACATGAGGAGAAAAACCACCACCACTCAAGAATCAATTTGTACAGCAATTATGCCTGTGGAGGCCAGGAACAGACATAATGCCTCCAGGGAATATTCAGTAGTAGCACTCTCTATCCATACAGAACAGTTGGATCATGTACTCCTTCCAGTGCAGTATTGCAACCTCTTGCCAGTATGTCTCCATCCAGACATACCTCCTGGGCTGTTGAATGTTAATGGCAATGCTACTGGCACCCTATTTGTGCCCAGTGAACCACAAAGCAGGCATCACTGTTGCCTGTCTGGGACAATTACATTGTGGAGTGGATGGGAAAGGAAGAAGGGTGTCTCCCCCTCACAACCTCCCAGCAGACCCAAATCAGGGCAGACAAAATTTGTTGTTGGTTGCTTTTTATATATATTACAGTGATGGGCACATAAGAACAGCGTTATAAATGTACCATGGAGTCCAACTCTACAAGATGAGTGCTTTCTGTGTGGGTCTGATCTCATGCAAGTCTCGCTGAAGTCAATAGAAACTGAAGTCAGAAGGAGCTGACTTCCCTCTGCGCCCTCCAATTTCATGCTCATACTTCATTATCGAACAGCGAAATTTATAAAACACTTTGGATTCATTATCAGGTCATAATTTAGTTCATCCTCCTCATATCCTCTAATTGGCTTTGCAGTAAACTTATTGTTTGGACTGAATATTTTCAGTCACGCTTTTTTGTAGAGGCAGTGGTGGCTTCCTGTGTGAATCTGTGTATGTTAACTAGCCAGAGCAATAATGGGAAAGGTTTTGTTTTTTTGTGTGTTTTTTTGTTTTTTAGTACTTTGCTAATTATCACAACTCAGCTTGTCATTAGGAAGCTGCAATGATGTGTCTTGCCACATAAGGGCCGGATCCAACACCCACTGAAGTTAATAGGAGTCTTTCCATTGTCTTCAGTGGGCATAGAATCAGGCCATAAGCTGTCAGGTAAGAAAAGTTTGAAGGATTTTGCTATATTTAAAGATAAAAGTAAATGCAAACAAACCTTCACCTACCATTATATTTCCCACAGTAATCAGGAAACATTCATAATGGGGGATGTATTTTTATTTATTAAAAATAGTTGACTGCTTTCTGGTATCATCATTAAAGTAGCCACTGGATAACAAACAGTTGATGGACAACTTCCTGATGTAAAAGGCCGTGGCTTTTGCATTTCCCATGAGTATTAAAGGTCAGTGATATGTTGAGAGAGGTGGTACAGATAGAGATCTTGAGCCCTGGGGCCAGTTGCAGTAACAATGCTGTAAGCAATCCTCCAAGACTGTCTTTGAAAGCCGTACAAAGCATATTTCCTGTAAATAGTAGGGACAACATAAGACTCATGGAATTTGGGTAAGGGGTATCAATAGTACTTTAAAAGCTAACTGCAGTTTCCATTCAGTGGCATAATACAGAGCAGCCAGTTTTGGGAGTACTCTTCTGCTGAATGGTGGGCAATTGTTGCATATGAAACCTAACACTTGGGGGGAAGGATTCAGAGTGGAAAGCTGTTAAACAAATCTTTCTCTTGATTTAAGTGAGCTTTGGAGCTTTGGCGCAGACCACAGCTCATCATACAGCCCAGTCGGTGAGCAGAAATAGTGACTATAGGCCACCATAACTTCAATCATTTCTAGCTAACTACCAGATGAATTCAACACTGTATGCTATGCAATTAGTGTTGATTAATAGTTATTTTGGATTTGATCCTGTTCCCACTGGAGTTTTGCCAGTGGGAGCATGGTGAGGGCATGTGGGTAGTTCACAGAAGAGGTCAATTATTTGAATTTTTCTATGTAATTGCTTTAAATTGTTCTAGGTTTTTTTGTTAAAAAAAATTATATTCTCCATTCAGTGTACTTGTATAACTCCTGTTGCCTCTAGTGGAAATTACTTGTGTGAAGTGAGGAGGGAATACACCCTGTAGTGAGGCGGTCTGGTTCCCTGCCACCCTGGAGAGGGACGAGCTCCTCCAGATGCCAAAGTGAGTGGAGCCAGTGGAGCTTGCACCCGCTCCCCAGAGGTCAGGGTACAGGACAGGAAGTACAAAAGTCCAACCCCAAAGCTCACTAGAGGCCCAGCCACCGGAGAAGCCAGATGCCTGTGGCCTAGCTCCTGGTGGGGAGACTCCTGCAGTCTGTGATTGACCTGAGGACTGGCCAGATCAGCAGAGGCCTGATGCTGACCAGACCCAGGGGAAGTTGTTAAGCCTGCCTGTTGCAAGCTACCCAGAGGAGCTGCCAAGCCTACCATTCGCCGGGTACCCAGAGGAGCCCATGGTGCTTGATTCCATGGAGGACACTGTCCAGATTCAGGTACCTCTAGAGGGGGAGGTAGGAAGTAGTTCGGGGGCAGCCGACCCTAGTCTGGCTGCAGCACACCCAGAGCCGATGTCAGTGTGTTGCGGCCAGGATCCCCACTGACACAGCAGCAGGCCATCTACCGCTGTTAGGGCCCCGGACTGGGATGCAGTGGAGTGGGTGGGCCTGCGTCGCCCCTGCCACTCAATGTGCAAGTAGCAGTCTCCCCCTCTTCCCAGGCCTTTTGGAGCCAGGGCCTAGGCCTCCTGAATTCATTTGTTTGCTCAGTCTCTGCATAAGGACCTGAGCCATAGACTCTCTAGTGCCCTGCCCTGACCCAGGGCTAGGGCCTGTGTTAAAACTGTTTGCTCAGCCCCTGCCTAAGGGCCTGAGCCAGAGATTCTCGACTGCCCTGCCCTGAACTAGGGCCAAGGTCTGCAGAATAGAGCTGTTTGTTGGTTTCTACTGTTGCCGTGGTGTGAAACTCTGCGGCCAGGCTAGTTCCCCTGGAACAACCCGATGGACATAGCAAGGCCATCTGGTTCCCCTCCATCCTGGAGAGGGACGAACCCGGCCAAACCTTTCTACACACCCCCTTAGGAGAATGCCTGAATAGAGCATATAAATACTTTTCGTGAAAATTTCTAAAATCCTATCTTAGCGTATTTGTAAGACACAAAAATGAGAAGAAAAGAGAAGTTTAATAACAAAGTCAATTTTGAAACTGAATAATATTTTTGAGTGTTTTTTACAAGCATGGTTAGCTTTGGGAGCCCTGTGCAAGAAAATGTATTTAGTTCTGATATGTTCCAGGTCTAGGAAAGTGATATCAGGGATAACACAGGAAATGGGTCTTACTTTTTTATTCACTTTAAAGTACATGGTATTTAGATACCCATATAGAAATGGTTGATTATAAATGCTATTTTATTGTCGTACGTGCATACACAGCATCACAAACGGTTGATCCTGACAAAAATCTGGAGTGAGGGTTTATAACAATATTACTTATTTATTCTGCAGTGTTGTTCAGAAGCCCCAGTCAGAATCGGAAGCTTATTCTTCTAGGTACTGAACAAGCATAAAAGACAACAATCCTTGCCCCACAAGAATTTGTTCTCCAGTCTTTCTTATTTTAAATTCTGTTCATGTCTTCAAATATTAATAACTTTTCCTAATCTGTAGCTAAAAAGAGATGTTCGTTCATATCATGAAAGCTGGAAGGATGTAATTCAGGATTAAATTATGTCATAGTGAACCACTATGAACTATTAGAAATGATTTGACATCTTGATAGGGGCCCTATTTATATTGTCCAATAAATTACCATCTCAAGTTTAAAATCTCATCATAATTCCCTTTCTGGTACTAAGTGAATCCTCAAAATGAATCTGTATAGCTCCTGAGATCTTCAAATAGAGGAGGCCCAGCTTTTAGAAAAACCTGAAACTCTAGATTACTATTTTTCTTTTCTCAAATCAATCAAGTTAGCCTAGTCATTTCCCCATGATCAGTGCCAAACTGCTATATAACCAGAATTTAACAGTTGGATGAATGAAGATTTCAATGTGTGGATGACTCAACAGTCATATATTCTTTCTTTCTGGGACAAAAAAAAAAGCTAACTATGGGGAAAAAATTCTGATTGATTTACTTAATTTTCAATAAGCAAGAGACGATCTCTCCTAAAAAGCAACTAAATTCAATAAAAACTTCAACACTTTAAGATTGTATTATTCTGCCCACCTCTTTGTAAGAACAGGGTAGCTATTTCTAATACAAATCTTTGTTTCTGGCTAGGTGTACTGGACACATTACATTTCTGACCTTTTTTGAAGTTTTGCAATTACAGTTGCAAATCCTTATATAGGGGAAATTTACTGTGGCTATGTCTACGCTACTGCGGTAAGTCGACCTACGTTATGCAACTCCAGTTACGTGAATAACATAGCTGGAGCTGATGTACCTTAGGTCAAGTTACCACGGAGAAACTCTCCCGTTGACTTACCTTACTCTTCTTTTCAGGGGTAGAATAAAGGGGTCGACCAGAGAGCAATCTGCTGCTGATTTGGTGGGTCTTCAGTAGATCCGCTAAATCGACCACTGGTGGATTGATCTCAGAGCGTCAATCCCGGCTACAGTGTAGACATAACCTATATCACACATACCCTTGTGATCAACAGCTATAGTAACTCTGAAACACTAATTCACTTTACAACCTTTAGCTAAACACCAGGGTGAAATTCTGCCCCTATCATTCTCAGTAGCAGACTTGTGTGTTCCTCTATTTTCTGAGCCTGATTCGGAGAAGTGCTGAGCACTCGTTTGGCAGCTGAATTCAGTGGTAGCTGTGATGGGAAAATATAATGCTAGGTACTCTGAAATTAGATCCTAGGTGTCTTAAACTGGTCATTCAAAATTGGTGCATGCTTCTTAGCCTTAATCGCTCTGTGCCTCAGTCCCCATCTGTAAAATGGCAATAATAGCACTCCTCACCTCACAAGGTTGTTTTAAAGATCAATTGTTTGTGAAGCACTCAGGTGCTATGGTGATAAGGGACATAGAAAAGCCCAGGAGGAAATGAATAATTCTGTCATCACAGCAAGGCTTGAATAGCGTGCAGTAAATAAGGCCTATGGTCACACATTAGATAAAGCAAAATATTGAATAGCTGCTTATTAATTGAGCATTATGCTGTGAACTGAGTGAGGTTGGGTCCTTTGGAAAAAATAGTATGTGAAATGTAATTAAAGACTGCGTCATAATGTGTTTCTACAAGGGGTCTGAACTAAGGTGGAACAGGCAACATAATGCCTAACTTGAGTGAAGGACTTTGTAATCTTCATGCTCTTTTAATGTAAGTAATGCTCTTTTTGTTGTAAGTAATATGGAATCAAAGATTGAGGGCTCAGCACCATGCAGGATTAGGGGCTCTCTTAAAACAACTAGAAAAAGAAGAATCACTTGAGTTTTGAAACTCCTTCTCTGTAAGCAACCTGGCTTCTCATCTCTAAGTCATTTATTTAAGTTCAATGCAAGTTTCTAGTAAATGAACATTGCTACCATCTGATGGGTGCCAGATATGAATTAATGGCTTTAGCACAGTTTCTAGACCATTTTATAAAACCCACCATCCTCACTGCCAGCAAATATAGGAGAGACTTGGCTTTCAATCTTGACAGTTTCTGAACTGTTTGTGCTGTAAATCCATGGGTGCTTTGACTGTGTTCTCGCTCCTGTGGTGACAAAGGCAACTCGTTTGGATTAAATGTTTAAAAGGCAACCTAAAATTGTTTTGAGATAGAGGTTACAACATTTTACATTGGGGTCCAGATTATTATTTTCCTGTTTAGCGCAATGTTCATATTCAAAGAACTATTTCCAAAGCACTAGAGGAGTTTGTTGCAATGGTGCACCAAGATCTCCACGCTGTTCCAATCTGAGTGCAGCTCAAGATATTGGTTATGACTAGGCCTCAAACATGCAGTAAATTATGTTTATTGATAAGTAGTCTTGCTGAAGTCAATGGGACCACTAACATGTTTAAAGTTAAGCGTGTAAGTCTTTGCAGGACAGGCCCTAAAGCTGTATATTTATCATGAGCATGACTTCTGTGACACAAAAATAAGGATTTTTAGCGTTTTCATAAATTTTGCCATTAATTTCACTGGATCCAGAATTTCAACCATGGTTTTCACTCTTGACTATTCAGCTGCACAATTTGAGTATGGCTTGCAAAACATATAAGAGATAAGCATTAGTTTACAGTGACTTGATCAAAGTGACTTTTGGTGATCAGTTCCTGCTAGTACCCCATGAACGTGGTCTCAGAGGGCTTGGGCTAGATGTCTGCAAGTAATTTATACAAATACATTCAGTGTAGTGCAGTATGGTCTTGGAGGTAGTTTCAAGCAATTAATTCAACACATTTAATATTTGAACTATGTTTACTGTAGAGTATAGGAAATTTATTTTGACTCTTCTCATGATTTCCTGTGACAAACAATGCATGTGTGTGCTAGAACTTTTCCTTCTCTTTTTAAAACTTTGATTTCCCATGTTTTGCCATTGTTTGAGATCTGTGAATTGTCTTCCTTCCAGTTGTGTTTAATTTCAGAAAAAGGCTCGTTAATTGTGAATCATGTTTCAAAAACTGACATGAAAAATAGCCACTAACATTTTTTAGGAAGAATGCCCCCCCCAGTCCACTTGCGATTTCTGATCTTTGACCCTGTCCTGTAAAGCTGATCTTGAGAACTCTATAACATAGATCTTAAGTTGTCGTTTTTGTTTTTTTTTTTGTTTTTTTTGTTTAATGCCTTGATTTAAACTCTGGTGTGGAGAATGATTTAAAGTCCCCACTCTCGCTGGGAATACAATCAGTAACAGTTTTCCCATGTAAGACTCCCTAGGGCCTGATTTTGCAACCCTTACTCACATTGGGCTAAATCTGTCCTCCTGTTAGGGTTCGTTTGGAGTGTGGGGTTGGTTTGTGAAGGTGAAATCCATGCACAAGGGCCAGAGAGTACAGGGGTTGCTGTGTGGAGTACATCAGTATGTATCTGTAGTACCTTTCCTAGGCCACCTTTCTCTCCACTCAATGTTATGTAACCGTCCAACCTGTGTAGGCCTGGCATGGAGATCTCTTTTGTCCCATGGGAAATGGACACACCATGGTACAGCTGCTCACGCAGCAGAACCTCCACGATGCCTCTATGCAAAGCTTAAGAAGTGTGAAGGGCTTTCACACAGGTGAATTTCATCCACTGAGTATTGCTTGAATCAGTGGAATTATTCATCAGGAGTAGAGGCTGCAGAACTGGTCCCTATATTGCATGAACTGCTCTTTATCTCTTTTAGATGTAAAACAAATTGGAAATGATACTGAAACATGCTCATCTTCCTGCAAAGGGATTTGTACTATACTATGTCTTGTATCCTGCTGACTGTTGCACAATAAAATAAAGTTGATAAAACTCCAAAACCCATAAAGTCAACAGTAGTGATTAAAAGCTAGATAATTATTATCTAGTTCTGTAGCACTGCTGTCATGAAACACCTGGCATCTATTGGTAGCTATTCTGCTCCTAGCCATAGGTCTAAAGAACACTTCATGAGGTATCCATGGAGAATCTTAGGATAGAAAAGGTCACCAGCTGGCCAAGGAAATTACTCAACATCAGGTAATTATGATTTTATAGAGTGTCTTCCATTCAGAAATATCCCAAAGCATTTTATAAACATTCTAAAATGCAGAACAAACTGTGGGTGCAGTGCTGCTCTGCATGCTTCAAACATGCAAAACTGTGCATGCAGAGGGGCTGTTGTGTGCCTGAAGGCCCCCATGAAGATTCTGGCTGAATCAGCTAGAATTCTTTTTGGAGACTCCTAGGATGTTCAGACTGAAGTGCAAGTCCAGAGGTGTTGTATAGCCAGTGTGGATATAGAGCATGGCCATGACTCTATATCTAGCCCAAACCTTTTGAGACCATGCTCATGGGGCTCTAGCAGGGACTGATCACCAAAAGTCACTTTGATCAAGTCACTGTGAACTAATGCTCATCTCTTTGAGGGAATTGGCATGATGGAGAAAATAGCCATAAGATCACTCTTCAAAGGCAGCCAGTGCATGCACCTTCAAAAAGTTAAATCTATCACCAGTTTTGACTATGTATATAGTACATTTTAATTCAAGTATGTAATATTGTTATAGGATTTTTTCTGGTAAACATTTCAGTCCCCCCATGGGTATGACATTTTAAAAGGGTTAAATATGAATTAGAGTCAAACTCAACATCCTCAGCAGCAGTGGATAAGCCTGAAAATATTTTCTCTCTCCTTTTGGACCAGAGGGCTCTGTACTTTGCCATTCTGACCTGCATGGAATGCTGCTGCTTCCGTTCTTGTCATCTTCAGACCCTCGAACAAGACAGGAAGACACATATCTTTACAATTTATGATGCACACAACACATTCCAGTAATAATCTAAATAATGGCACAAATCTTTTTCATTTGGTTTCTGATTCTCTAGTTTTCATCCTTGTCATTTCTTTTGCCTAGCTTTCAGTTTCTCATTATTAACTTCATAATATATAACGAATATAAGGGGGAGAAAGGCTGTAGTTGGCAGCTGTAGAGGTACTGTCCCTGGATCAGCCTCAGAGGTGGAATATGCAACATATTCAACATGGGGTTGCAGTTGCATGACTATGGTTTCAATCTGTCAATATTTAATAGTGGCTGTGTGGGTATATACTTATGAAGTCTGTGTACCAAATACTTGCTGGGAATCATGAGAAAATGCTTGGCATATTACCATAAATTTCCTAGAGAAATATTCTGTGTTCCCACAGAATGTGGTCCAGAAATTGACTGACAGATACTTAAATGTTGGTGTGGCATTCTACAGTTTTATAAGTGCAATTGGCATGAATTTGGGGTAGCCACGTTAATCATGAGTCAGTTATTCAAGTTCTCCACCTCTTGCATTGACCCCTGTATGTGAAAAGTCAATGAAATCTTTGCATACTGAGTAGTATGAGATTTTCTGAAACTATGTGTCCTCATGGTCTTTATTTTTTAAACTTCTTTTCTCATATAATGCATAGCTTACAGTGGTTTCTGCAAAACATGCTGAGATGTATCATTGTGCTGATGTAAAATTCTGGTACTGTACTTAGGCACTAAAGATCCAGTCCAACTCCTGTTGAACTCAGTGTAAAGACTTACATTGGCTATTTGAGAACTGGAACAGGCTAAAGAGTTCATCACTTACTAGTCCAGAATGAGTGCAATCAGAAGGCATTAGTGTTTAAAAGCTGCACTTCACAGAAACAAGGTTTAAGGGAATTCTGATAAGGCTGTGATTGTTCTCATGTCAGAGTTGGTTAGGGTAAGGTCATTCTGGTGACTTGTTGGTTATTTTAAGAGTATAAATTTGCTGTATAATATGCATGTAGTTTTTAAAATTGTGCTGTCTGGCAAATAGAAAAATACACTTGAAGCCGATCCTCTGTGATCATTCTGCCGCTCTTTATTTTGCCTCTTCCTTTGAAAGACATGCTTCCTTCTTATAGTTATGGTAAAACAAGCTAACTCTGGGAACTATATTTTTAGCTTGTCACTCAACCAGTATAAATCAGGATTTACTCCATCAAAGTCAATGGGATATACTAGTCCAAAGAAAAGGAGGATGTGAGATCCTCTTTTATGTACATAATTGCCCCCCACCAGCTCACATGATGCCTACAACTCACATAAGTCATAGGAGGCACCCAATCAGTTATCTGCCATACATATGGAAGGAGATTAGAAGACTTACTCTTGCTCACTGAGCACTTAGGTTGGCAAAGTTACTTTCATATGGATGCCCAGAGAAGGATGGGCAGTTATAGAATCGTTTATTTCCAGAAGGTAAAAGTAAACGTTTTCAATTTCAGTGGGAAACACATTATTACATTGTTAGCGTATACGTTGTTTCATGGTGACCTGGAGCTTTGGTTGAGAAGTTAGGAAAAGTGGGCTAGAGCCAAGTGACAAACATCAATTCACAAATGAAATATGAAAACAAAACTGGGTCTGCCCACAGCCTAGAATGTTGACTCTAGGTAATATAGATGTATGGATGGTGGAAAGTGTGTATGGGCATGGTGATACTGAGATCTATATACAAAACTGAGCTCCTACTCTGTAAACTTACTGAGATGGCAATGTCTATTTAATGTTCTGTATTTGAAAACAGAAACTATAAAAAAAAAAATCTCTTCACCAAAATATTCCAGTAAAAAACAATAATAATTGCATTTTAATGTTTATGTTTCATATTTGCAGCACCTTACTAGAGCATTTTTACAAAAGCCCCACATTCACTTTTCATACCCAGAGGTGTTGGTTTTTTTTTTTGTTTTTTTTTTGTTTTTTTTGCCTAACCTGTTTTACAAGAAGCAAAACTTTGCAAAGTGTCACCTGATTGGAAATGAAATTCAGAGGTGCTAGATGCTTCACCTTCTGTGTGGCAGTATATGTGCCCTTCCATTGTGTTAGTTGCCAGCTGAAGCTGGCTATAATTTGTCAGTAATCCAATCAGCAGCTTTTATTATTTGGAAATGTAGAAATGGTTACAGCAAATTAAGCCTACATTAATTATAAAAGCTAAAATGGCATACAACCAAAAACAAATGTATAGTAGGGTGCTGCTTTTACTTTCATCAGACGAACCAAATAAATTAATCAGGGACTGAAATAGCTTTCTTCCAAAATGCACATTGGATTTAAATAATTAGATCCTGACTAATTAAATCTCCATACTGGAATATTAGGGCATTTCATACGGTAAAGCAAATATATTAAGGATGAGCATAGCAGTAGGTGTGGATGAAGTAAGTATTTCAGAGGAAAACCAACTTCTGTTATGGGTATCATTGTTCATTTTGCTCATTTTTCTTTCTTTCTTTGAAAGCATCTTTTCCACCCATATCTTTGCTCCACTCCCCCGAAGCTCCTCCCTGTGAGAACCATTCAGTTCTTTCTGCCCTTTCTTGTTCTCAGTTCCGCTGATACCAACCACACTACTGTTGTGGGTGTAGAGTAGGAGAGTTAGGTCTCTCTTTCTATGACTACACTGCTGTAATGCTCTGACTTGTGAATATGTTTAATTTTTGAGAACCAGCTGGTCCAGTGGTTAGAGCATAGGATTTCTGTCTGGAAACATAGACCATATCCTCAGCTCTGTCACTGACTTGATCTGCAATGTTGACAAGTCATGTTGCCTCTTTGTGCCTTCCTTTCCACATCTGTAAAACGATACTTACCCTCCTTTTGTAAACATCTTTGAAAATCTGTAAGTGAAGAGCTATGTAAGTGCTAACTATTAAGATCATGCTGGCCCACAGATAAGAGCCCTGTCAGTAGTGACAGCTAATAGGTGCGTTGTGGTAGATGTAAATGTTCAATTGGAAAAAGCTGTTCCATTTCTTGAGTTCTTGACACTTTTCGTTGTGCAATTTTTACATTGCATTAACAGTTTCATATTTGCATCTGATATATCAAATACTGGAGTATTTAAATAGAGCACTCTTGACTACTTATAATTTTATATCTTTTGTAGCATTGCAATCCCTGGTGAATATCAGTGTAGCTCAAAATATATATAGTTGACTGTCTGCTACAGTGTACTGAATGCTGTGCTTTGTCATAGTCATTTGATTTACTGTTTTGAATAATTCATTCCCTTTTATACATTCCTATAGATATGTTATAGTACTTAATTGTCAGACTGCAGTAGACAATATGCAGAATTTCTTCCTTTCTTATATATTTGTCTTTAAATTGAACTTTAGTGCTTGTGAATAGTGTGACATTGACAGAATCAGTGTTGCACAACAAGAACATCCTGGGCAATGTCAGTGGAAACGTCAATATTCAAACCCTGTCTTCTGAAGGACCATTTGGCTCAGGGAGGTATCAGATGCACATACCACTGACTAGCAATTCCTCCTTGGGGACGACAATCTATTTATTCATCACTTCCTTCCGATGAGGCAGAGCAGCTTTCAACTGAACTTAGATCCCCACTATCAGAGGCTGCACAAGACTGAATCAGTACATCCCCATCCTCCACTTTCTATTCAATGCCACCATTTTTGTGGTGCAGTTAATCAGTGCAGCATCTGGTGGAACAGAGGTTGCATCATTGGATTTCCATTCCAGGGGCTTCCTTCTCTGGATTACACTAGCATAGAGGTTCTTCAACTGTGGTTTGGGACACCAAAGTGGTCATAACAATGTTTCAATGAGGTTGCCAGGGCTGGCATTAGACTTGCTGGGGGTCCGAGGCCCAAGCCTGAGCCTGAAGCCCAAGCCTGACAACTTCAGTCCTGTGTGGTAGGGCTCAGGTTACAAGCCCCTCACCTGGAGCTGAAACCCTTGAGCTTTGGCCTCCCTGCCCAGGGTGGTGGGGCTCAGGCTTTGGTCCCCACTCTGGGCTTTTTGTTGTCAGAAGGGGGTCACAGTGCTATGAGGTTTGAGAACCCCTGCACTAGCAGAAAATGGCCTTGCACCCTCATTTAATGATTGACTTTGCTAATTGAAATAGTATGCTTTGTGATGTGTGGATACCTCTCCTGTGTGACCAGTTCATTTTACATACATGCTCATACTCACATACTGAATAAATTTTATCTAAGTAATCCTCATCACACCCCTTCAATAGTATCTCCTTTGTACAGAAAGGGAAACTGAAGCACCGAAGTGAAACAGCTTGCACAAGGCAACAGATAATCTAGGCAAAATGAAGATTAGAACACTGGGGGTATGTGAATTCCCTCTCTCATGCACTGTCCACTAGACCAGACTGACTCATAACCTGCTGAACTATTGTACACATCTTCAATAGGAACAGCCCATAATATTCTGTTGCACTTCATTTTGTAACTGCAACGTAGTTTATAAAATCGAAGAACAACCTCTCTCCTACTAGGCCAAATTCTGTTCTCAGTTACACCAGTATAAATCCAGGGAAATGTCTTGAAATGCTAAGGATTAGCTCAGATTTACATTAATCCAACAGAGATCAGAATTTGGCTCTGTTTTACTAGGTTTTTTAATGAATGGAATTTCTTGTACTGAATATCTCTGCTGTTTTTCTCTGTGGCAGTTGCTCTGACATGGGGGAAAAAAATGCGTTGATTGAAAAACCTGTTGACCATTTCAAGGGAACCCTCTCCAGACAGCCAGAATGAGTAGAGATTTACAGATAGCTGTTATAGATTTGTTATGTAGTTGTGTAGTGGGAAAAGCATCTGTTAATCTGGTTTCAAAATACAAAATGCATCAAGTACCTGTACAAAGTTGAAAATACAAAGGGCCAAATTCATGCTGTATGAATTATGATAGACACAACTGTTATTGACTTCAGCGTAAATTGCAGACACATACTTCAGGGCTGAGTTTAGTCCAGTATATGTTTTGGATAGCATAAGCTGCAAAGGAAGTCCTGTAAGCACAAATATAAACAAAGCAACTATAAACAAAAAAGTTATTGCCAAATGTTGCAGTCACCAAGAACCAGCTCCCATTGACTTCAGTACGCTTTGGATCCAGCCCTAAATGCAGACCATGTCAAACTACAAAGAGGGATGAATTCCACAAGTAAGGGCCTTCGTAGGGTGACCAAATGTCCTGATTTTATAGGGACAGTCCTGATTTTTGGGTCTTTTTCTTATACAGGCTCCTATTTCCCCCCCTGCCCCCATCCCGATTTTTCACATTTGCTGTCTGGTCACCCTAAGCCTTCAAATGAGAGAGTCTGTCCTATGGTCCTGTAGAGTATAATAGGAAACACTGTAAACAATGCCATTTAGATGGGACATAAGGGTTACCTATTTAAATTCTTCATCTGCCACAAAAATCCCTTTGATGCTAGATTCTTAATAGTATATTAGCTAACACTGTTCATTTATGTTGTGCTTCTTGGGGCTCACTGGAACACCATTCAGCTGAATATACTTGAGTAATATAATATACCAGGCACTAATTAGACATTTAAACTAGAATCAGAGAGCTGATAGATCAGATTTGTTATCAAAATTGGTATAAAATTATCGTTTAAGATAAAAAATTGATTCGACATCAGAGTACCGACATCTAAGTACAACAGACATTTGAATTTGTACTGATGTTTTACTTTAGTGTCCATGGTGACTACAGCAAATCTGACCATTTGTTTGCCAGTCACCCAGTATACAAGTGTCTAATTTGCTGCGAGTTGTAAATGCTATAGATGAAATGTACATGTTAGATCAAACACTGATTAAACATCTTCATCTTCACAAGTGAAAGTTGAAGCAAAGTATGTTTCTTGATCAATATCTTGTGATATCTGTCGATGTCTTTTATCCACTCCCCCACTTTTCTAGTTATACTCTCTGAACTTCATGCAATTCACCAATACTTGAAGAAGCCTAAAGACATTTGGGTTACTCCCCAGGTATGCAAAGGGCTTGCCCTTTGTATTCATTTTTGCCTCTTACTGGTATATACAACCAGTCTCAGTCTGTCATTTGTGAAGTTCATTCATATTCTGTTTGCCGGCTCTTTCAGACCACTAAAGAAGTTGCTAAAGACTACTAAAGCTAATACTGAACTCCGTAAAAACTAACGAGAGACATTCCCCAAATTAGATTAATAGATTCATAGTTTCTAAAGCCAGAAGAGACCACTGTGGTCATCTAGTCTGACCTCCTGTATAGCACAAGCCATAGAATTTCCCCAAAGTAACCCGTAGAGCATACTGTTTAGAAAAACAGCCATTACTGATTTTTAAAATTGTCAGTGATGGAGAATTCACCAGAACTATAAATTGTTCTAATGGTTAGTTACTCTCATCTAAACTTATGTCTTGTTTCCAGTCTGAATTTATCTAGCCATTGGATTGTTATACTTTTTCTTTGCTAGATCGAAGAGCCCATTATTAAATATTTGTTCCAATGTAAGTGCTTAAACTGTAATCAGATCACTCCTAAACTTTCTGTTTGTTAGGCTTCAGGTGCTCGATCTATTTAGCTTATCACTGTGAGGCATGGTTTCTAATTTTTTAATCATTCTCATGGCTCTTCTCTGATCCATCTCCAGTTTGTCCACATCCTTCTTGAATTGTGGACACCAGAACAGGACACAATATTCCAGCAGGGGTTGCATCAGTGCCATATATAGACTTAAAATAACCCTTTTTTACTCCTCATAGGGTACGTCTACACTGCACGATTATTTCGAAGTAGTTTAAACCGATATTACGAAACCGATGTTATAAAATC